>NC_059349.1:45914243-46514243 GCF_019703515.2 Myxocyprinus asiaticus | reverse complement strand
GATGCTGACACAAAAGTGCATTTTGGCGAGCGTCCGTCATCAAGATTGGTTCACGGCGGTAGACCTGAAGGACGCGTACTTCCACGTCTCGGTTCTACCTTGACACAGACTCTTCCTGCGGTTTGCTTTCGAGGGCCGGGCGTAACAGTACAAGGTCTGTCCCTGTCACCTCGCGCCTTCACGAAGGTCCCAGAGGCAGCCCTTGCCCCGTTAAGGGAAGTGGGCGTTCGCATCCTCAACGATCTCGACGACTGGCTGATTCTAGCTCACTCGCGGGACTTGTTGTGTGTGCACATGGACCTGGTGCTCAGGCACCTCAGCCGGTTGGGGCTTTGGGTCAACTGGGAAAAGAGCAATCTCTCCCCGGTTCAGAGCATCTCTTTTCTCGGCATGGAGTTAGACTCAGTATCAATGATGGCGTGCCTCACGAGCGAGTGCGCGCAGTTGGTGCTGAACTGTCTGAGAGCGTTCAGGTGGAAAATGTCGGTCCCACTGAAATTAATTCAGAGGCTCCTGGGGCAAATGGCATCCTCGGTGGCAGTCACACTGCTCAGTTTGATGCATATTAGACCGCTTCAGCACTGGCTTCAGACTCGAGTCCCGAGATGGGCATGGCGCCACGCAGCACACCGCATGCTCGTCATGCCGGTCTTCCGCCGTCTGTTCAGCCCTTGGACTGACCTGGCGTTTCTACTGGCAGGGGTTCCCCTAGAGCAGGTCTCCAGGCGTGTCGTGGTTATGATGGATGCCTCCAAGCATGGCTTGGGAACCGTGTACAACGGGCGTGCAGTTGCTAGCAGTATTTCTCACCCTGCAGAGGCTTTTGCCGTTGATCCAGGGCAAGCACGTGTTGGTCCGGACGGACAACACGGCAACGGTAGTGTACATCAACCGCCGGAGCGGTGTGCGCTCTCGTCGCATGTAGCAACTCGCCCGCCGTCTCCTCCTCTGGAGTCACCAGCGACTCAAGTCGTTGCGAGCCACTCACATCCCAGGCAACCTTAACAGCACAGCGGACGTGCTGTCGCGGCAGGTCACGCTTGGGGGAGAGTGAGACTCCACACTCATGAAGCGCCTCCCTCTATGAAGCGCCTGTATGCCTTGAAGTGATGTCTGTTCACTAAGTGGTGTTCTTCCCAACGCGAAGACCCCCAGAGATGCGCAGTTGGATCAGTGCTTTCCTTCCTGCAGGAGAGGCTGGAGGGGCGGCTGTCCCCCTCCACCTTGAAGGTGTATGTAGCCGCTATATCGGCACATCACGATGCAGTAGACGGTAAGTATTTGGGGAAGCATGAATTGATCGTCAGGTTCCTGAGAGACACTAGGAGGTTAAACCCCCCCAGATCACGTCTCATCCCCTCGTAGGATCTCTCTGTGGTCCTTTGGTGCCTACGGGGAGCTCCATTTGAGCCCCTAGAGTCAGCTGAGCTAAAGGCATTCTCTTTGAAGACTGCCCTCCTGACGGCGCTCACCTCCATCAAGAGGGTAGGGGAACTGCAGGTGTTGTCAATCAGCTAAACATTCCTGGAGTTCGGTCCGGGTTGCTCTCATGTAATCCTGAGACCCCGACCGGGCTATGTGCCCAAGGTTCCCAAGACCCCGTTTAGGGATCAGGTGGTGAACCTGCGCGAAGCTGCCTTGGGAGGAGGCAGACCCAGCCTTGACGATGCTGTGTCCGAATCATGTTTTGCGCATCTATTGGGATCACACGCAGAGCTCTAGATGCTCTGAGCAGCTCTTTGTCTGCTTTGGGGAACAGCGGAAAGGGAGCGCTGTCTCCAAACAGAGGATTGCCCACTGGGTCATTGATGCCATCGCTATGGCATATCACACCCAGGACGTGCCGCCCCCCTTGGGGCTACGAGCCCACTCTACTAGGAGTGTGGTGGCCTCCTGGGCTCTGACCAATGGCGCCTCTTTAGCAGACATTTGCAGACCGGCGGGCTGGGCAACACCCAACACCTTTGCGAGATTCTATAATCTCCGGGTTGAGCCGGTTTCGCCCCGTGTGTTTTCAGGTACGAACAGGTAAGTTCCGGGACAGCTGGCCAGGTGTGCCCCTTGCGCATAGCGCCTTTCCCCTCCCCCAGGTGAAGACGTGCGCTTTGACTCCCAGTCGTGTCCACAAAGTTGTGGACCCTGGATGACTTTCCTCCTTAGCCCTGTGGCAGGCGGGTTTGCGGAGAAACTCACTGACTGATGTGTGCTAACTAGGCCCTGTACTGGGGTAGGTGCTCCATATGCGCTGGTTCCCCGTAGGTAACCCCGTGTGATGTATCTTGCGCAAAATGGTTTCCCTGTTGGTAAACTGCGTCTTCCTGATTATGGTCATCGTGTCTGTAGAGCTCCTCCCCCCTCGGGTAGGACCTACCACAGGACTTCAAATCAAATCCAATCAAATCACATTTATTGTCACACAGCCATATACACAAGTGCAATGGTGTGTGAAATTCTTGGGTGCAGTTCCGATCAATATAGCAGTCGTGACAGTGATGAGACATATACCAATTTACAATAACATCAAATTAACACAACACAATTTAAAGTCTAATATACACATAATTACACACAACAGTATACAAAAAATAACATACACTGTATAGTATACAATATGCATAGATAGGGAACGTCCTGGTTAATTTTCGTAACCTCCGTTCCCTGATGGAGGGAACGAGACGTTGTGTCCCTCTTGCCACAACACTGAACTTCCCGCTGAAATGGCCGGGACCTTGTCTCGGCTCCTCAGCACAAAACCTGAATGAGTGGTTGCAAGCCAGCTCATTTTATACCAGTATGTCCGGGGGAGTGGCATGCAAATTCCACTTGCCAATTCCCATTGGCCTTTTTTCAAAGATCAGAGGTGTTCAGGGCTCCCATGGGCAACCCCTAGTGTCACTACATCGACACAACGTCTCGTTCCCTCCATCAGGGAATGGAGGTTACGAAAGTAACCAGGACGGTATTTACCATTTGGATGTAAATCCAAATTAGATTTCATGATGATCAAGTCTGTAATAGGTATCAATGGCCCACCCCCGAAAAATTATTTTAGAATTTATGGCCGTTATTAACGGAAATATTCAACTTGGCAACCAGGAAATCTGTATATAGAGCAGAACTACTATTATGCAGCATAAACACTACGCAAGATCAGTGAAAGAGGCCTTAGGATAAACCTATGAAGGCTACATCTATGCTTAACACTGAGAGCAGCTCCTGCTATAATCTCAGCATTAATTGAACAGGCACATTGCTTTTGTTGCCGCATGTTTGTGAGTGGGAGTATTTATTTGTACATTGATTGCTGCAGCCTCAGGGATATTCATTATGTGTCTTGTTTTCCCAAAGCATTGTTCCTACGCAGAGGCATCATGCCCATTCAGACTGAAGGAGTACGTGCCCCCTTAGACTTCTGAGCCAAAAGGATTTTCAATGGATTATTTGAAATTCCAAAAAATGTATTTGTACATTCGATAAATTCAATGATAATTGCATGTAAAAAAGAACGTCTGTGGCAGAAATCTTTATTCACATGTCTAAATTTTGTAAGTACAACGAGTCACAGGGCTGGTTCGAAGATCACACTCATGGTGTTATGGTAATAAAAATGAATTAATTGCGTCAACAACAGTGCAGTTAACGTTTGACAACTATGTCTGATCTCTTTGGAACAGTCGATCAGTTTTTTTCATTGTCTAATATAGATTATGTCTATGTTTTTGTTTCTCATTCAGAGATAGGCCGCATGCTTTCATTCTCTATTGAGCTGAAGCAGCTGTGGGCATTGCTGCATTTGTGCTAGCACCTTTTGCACAACCTCTTGTGTCGTGTATGGAAAATGCCTGCACAAAGGAGGAGATACATACAAAAAAAAAAAAAAAAAATTGTCAGATGTCAGACATGTTACACCTCACCTCAAAAAAATGCAACCATTACTGATATGCTTTTATTGACAAACAGCTGCAAACTTAATTGTTTTAAAAAGTGTGTGTGTGTGTGGGGGGGGGGGGGGGGGGGGGATTACCTTGGTGCCTTCTAAAACATTTTTTTTAAAAAGGGTGCATGACGCCCCTGATCCTATGCTTTTTACCTCAACATGCACCTTCATTAAAACTTATTGCCACAGGTGCATTTTCCAAATGTGATGAATTCTAAGAGGAAAGATGTTTATGAAATTGTATACTGTGTAATAACCAGGAGCGCTGCAACAAGTAAATTTTCTCTCCTCAATTAAAGCTGCAAGGAGCTGTTCACACCGAATGCATTTTTGTGTCTGTCAGTGCTGTTTTTAAATAGTTTTTCTATGTAAACATGCCCTAGATGGATGTCTTTGATCACTATACCACATCTCTCCGTTTTTTTGTTTGTTTTTGTTTGTTTGACATATGATTTATCCCTTGTGGCTTTATCACTTTTCAAGTGGCTAGGACACAGTTATAAAAAGAGTAAAGAAGAAGAAATAGAGAAAGAAAAGTTATACCTGCGAGACTTTCCGAACCGCTTCACCACTGATCACCAGACCCTGTGCAAAAGTTCTGGCAGCAATAACCGTCCGTGTGATTTTGGTCTTCAGTTCTCTGGGCGTGTCTCCAAATGGCTTCAGCGTCTCCGACTGTTTGGATACACAGTCCAGATATTCCTCTCCGATACTGTACTGAGGGTTTAAAGCTTTAAAGAGCCTCTCCAGCAGACGGGCCCAGAATTCATTCAGCACCTCCTCCAAGTTGACATTGGACCCTCGGTAGTAACGCCGAAGGTCAGAATACAGATCCTGAAGCACCTTTGCGGTCTGGGAGAAGAGGGATCCAAACCCGGTCTGGAAGGAGGTCTGGAGAGATGCTTCAGAACGGTTTATCAGCTCCAAGAAATAACCTGGAAACACACACATATACAGTACACAGACACTGATGAGAAGTTACATAACTGAGGATGAGTGTGTACTGTATTTTGTCAATATCAGAATTTTAGGTTAAAATTCTAAATGAGGGAAAGTGTATCAATCACATTGTTTCCTTCAATATTTAATTTTAAACAGTCTTGCAGTGTAAAAAAAAAAGAACATTTTGAAAGTATTCATGTGGAGTTTCTCAAATAATAAGAGGCCATAATAAACAGCATGCATAATCATAATTAAATAACAAGCAAAATGCTGTTTAAATCTTTTAGAATTTTTGGATCCACTTTATATTAGGTGTCTTTAACTACTATTTACTATTATTGATACAATGTACTTATTATGTACATATGTGTTGTTGCATTGTATTTACATTTAAAGTACCTGCAATTACATATGTAGTTACACTGTTAACCTTAACCCCTAATCCTAAACTTTACCCTACCCCAACACTTACCCTAAAACCTAACCCTAATCTAAACCCTACCCCTAAACCTACCTGTACCTCAACCTCAGTAGCAGCAAATGTGAATCACAATAAGTACATTGTACTGTATTTATTTTAATGGTATTACATAGTAGTTAAAGACACCTAATATAAAGTGTGACAGAATTTTTAGATATAGTATGTAGATATAGCAAGTATATTTTACAGTATAAAACACTACGCCGTGGGACATGCCAATATCCCCATTTTAGAATAGCTAAAATAAAATAAAAATATATTTAAAAAAATACAAATTATGGGAAATAATTAAATTTGTTCATGAAATATTTATTTTATATAACTAAAGCTTTGTTTTCCAAAAAAAATAAATAAAATAAAATAAATAAATAAAAATACAGTAATCACCAAAAAATATCACCTAACCTTATTAAGGCATCCATTGAAGTGCTACAGGTAATATTGTATCATTCCTCAATAGTTAAACTTCAAATCGTTTCATTACAAATTATAGTAGTTATAAAATCTGTAAAATATATCAGCATAACAATTCCGTAAAAAGTTACATTTAATAAATGCTTTAATGGCAACAGTCAAATTTGTTGTGGAAATTTTTTTTTTTATTGGGGCAGTGATCTGCCACCACACACACACACACACAGACACACACACACATGCACAAACTGTATATGCCTGAAGTCGATTAGTGTGATTTGTGGCTGTTGCATAATACAGCGATCATCATAAGCTCACAATATCCTGGTCGGATGTCAATCAATCTCACATTATCTAAAAGACATTATTTGAACACAGAAATAAAGCAAGAAATTGAGGAGTGTACACAAACACACACACAATTATTATTTTTTTTTACTTAAATAATGTGCTTTATGTGGTATCTAATTTAACTGGTCTAATTCAAGTCAAAAATATTATTTAAAATAATTGAAATCAACCTGAATATATAAGGTCACACCTACAAAACAAATTTTATGTGAAAGATTGGGCAGAAACAGCTCCTGAAGGTAACAATCACAGTGTACACATTTTTACATTGTACTTGTATTTAGCTATGCAGGTTTTTAAATACATTTATAAAATTACACATCCCAGATACACAAAGAATCATGACTATGAACCCACACCAGGTCACCCACCACCTCCCAAACAAAAATACAAAAACAAACAAACTTTGTTTGTGTGTGTGCATATATTCAAAGACATATATTGCACCAGTGGAATTATGTTGGTACTAATAATTCCATGATGAAATACAGTTCAGTATGCTTCAAGTAAGACCTTTTGTGCTCTACATTTGATAAAGCTGAAATGAATCACACTTTCTGACCAATATTCAATATTTTTCATGATATTATATCATATAAGGTCTATTAGCAGCATTTTTGCATAACATTTTTTTGTCAAAAGGTGCTTAGAATCTACTAATTTCACCGGCAACAACATTAAAGCAACTTCTCTCCAGATCATGGGCTGACTTTACCTGATATCAAACCAGCAACCATTGAGTTAAACCACAATCCTTAACCATTAGGCTGCCAGCACCACCACTTGCATGTGTTAGGGATTTTGTTAATTAAATTTTCATTTTGAGAAATAATTTAATTAGCATTAATCAAAGTAAATTGTAAGTGGTAAGGTACAGGACAGGACAGGATAGTATTTTTTATGCGTTACTACAGCATCACAGCAATTTACGTAAATTAGACCATTGAAAATAACAATATACAATCATATACTCAGCAATACAATACCAAAATACTGTAATCATATATATATAGTATATTGCAACAGTAATGCAATAATAAAACTATAGAGTTTTTCCAAAATAGACTATATTGAGTGCATAATAAATTACTACGTCACACAGAGACAAGCATTTCAATACTTATGCGTTAACCAAGTAAGTTATAAATACCTTTTTTTGTTATAAAAATCTCTAATTTGCTGAACTCTTGTCACATCACATTCACGTCTCCTGACACGATGAGAACACCACATCCATTTTCTCTTTTCTCGCTTCAGTGGATTCTTTTCTCTTCTTTTCATTTCTATAAAATCCACTCGAAGGTGTGTTACCACCAATATCATTTCACTCCCTGTCACAAGGCTTTTCAATTCTAGAGCAGGTTTTTAGGGTCTGTAAACTCCAGCTGATAACATAATACCATGGTCTTAGTCATTTTTTTATTGTTAGATTTCTATTTTGATGTGGTTTAGGTGGTATTATTGTTGTATAATGTATTGTTTTTATTTATGATCGGAAGGAGAATGACAAGTCATTGTGCATTTACCAGTGGCGTTTTCTCTGAGGAGGCAAGAGAGGCTGTGCCTCCTCAAAAATTCGGGCGTTGAATATAATCGAATGCACATAAATAAAACAATTTAAATATTACAAAATGTGAGCTCAAATAATATGCATTATAGCAGTTATATTTCTGCTATATTCAGCGACATCAGGGGATAATGTTTCAGAGGGAGGCAGCGTCTCACACACCCTTAAACTTGAGTTGAGCTTTGGCATGCATGAATGTGAGGCAGGGTAACCACAAAATACAGGCGAAAAGTCACATGAAGGCAGACATTGCCTTAACTTAGTGCTGATTCGTTCAATGCGCTGTCAATCAGTCAATAGAGATAATGCCCGCATCTCATATTCTCGTACTCACAGCGGGTCTCCACAGAGAATGGGACGAGCTGATGTAAGTGGAGGTACTATTTAAAGAGTAAACAACTAACTGACTCGGACAACTCCACTTTTGGTCACATCCAAATCAAAATGAACTTGAAATGACTTGAAACATGTAAAGTTTGTCAATGAGCTGTTTTTTAGTGAGCACTCGCTCTTAAAGATACAGCCCCAATCCACCATTATAGAGGAGTAGATGACTGATCCGAAAATAAGGTGAATAATAGCAGAACATTTAAAAGATACTTGATATATACTTGATATATGCTTTTTGCTGTATTATTGCAGGTATTATTTTGAAGCAACGTAAAAATTATAATTACTATAACACATAACCTTAAAGGAGCAATATGTAACATTGACATCAAGCGTTTAAAATGGGTACTGCAGTCCAAATTCAAAATATTGGAGAGAGTTGTCTCCCCCGCCCCCTCCTCCCCAGACTCAAAGCTCACGTGGGTTGCCATGTTGAAGACATGCAACAGGAACAAGCAAACTGACAATGGCAAGCGATGAGCCTTTCACTGTAAGTTGATCAGCTAATGCATACGTTTGCAATGTTTTTATTGTTTGCAAATTATAAACCAGCTCATGTGGATTTTTTTATAACTCTGTCAATGTTAGCTAGATGTATTGCTGGCTTCCATGGCTGCAGCGCGCTGTGTTTGCCTGCTAACTTGTTTCAAATCTGGCAACCCATGGTGTTGAAATACTATTGGGAAATGGGCAGTGGGCGGGATCACACAGGCCAAAACACAAACAGAAATTCCGTCCCGGAACGGACATTTCAAAGTAGAATATACTGGCTGTAGCATTGTTTTCTGAGAAGCCAGTATTTCAACTTAGCATGTTTCCTAAATCTCTGATAACATATTATAATAATGTTATGCTTTAGTACAGTAAATATATTACATATTGCACCTTTAATGAGTCTTTGACTTGATTTAATAAAGTCTGTTAATATGAACATACAAAAAATATAAGTATTGTATGCTTAGATAAAATGTATTTCATATGCCTTCCCTTATGGAAATCTAATATATGGCAATAAACATATATAAAACTATAGTTCATATATTTGGTATATAGCCTATACAGTATAGCCAATTCAAATTCCACTGTGATAGGAACATATATGTTAAAATATATATATGAAAACAGCTTTTTTTGTAGTATTTTGAAATATATGTTGTTGCAAATATTTGCAAGTATGTGACTAAACTGTACACCCTTTGATTTTTGGTTGATTTTCCTTGTTATAATTGCATTTTAAATTTTTAAATAATTTTTTTTTAAATAAAAGTTCAAATCTACTGTAAATTTTTTAAATACTTAGATAATGCTTTCTGCAACACAAACTGCGAAGAATACTGTGGTACTAACATGATTTTGTTTTTATATACCATGGTACATGGTACCATGTTTGTTTTTAACATGTAAAATACCATGGTAGCACCTTGGTATTCTTTGCAGTATCTTAGGCCAGGGGTTTTCAAACTGAGGTCCAGAAGGGGGTGTTAGGGGGTACACGGAATATTTAAGAGAAAATGTAGACATTATTTGACATTAGTACTGTTCATTCTGAAAGCATGAGAATACTAGCAATTATTTTATTCAATTGAGAGCCGTTGTTTTAAACAGTAATAAATAAAAAGATGCCGGCATATAATTTCATTTATTATGAAAAAATCGGTCCCACTTTATATTAGGTGTCTTTAACTACTATGTACTAACATTAAAATACATGCAATACAATGTACTTATTGTGTAACTACATGTTGTTCTGCAAAATTCTCACAAGATTCACATTTACTGCTATACTGAGGTACGGGTAAGTTTAGGGGAAGGGTATATCAAAGTAGTATGGTATTGTAATAATTTAAACAAATAATGCTAGACCTCTTCTCAGAATTAACATAGCTTCCCCCCCAAGCCCCCCCCCCCCCCCCCCCTTTACATCATGTTTAGTTAATGTACAATGTCAGTGTACTAGGTACAAGAAGAAGATATATGAAGAAATAAGAGATGAAGGCATGGAAACTTCTGTGAACCTCTGCTCCCTCACTACACCCTTCTCTGCTCTCTTCTCTTTCTAAATCCTCCATTAATCTCTGACAGGCGCGCAAGCATAATGACATCAGTGGCAACGTAACCGAACACGCCCGGATGTTAATTTGAAGCCGAATCCGTGATGGAGAGACAAGCAGCTGGGGACGATAGGTTGATGGAATGAGAGGAGAAAAAGAGTGAGGGGTAAAAGAAAAAGAGGAGGGATTTGAATAGGATTACACTTAATTGTATTCATCCATTCTGACAAAGTGCTTAATGACTAAATTAAAGGAGCACCAGCCCTCGCTCATCTTATTCCAATTTTTTGTAATGCATACACACAGACACGAACAAACAAACAAACAAACAAACACAGAGACCTTTAACTAGCAGTGGACAAAACAGACAATACCTAACCCTTAATTTTGATATTCTGTTAAAATATACATTATGTCAGCCTGAGGAGGATGAGTTTATAAGGTCACTATTTTTCTGTAAAGCTGTTTGGAACTTTATGTGTTGATGAATTAAATTCGATCCAGTGCTGGTCGGACCAATCATACACTATGCTACAAGACTGTTTTGATCACGTGGACTGGGAGATGTTCCAGTCCACCTCTGATGACGACATCGAGCTTTATGCTGATAGCGTCACGTGTTTCAGCGTAGAGGATGTTGTTCCGACCAAAACAATACGGATCAACCCGAACCAGAAACCTTGGATTAATAGTGATGTTTGCGCGGGCCTCCCTCACTGGACCCATTGCAGTTAGCTTACCGCAACAACCACTCCACTGATGATGCCATTGCATCTACAATACACACTGCTCTCTCCCACCTGGAAAAAAGGAACACTTATATAAGAAAGCTGTTTGTAGACTACAGCTCAACATTCAACACCATAGTGCCCTCCAAGCTTGATGTGAAACTCCGGGCTCTGGGCTTAAATAGCTCACTGTGCAGCTGGATCCTGGACTTCCTGTCAAGCAGATGCCAGGTGGTTAGAATGGGCAGCAACATCTCCTCATCACTGACCCTCAACACTGGAGCCCCACAGGGCTGTGTTCTCAGCCCACTCCTGTATTCCCTGTACACACATGACTGTGTGGCAACACATAGCTCCAATGCCATCATTAAGTTTGCTGATGATATGATGGTGGTAGGTCTGATCACTGACAATGATGAAACAGCTTACAGAGAGGAGGTGCACACTCTGACACGCTGGTGTCAGGAGCACAACATCTCCCTCAACGTCAGCAAGACAAAGGAGCTTGTGGTGGACTTCAGGAGAAGAGAAAGAGAACACAGCCCCATCACCATCAATGGAGCACCAGTGGAGAGAGTCAGCAGCTTCAAGTTCCTCGGTGTCCACATCACTGAGGATCTCACATGGCCTGTCCACACTGAGGCCGTTGTGAAGAAGGCTCATCAGCGCCTCTTCTTCCTGAGACGGCTGAGGAAGTTTGGAATGAACCACCACATCCTCAAACGGTTCTATACCAGCACTGTAGAGAGCATCCTGACTGGCTGCATCTCCGCCTGGTACGGCAATAGCACCGCCCACAACCGCAAAGCCCTGCAAAGGGTGGTGCGAACTGCCAGACACATCATCGGAGGTGAGCTTCCCTCCCTCCAGGACATATATACCAGGCAGTGTGTGAAAAAAGCTTGGAGGATCATCAGAGACTCCAGCCACCCGAGCCATGGGCTGCTCTCACTGCTACCATCAGGCAGGCGGTATCGCAGCATCAGGACCCGCACCAGCCAACTTCATGATAGCTTCTTCCCCCAAGCAATCAGACTTTTGAACTCTTGATCTCTCACGATCAATATACATCAGCACTGCACTTTATTAATCTTATTATCTCACACTAGACTGTCATAAATTATATTCTCTCTTAACAACACACTGGCAACTGACTATCAACTGACAGCCTGAATGTCAATACAGTACTATTCAACCTACTGTACTTTTTATATATACTATATATACTATTTTTCTATTGTATAATGTGTATTCTATATTGTGTGTATTGTATACTGTACATTGTATGTTATTATTTGTATATTGTGTTGTGTGTAATCATGTGTATATTAGATTTTAAATTGTGTTGTGTAAATCTGAAGTTTATTGTAAATTGATATATGTCTCATCACTGTCATGACTGCTATGTTGCTCGGAACTGCACCCAAGAATTTCACACACTATTGCACTTGTGTATAAGGTTGTGTGACAATAAAAGTGATTTGATTTGATTTTATTTGAAATTGAACTCAACTTTATTAGTTGGATTAAACAGAATTTAACCGAAACTATCTGAATTAAACTGAAACATCAAACTGACTGCAACTGCAACTAATTGAATTGAATTAAAATGAATTGAACACAATTGAACTGGAATTTTTTTTATTGAATTAAATCAAATTGAATGGAACTGAAACAAATTGATTTGAAATTAAACTAATAGAATTGAATTAAAATGACTGAACTGAATTACAATGAACTAAATTGAACTGAAACTAATTTAACTGAGTTAAAACTAATTGAATTTAAGTAAAACACTGAATTGAACTGAATTGAACTGAATTAAAATGAATTAAACTAAATTGAACAGATATTTGTATTAAATGTACTCAAACTGAAACTCAACTGAACTGAATAAAATGTAACTGCACTAAACTAAATTGAACTGAAATATAATTGAATCTAACTGAAACATATTTAATTAAGTTGAAACTAACTGAATTTAATTAAAATGAACTGAACTATTGAAAATATTTTTTTATTTTATTAAATTAAAACTAATTGAACTGAACTTCAACTAATTTAACTGAGTTAAAATGAAGAAAATTAAACTGAGTCAAACCAAATCAAAATGAAACTAATTAGATTAAACTGAATAAAATGTAACTGAAACAAACTAGATTAAACTGAAATTTATTAAACTGAACTGAATCACACTGAACTGAACCGAAACTATGGATTGAACTGAATTAACATGAACTGAACTAAATTAAACAGAATTTTTGAATTGAATTAAATCAAACTGAAATGAATTGAATGGAACTGAAAATTTGAACTGAACTTTAATTGATCTAACCTGAACTGACATCTATAGAAATTTGGCCTTCACAATTACAATAATACAAGTGTGCGCACATAAATACTTTTGTCACTTGTACTTTCAAAGGGTCAGTCACCTCAGTTGAAGAGGTCTGATAGGGGCTTGAGCCCATGTCCAGCTGGCAAAAGATGCAGCAGAGGGGTCATGTTCTCCACCTGTAGGTCTATCTTCACCGCGAGTCAGAAGTCATGTCTTTGGAAGTTCATGAATTTCATGAGCCTTACAGTCACAAGCCCAGAGGAGCGCTTTGCAGTCCTGTGTGTGCTCTACTTTAGAGGGCCTCATAAACACTAAAGCTCTTCCTGAAGGGTCTTAAATCAGACATACGCAAACATAAGCAGCAGCAGCAGCAGCTGTGGCCTGAATCTCAGAGAATGTGCTGTTTGTAACACACACATCTATAGCACCATGAGGATCTCCACAGGTGCACAGAGATAGTTGCACCTTCATGTCCATGCAGCCCATGATTCCACAATCTTTATATCTACACCGATTAGCCACAACATTAAAACCACCTGCCTAATATTGTGTAGGTCCCCCTCGTGCCGCCAAAACAGCGCCAACCTGCATCTCAGAATAACATTCTGAGATGATATTCTTCTCACCACAATTGTACAGAGCAGTTATCTGACTTAGCGTAGACCGTTGTGCATGAAAATCCCAGGAGATCAGCAGTTACAGAAATACTCAAACCAGCCCAGCTGGCACCAACAATCATCCATGCGATTATCTAATCAGCCAATAGTGTGGCAGCAGTGCAGTGCATAAAATCATTCAGTTACGGGTCAGGAGCTTCAGTTAATGTTAAGATCAACCATCAGAATGGGGGAAAAAATGTGATCTCAATGATTTGGAGTGTGGCATGATTGTTGGTGCCAGACGGGCTAGATTGAGTATTCCTGTAACTGCTGATCTCCTGGGATTTTCACGCACAACAGTCTCTAGAATTTACTCCGAATGGTGCCAAAATAAATAAAAAAAAACATCCAGTGAGTGGCAGTTCTGTGGACAGAAATGCTTTGTTGATGAGAGAGGTCAACAGAGAATGGCCAGACTGGTTCAAACTGACAAAGTCTACGGTAACTCAGATAACCTCTCTGTACATTTGTGGTGAGAAGAATAGAAGAATTCAGAAGAATTGCTTTTCTGATATGCGGGTTGGTGCTGTTTTGGTGGCACGAGGGGGACCTACACAATACTAGGCAGGTGGTTTTAATGTTGTGTTTGATTGGTGTATACTACCCTGCAAAGCCAAAATGCAGGTTATTTTTCTGCAAACAGAAACTGGGTCTCTTGATTAGCCTATATATAACATGAGTGACTACAGCATATATGCTATTTTATACCAGTTTTGAACATCCAGTCAGATTTTAGACCTAGAACTATACATTTTATTAACTTTATTTTAAAGGGATAGTTCGCCCAAAAATGAAAATTCTCTCATCATTTACACATCCTCATGCCATCCCAGATCTGTATGACTTTCTTCTGCTGAACACAAAAAAATATTTTTAGAAGAATATCTCAGCTTTGTAGGTCCATAAAATGTAAGTGAATGGGGTCCAAAACGTTAAAGCTGCAAAACGCACATAAAGGCAACATAAAGTAATCCATAAGAATCCAGTGGTTTAATCCATCCATTGATCCAATCAATTTGGGGCAAGAATATACCAAAATATAACTCTTTTTTTCACTGTACATCTTGCCATTGCAGTCTCAAGGGACGATCATGATTTTAAATTAGATTACACTTCCTTTTGCTTGACGCATGCACAACACACTAGATGGCGCTAGGAAGTGTAATCGAGCTTGAAATCATGATCGCCAAGGAGACTGCTGATGCCAAGGTTTATAGTGAAAAAGGAGTTATATTTTAGTCTTTTCTCCCCCAAAACCAGTTGGATCACTTCAGAAGACATACTGTAAGTTTATCCACTGGAATCTTATGGATTACTTTTATGCAGCTTTTATGTGTTTTTGGAGCTGTGCATGCCATTCTGTGAATGCTTGTGTGTAATTTTAACTAGAATAAATAGTCTTCTTTCGTGAAAAGTGAAGAATTTCAGTTCTGGGTTTTGGTTTCCCAAAACTGACTTATAATCCTAGGTTAGTGTGGTCTTAAAGGACAATAATCAGTATTCACATGGCCACATACACATACAGACAAACACACGCTCAAACATGCATTACACACAGCCTTTTGTCCACCACTGGAAACTTGGGAACTGTTTCAAAATGGCATTCAGAAGATGAAGAAAGAGACAGTGAGAAAAATTATTCATAACATAAAAATGGCCATGAGACAGAGAGATAGATAGAGAGAGAGAGAGAGAGAGAGAGAGAGAGAGAGAGAGAGATGTCTTTGGGATCATAAGTCTGGGCCACAGTAGGTCTTTCTCAACGTGATTTGCATGCCAACGTGAAACAGCCAATGAGGACGATCTTGTCACAGCTGTCCTTGTCGCAGATAACATCATCGGAGGTGACCTCCAACAGGAAATTATTTTCCTGCATGACTCTGTGTGATTGAAAATATTTCTTCAATATATCAGCATTTTAATTGCTTAGAGCCTCAAAGAGCTATTCAAACTCAAAATCACGACTATAATAAATGTTTTCAGCTAACAAAATTTCACCAATTAATCTGTAACAATTCAGCTAGAAGTGCTTTGCTGAACATGACACAGCTCTTTGTTTATAATGCATACATTTAATAATGTGATCTGATAAAATAGATTTATTATCTTCTACGCTGCAGTTTGAATAAATAAGTTATCTTTAACACAAACCCACACACATCTTCAGCTTTATAACTTATGACTGGACTCGTGTCTGACTCAAAAAGTTCCTGAATTTAACCAAAATACTGTACAGCAATTAAATCTCTTCCTTCTATTTCTGTTTGGCTTAACTATAGTTAGCTACTTAGCTATAATTTAAAAAAAAAAAAAAAAAACATTGATTATAAAGCAAATATTGTTTTTGTTTTTTGTTTTTCAAATTCTAAAAATGCTAAAAGTTTTATTTAAAATTAGGGTTACAGTTGAAGTCAGAAGTTTACATACACCTTAGCCAAATATATTTAAACTCAGTTTTTCACAATTCCTGACATTTAATCATAGAAAACGTCATGGTTACTGGTGTAACCTCCGTTCCCTGATGGAGGGAACGAGATGTTGGTGTCGATGTAGTGACACTAGGGGTCACTCTTGGGAGCCCGAGACACCTCTGGTCTTTGATAAAAGGCCAATGAAAATTGGCGAGTGGTATTTGCATGCCACTCCCCCGAACATACGGGTATAAAAGGAGCTGGTATGCAACCACTCATTCAGGTTTTATGCTGAGGAGCCGATATAAGGTCCGGCCATTTCAGCGAGTAGTTCAGCGTTGTGGCAGGAGGGACCAACGTCTCGTTCCCTCCATCAGGGAACGGAGGTTACACCAGTAACCATGACATTCCCTGTCTGTCACTCACTTGACGTTGGTGTCGATGTAGTGACACTAGGGGTCCCTATACAAAATGCCACAAGGCTGAACTGTGTTACGTGAACTGGCGGTGTGTGGTGGGCAGACTTGCTGTGTGCCTCATAGCCAGCACACCAGGTCGACACGTAACCTCCCCCAACACATTAATGAATGTCGAACGGCCCTTTTTGGGGACAAGTCGACTACCCAAAGATAGAGACAGGCTTAACCCAGTCGTGGCCTCTTTTCCCCTTCTCTTTTTCCACTCCCTAAAAAAGAAGGGGGATTATCTGACTGGGCCGCCAGGTCTAGTCGGGGGGTGTCCCTCCCAAGGGGAGGACACTGTGGAGACCACACCTCGCCCCAAGAGAGGGGGGGATATTTAAGTGGAAGAATACGTCACATGGTCTTTCCAACCATGTGGACAGCCTTCAAGGTAGTTTAGGAGTTACTACAAACATGGAGACTGGGGCAGAAGGCTCTGCCCAAGGAAGACGCAGTTTGCCAGCAGGGAAACGAATTAGTGGAAGATATAGATCGCATGGGGTTAGCCTTACAGGGAACCGCCACATGTGGAGCACCTACCCCAGAACCGGGCTCTTAGTTAGCGCGTGTACTGGGCCGGCAGTGAGTCTCTCCGAAAACTCGACTGCCACAGGGCTCGGAGGAAGTCAACCAGGGAACAAATTTTGTGAACACTACTGGGAATTAACAGCACACGTCTTCAGCTCAAAAGGAGGTGGAAGGCACTATGTGCAAGTGATACACCCGGCTGGCTATCCCGGGCTTATCCGCTTGTTGCGTGCCACTACCTGGGACGAAACCGGTTGCGCCCGGAGGTTGTAGAACCTTGCAAAGGTGTTGGGTGTTGCCCAACCCGCTGCTCTGCAAATGTCTGTTAGAGAGGCACCTCTGGCCAAGGCCCAAGAAGCTGCTACACCACAGGTAGAATGGGCTCGTAGCCCTACCGGGGGCGGCATGTTTTGGGCGAGATATGCCATAGTTATGGCGTAAACGAGCCAGTGGGCGATCCTCTGCTTGGAGACAGCGCTTCCTTTCCGCTGTGCACCAAAAGCAGACAAAGAGCTGCTCAGAGATTCTAAAGCTCTGCGTGCGATCCAAATAGATGCGTAAAGCATGCACCGGACACAGCGATGACAGGGCTGGGTCTGCCTCCTCCTGGGGCAGCACTTGCAGGTTCACCACCTAGTCCCTAAAGGGGTGGTGGGAACCTTGGGCACACAGCCCGGTCAGGGTCTCAGGATCACGTGAGAGTAACCTGGACTGAACTCCAGGCACGTTTCACTGACAGAGAACGCTTGCAGGTCACCTACCCTCTTGATGGAAGTGAGCACAGTCAGGAGGGCAGTCTTCAAGGAGAGTGCCTTAAGCTCGGTTGACTGCAAAGGCTCAGAAGGGGCTCTCTGTAGACCATGAAGAACTACAGAGGTCCGATGAGGGAACGAGGCACAGCCTGGAGGGATTCAGCCTCCTGGCGCCTCTTAGGAACCTGATGATCAAGTCATGCTTCCCTAAAGACTTACCGTCGAATGCGTCGTGGTGTGCTGCTATGGCAGCAACGTACACCTTCGAGGTGGAAGGGGACAGCCTCCCTTCCAACCTCTCTTGCAGGAAGGAAAGCACTGATCTGACTGCGCATTTCTGGGGGTCTTCCCGACGGGAAGAACACCACTTAGCGAACAGACGCCACTTAAAGGCATACAGGTGCCTCATAGAGGGAGCCCAAGCCTGAGTGATCGTGTCTACCATCGCAGGTGGGAGACAGCTTAGGTTTTCCACGTCCCGTCCAGGGGCCAGACATGGAGATTCCAGAGGTCTGGGTGCGGGTGCCGGATGGTGCCCCTTCCCTGAGAAAGAAGGTCCTTCCTCAGGGGAATTTGCCAGGGGGGAGCTGTCACGAGGAGCGTGAGGTCCGAGGACCACGTCTGGGCGGGCCAGTAGGGTGCTACCAGGACGACCTGCTCCTCATCCTCCCTGACCTTGCACAGGGTCTGTGCAAGCAGGCTCACTGGGGGAAACGTATATTTGCGAATGCCAGGGGGCCAGCTGTGTGCCAGCGCGTCTATGCCGAGGCGGGCAGTGGGGAGGATTCTTGGGAGGCGAACAGGTGCACCTGTGCCTGTCGAATCGACTCCAAATCAGCTGGACCACCTGAAGGTGGAGTCTCCACTCTCCCTTGAGGGTAACCTGTTGTGACGGCGCGTCCGCCGTAGTGTTGAGGTTGCCCGGGATGTGAGTGGCTTGCAGTGACTTGAGGTGCTGCTGACTCCAGAGGAGGAGATGGCGAGTGAGTTCTGACATACAACGAGAGCGCAACCCACCTTGGCGGTTGACATATGCTAACGTTGTCGTGTTGTCTGTCTGAACTAACATGTGCTTGCCCTGGATCAATGGCCGAAACCTCCGCAGGGTGAGCAGAATTGCCAGTAACTTGAGGCAGTTGATGTGCCAATGCAGTCGCGGACCCGTCCAGAGGCCGGCGGCTGCGTGCCCATTGCAAACAGCGCCCCAGCCCATTTTGGAGGTGTCTGTCGTGACCACAACGCGCCTGGTGACCAGTTCTAGGGGAACACCTGCTCGTAGAAATGAGAGGTCGGTCCAAGGGCTGAAAAGACGGTGACAGACCGACATAATGGCCACGCGGTGTGTCCCGTGGCGCCATGCCCGTCTCGGGACTCAAGTCTGGAGCAAGTGCTGAAGCGGCCTCATATGCATCAACCCGAGCGGGGTGGCCACAGCCGAGGATGCCATATGCCCCAGGAGCCTCTGAAAAAGTTTCAGTGGAACCGCTGTTTTCTGTTTGAACGCCTTCAAACAGGCCAGCACTGACTGGGCGCGCTCATTCGTCCAACTCCAAACCAAGAAAAGAGATGCTCTGAACTGGGAGGAGCTTGCTCTTTTCCCAGTTGACCCAAAGCCCTAGTCGGCTGACGTGTGAGAGCACCAGGTCCCTGTGTGCGCATAACACGTCTCGAGAGTGAGCTAAGATTAGCCAGTCATCGAGATAGTTGAGAATGCGAATGCCCACCTCCCTTAGCGGGACAAGGGCAGCCTCTGCGATCTTCGTAAAGACGCGAGGAGACAGGGACAGGCCGAAAGGGAGGACTTTGTACTGATATGCCTGACCCTCGAACGCGAACCACAGGAAGGGTCTGTGTCGAGGAAGGATCGAGACGTGAATGTACGCATCCTTCAGGTCTACCGCCGCGAACCAATCTTGATGCCGGACGCTCGCTAGAATGAATCTTTGCGTCAGCATCTTGAACGGGAGTCTGTGTAAAGCCCGGTTCAGTACTCGCAGGTCCAAGATTGGCCACAACCCACCACCTTTTTTCGGTACAATGAAGTAGGGGCTGTAAAACCCTTTCTTCATCTCGGCTGGAGGGACAGGTTCTATCGCGTCCTTCCGTAGAAGGGTAGCGATCTCCACGCAAGGTAGCAGCGTTTTCGTCTTTCACCAAGGTGAAGTGGACACAGCTGAACCTGGGCGGATGCCCGGCGAAGTGAATATGCAGCCGAGTCGGATGGTCCAGACCAGCCCTCATGACGGATTGGAAGGCACAAGCCATGCGTCCAAGTTCCGCACAAGGGGGACCAAAGGGACAACGTCATCGGATGTACTGGCAGGTGGGGCCTTGCGGCGGGGCGGAGCTCGAGGTGCCACACCACGTCGTGGCCGTGCTGAGTCTAAGGACATCGAAGCACTTACCTGGCTCCTTGTGACCACCCCTGGAACAGCCTGGGACGGGGGAGGAAGAGGCCTGTCCTCGTGACCCATGGAGACTGTCACATCGGGGGCGGATTTGTGCCATAGCTGGGCGCTCAGGGGCGGGAGACCGCCGCTGGAGCGCCAACCTGCCAAATGGAGTGGTGGACGGTGGTCGTGATGCCAGCCGTTCACACCGGATACGTGACCCAGGGAACAAGGAAACCGCTCTTGCTGAGCTCTTGAGCACTGCAGCCACTTGGGCATGCAGCGCAATTAAATGCAAAAGGTAACAAAAAGATGAAGATCTGCTTACCAGCTCCAGAGCAGCGGGTTTCGTTGTCCCTGGGTCGCCCGTCTCAAGGGCGCTTTGAAGCCTTTCACGGGTTCTGGGCGGCCGCGAGATTTGTGGCGTCTGCTTCCTGTGGTGGGCTCCACGCCGGGGCTGGGCCGAAGGGGCGGGCTGTGGCGGAGCCGGTGCAGTCACCGCAGGGGGACGCCCTTGGCGATGAGTAGACGGGGTGCGGGATCTTGAGCCACTCCGGGGCAGGATATGCCAGCTAGCATCCATCTACTGCTCTACCATCGAGAACTGCTGGGCAAAGTCCTCGACGGTGTCGCCAAATAGGACCGCCTGGGAAATGGGGGCAGCAAGGAATCGTGTCTTGTCGGCCTCACCCATCTCGACCAGGTTGAGCCAAAGGCGGCGCTCATGGACCACTAGTGTGGCCATCGTCCGCCCGAGAGGCCGTGCCGTGACCTCTGTCGCTCGGAGAGCGAGGTCGGTCGCCGAGCGAGGTCGGTCGCCGAGCGTAGTCCCTGCATCAATCCCGGGGTGGAACTACCCTCGTGCAGTGCCTTTAGCACCTTGGCGGACTTGCAGGAGAGCCATGGCGTGCAGGGCGGAGGTGGCTTGTCCAGCGGCACCGTAGGCCTTGGCCGTTAGAGACGACATAAACCTACAAGCCTTGGACGGGGACAAATGTCTGATTGAGGTCACTCTAATACCTTGACTTTGTTGTCCTTAAGCCATTTTGCCATAACTTTTGAGGTATGCTTGGGGTCATTGTCCATTTGGAAGACTCATTTGCAACCGAGCTTTAACTTCCTGGCTGATGTCTTGAGATTTTGCTTCAATATATCCACATAATTTTCCATCCTCATGATGCCATCTATTTTGTGAAGTGCACCAGTCCCTCCTGCAGCAAAGCACCTGCACAACATGATGCTGCCACCCCCATGTTTCACAGTTGGGATGGTGTTCTTCGGCTTGCAAGCCTCACCCTTTTTCCTCCAAACATAACGATGGTCATTATAGCCAAACAGTTAAATTTTTGTTTCATTAGACCAGAGGACATTTCTCCAAAAATTAAGATCTTTGTCTCCATGTGCACATGCAAACTGTAGTCTGGCTTTTTATGGCAGTTTTGTAGCATTGGCTTCTTCCTTGCTTAGTAGCCTTTCAGGTTATGTTGCTATAGGACTCGTTTTACTGTGGATATAGATACTTGTCTACCTTTTTCCTCCAGCATCTTCACAAGGTCCTTTGCTGTTGTTCTGGGATTGATTTGCACTTTTCGCACCAAACTATGTTCATCTCTAGGAGACAGAATTTGTCTCCTTCCTGAGCGGTATGATGGCTGCATGGTCCCATGCATACTATTGTTTGTACAGATGAACATGGTACCATCAGGCATTTGGAAATTGCTCCCAATGATGAACCAGACTTGTGGAGGTCCACAATTTTTTGTGCCTGATTTCTTTTGATTTTCCCATGATTTCAAGCAAAGAGGCTTTGAGTTTGTAGGTAGGCCTTAAAATACATCCACAGGTACACCTCCAATTCAGTACACCTCTATCAGAAACTAATTGGCTAATTGTCAATTGTCTAAAAGCTTGACATCATTTTCTGGAATTTTCCAAGCTGCTTAAAGGCACAGTTAACTTAGTGTAGGTAAACATCTGACCTACTGGAATTGTGATACAGTCAATTAAAAGTGAAACATTCTGTCTGTAAACAATTGTTGGAAATAATTACTCATGTCATGCACAAAGTAGATGTCCTAAACAACTTGCCAAAACTATAGTTTGCTAATATTAAATCTGTGGAGTGGTTAAAAAATGAGTTTTAATGACTTCAACCTAAGTGTATGTAAACTTCTGACTTCAACTGTATGTTTTAAGTTAACCTAAAAGGTAAAGTTAATCTATAGTAAATATAATTAACTGTTCTGTATATAAAAGCAATGGAAGTCAATGGTCTCTATTTACATAGTTAAGTAAAAGTGTGTGTTACTTTCAGAAAGGATCCCCTGCTGCAAACAGCCGCTCATAAATTCCTAAATACCACTGATAATCTCCTCACTTTTTAAGAGAATCCAATATCCAACACATACCCACTGCATACACATTCACACACACACACACACACACACACACACACACACACACACACACACACACCCTAAAAACACATTCACAGTCATACTTAACCTCCAGAAACAGACTCAAAACAGCTCATTACCCTCAAACATACTCTTAGCTCTGATACTAAGAAGGAAAAAATCTCCAAGAGAAAACACATTGAACTCCCACCAAACGGCACACACCTGATGACAGACAGACTGGTAGATAGACAGACAGACAGATAGAAAAAGATGAGGTCAGATTACAGTCAAGGCACACAAGAGATTAGAATCTTATCTACACTGCTCTTCACTGCCTCAAGTTTCCTCTTCTGAAAGACTCTGTTTCAATTAATTTTACAAAGCTATTAAATTGAAACTTGAAAAATGCGAGAGGAAGAGAGAAAGAAAATCTGAAATCAATGTAGAAATGAAAACTGTCTCTGAGATATATGATTCAGGAGACTTACAGTCAATTTGTTAAGAAAAAAATTACTTTTACAGTTAGTATGGAGACAAGTTTCCACGTCTTTGACAGCAGACCTGATTCAGAGAAGCTATTTTATTACACTCAAATTCCAAGATATTCCAATTTTCAGTGTGATTAAGCTTGTAGCCAGGGTACCAAATAAAATTGCCAAATGAGAGTTAAAATTGCCTTTTTGCCAGTAAATAAATTTACTTTCCAGTTGGCCATTAACTTTACAAGGAACTACAACATAATGCATTGTAATAATTTGCAAGAATGATAATTGAAAGACTGATAGACTCTAAGAATGATAATCTGAATGTCACTACAGTATGTTACAAATTTAACAACTGTAAATGTTTATTCAAACATTGACTATCAGATGCTTATTGTCACGGTTTGTGTAGGAATGAGGCGAGAGGATCCAAATGCAGCACTTTTAATGGATAACAAACAGAAGGAGGTAAATCAACGAAGAAGGTAAACAAACTAAACAGCAGTATGCTGGCTTACAATGCTCTACATACAAACAAGAACTGACAAAGGAACAAAGGACAAAGAGGGCATATACACACACACAAGGGCTTGCAAGACAACGAGGAACATATGTGATACAATTAGGGCAAAGGAACTGAAGACAGAGACAATGGAGGGAAACAAAGGAACTTTGGACTCTCTACAGGAGTCCAATATGTGGCCATAAATGCGGACAGGGGCAGGGGAAAGGCCTCCATGGCCGTGGATGCTGGCAATGGCAGGGAACGGCCTCCGTGGCCATGAGCACTGACAGTGGTGGGGGATCAGGAAAACAGGACAGAACTGGCCAAGAGGGTCAAGGGGCAGAGCCGCAGGAGGTAGAGGCTCCGAGGGCAGAGATGCCAGGGATGGTGACTCAGGAGATAGAGCTGCAGGATGCAAGGGCTCAGGGGGCGTAGCTGCAGGAGGCGGAGGCTCAAGAGGCAGAGCAGCTGGAAGTTCAGAGGGCGGTGCCACAGGAGGCTCAAGAGGCAGAGTAGCTGGAAGTACAGGAGGAGGTGCCTCAGGAGGCGAAGCGGACGGAGCCGTAGGATTGTCAGTATGCAGAGTTGGAGGAGTGACAGGAGGCGGAGCAGACCGAGCCGCAGCTTCAGTAGATGGAAGATTCGGGCTGTGAAGCCGTGGAAGACTCGGGGGGGCGGAACCACTGGAGGAGGAGCGGTATGTGGAAGGGCCTCTGTCGAGGGGGTCTCCGGAACCACCGGAGCTAGGAGCAGAGGAGCCACATCCACCTCCTGGTGGTCAGCAGCGGACAAAGTTTGAGCAGCTGGTAAGGGCTGGCAGGTGGGAGAAGTGAAGTTGTGTTACCACAGCCCGAGTAGGAACCACTCCTCCATGATTTCAAAGACTCAATCTACCTGGGGATCTTCCCATAACTTCCAAACCACAGGCTCATCTAGTCCAGACAGGAAGAGGTATATCAGGGCGGCCTAATTATAACCCAAGCCTCGAGCCGCATCGAAGAGTAACTCGTCATAAACACCAAAAGTGTGGTTGCCTTGATGCCAGCTACCTGGATTGCAGCCCAAGGCCAAGTCATGGGAGTCCGGTTCCTGATGGACTGGATTAGGAGTTAAGAAAATGCGCATTGCCGCCGCTGGGTCCATTTTGTCGGTTGGTCTTTCTGTCACGGTTTGTGTAGGGATAAGGCGAGAGAGAGGATCCAAATGCAGTTCTTTTAATGGATAACAAATAGAAGGAGGTAAATCAACAAAGAAGGTAAACATATACTAAACAGCAGTATGCTGGCTTACAATGCTCTACATACAAACAAGAACACACAAAGGAACAAGGAACAAGAGGACATATATACACACAAGGGCTAACAAGATGACGAGGAACACCTGTGATACAATTAGGGTAAAGGAACTGACAATGGACAATGGAGGGAAACAAAGGAACTTTCAAAATAAGAGTCTTAACAAACTTTCAAATTAAGAGTC
Source organism: Myxocyprinus asiaticus (assembly GCF_019703515.2). NCBI lineage: Eukaryota > Metazoa > Chordata > Actinopteri > Cypriniformes > Catostomidae > Myxocyprinus > Myxocyprinus asiaticus. The sequence continues at coordinate 46,488,978 of NC_059349.1, read as the reverse complement.
TCTACAGGAGTACAATACATGACACTTATGTAGAATGACTAAAGCTTTCTCTTAAAAAACTCCATGTGGTGAAACATGGAATATTCTTGTTTTAAGCCACCGATGTTACAATGGCCTGCCCTGTTTGTCACAAATTTGCAAGGAAAAACAGCTAAACAATCATATTGTCATAGGAAGAAAAATATATTTGTAATTAATATAATGCAACAGTTCCATGGTTACTAAGACATATTTACAATATTTATATATTAAAATTAAAATGTATTTATTATGTAGTATAATATTTCTATGTTTTCTCACTGCACCCAACATTGGCAGGTCATAGATGTAGAAAAAGTTAATTGTGGAGACTGTGGTTTTGCAAATCTGCACACACACTAGCACAAGCAAACATCCACACTTAAAAACAATACACACACAACAATACCCTGGGTGTAATCCTCCATATGTGCTTACTGAGCCAGGCATAATTAATACTAGGAAAAGCTCACACACACACTTTGTCCCAACCAGGGGTGTGTTTCCCAAAAGCATCGTTAGCCAACTATGGTCACAATTTCCATCGTTCACAACATAATTCAATGATTTGGTGTTTCCCAAAACCATAGTTCTAACATTCACAAACGAACTACAGCTCTCCATTTGTGGTTAGAAGCATAGTTTCTTATTAGTTTGCTGTTTGGACATACTGTAATTTGACTTTATTGAGGCTCCTATATCAAGAGTTTGACAATGTTTGCATGCACTTAAGAAAACTGTTTATTCCAGGGTTTTGCAGAATGCGGCTTTCTGAAACGTCACCATTTATCACACACAATTTCTGTGATGTGTTAATGTTAACGCATAAGTGCCGTTTATATGTTTTGAAGAATGCACATATGCGTATGTGATCGAGTGCATTGGGGGAACCCCGAAGTCTGATGTAGAGGGAAACCCATTTATTGCAGCATATGTATCTATACAGTGCATGCAGCTTTCCTGCATTAAGCAGCTTTCTGATGTATGTGTAAATGAGCTTTATTTTTTTTTAATGCCCAATTTTGGAATGCCCATTTCCCACTACTTACTAGGTCCTCATGGTGGTGCGGTTACTCACCTCAATTCGGGTGGCAGAGGACAAGTCTCAGTTGCCTCCGCTTCTGACACCGTCAATCTGTGCATCTTATCACGTGGCTCATTGTGCATGACACCACAGAGACTCCGCATGTGGAGGCTCATGCTATTCTCTGCAATCCACGCACAACTTACCATGCACCCTATTGAGAGTGAGAACCACTTAATCGTGACCACGAGGAGGTTATCCCATGTGATTCTACCCTCCCTAGCAACTGGGCCAATTTGTTTGCTTAGGAGACCTGGCTGGAGTCACTCAGCACACCCTGGATTCGAACTCGTGACTCCAGGGGTGGTAGTCAGCGTCAATTCTCATTGAGCTACCCAGGCCCTGTAAATGAGCTTTAATAATATAATATTCTAGAAAATTATTGCTCCACCCCATGCGTAATGTCATTAATGACAGCTCTATGTTGTTAAACCAACATGGTTTGAACGATGGAAGTGCAACATAGTTACTATGGTTTCAGAAACCAGTCATGACTAGCTAGTTAATTTCTCTAACTATGCATTGTATTATGGAGGTTAAGCAGTGAGTTACGCCATTGTATGGGAAATGCACCCCAGATCTTTTCCTCCTCCTGCCATAGCACTTGGAAAATAGTCACAGTGTCAGGATTAGAAACCAAAACTCACACAAGGGGGAAAAAACAAACATAAACTACCCCAAAGGGGAAAAAAGGGTAATCCAGGATGGGGCAGAGGGAATCAGGACCGACCGGACTGAAACAGGAACCAGGTAGGGGAAGCAGGACCAACAGGGAATAAACATGACCGGCCGACTGAACACACAAGACCGACTAAGTACACAAGATGAACTGGCACTGGACAGCACACACTAAGAGGCTAAAATAGGGTGAGAAATCAAACGGGTTAACAGGGGACAGGTGAGGCAAATAAACTAATAATAAGCAAACAAGGAGGCGGGATATGACATAAGACAGTGAGAGACGTGGCAATGCAGAAACAAAACAAGCCACGTGCTGAGCGCACATAGCCAAGACAATAAGGCAATATATGCCCATGTCAACCGACAAACAAGATGAGAGAATGCGTAGCAACACCAAACAAAGCAGTGCCACACATTCTCACACTTAACAAAACCCGAATGTACATCGCGAGGCATGCTACAGGTGACAAAAACAAGACAGGACACCTGTGCGAGAGTTCGACCACACACAAACCCAAAATCTCAGACCGAAGTGACCGAACCTCAGCACAACGTGAAGACAGCTCGCGACCCGGGCGCGCAGCGCAAAGTGAGTGCAATGCGCATCCACAAGAGACAGACACAGAACATGGAGCATGAGTGTCCAGATCCCGACACAAACCGAAACCGAACCAGACAGGGAAGTCAGGATCCAGACACCATGCTCTGGACATGTAACAAGACAGACCAAAGAGCGCATGGCAGGTAATTCAACCGAAACCGTGTGCTCACACAAAGACAGACAATGAAACACAAGACAGACATGGGACGACGATGCCATGGTCCTGTCGGACAAAAACCCAAACTGACAGAGTGTCAGGACTGTGACATTAACCCCCCCACAAAGGGACGCCTCCTGGTGTCCCAAAACGGGAACATCAAACAATACACAAGACAAACAAAATGAGCACTAACACAAATCAGAAAACGCAACAAAAAGGGAGGGAAAGGAGGGAAACCAGGGAGCGAGCTTAAGGAAAGGGGGGGTTCTGGGAGGAGGCCTCAGGACAGAGGTGGGGTATGGCGGCCTGGGAGGTGGCCTCAGGGCAGAGGCAGTGTCTGGTGGCCCGGGAGGTAGCCTCAGGGCAGAGGGGACAGAGTACTGGGAGGTGGCCGCTGGACAGGAGTCACAGGACTGGGTGGCGGCTGGACAGGGTTCAGGAGGGAACGGCTCAAGCAGAGCTGTGGAAAGCTCAGGCGGTGGAGCCATGGAAGGCTCGGGGGCAGAGCCACTGAATTCACAGAAGGTGGAGCCGCAAGGGGCTCAGAGGGTGGAGCCATGGAAGGCTCAGAGGGTTCGGAGGTCAAGAAGGCCTGGAATGCATATGCTGGCTCTGGGATGGGCGAGGCTTCAGGGACTTGCCCTTTGACCGTGGCAGACGTGGGCGCTGGCACATTGACCGTGGCTGGCATGGGCGCTGGCTGGTTGACTGTGGCAGGCGTGAGCACCAGCCATGGCAGGGGAATGTCCTCTATGGCCGTGAACTCTGGCAGTGACTGGGGAACAGCCTTCGTGGTCTTGAGAACTGGCATCTGCAACTTTGAAATGGCCTCCGTGGCCGTGAGCACTGGCAGGGAAGGGGGAATGGCCTCCGTGGCCGTGGGCACTGGCAGCGGCAAGGGAGCAACCTCTGTGGTCGTGAACACAGGCAGTGACTGGGGAATGACATCTGTGGTCGTGAGCATGGTCAGTGACAGGGGAATGACATCCGTAGTTGTGGGCACTGGCAGAGAAACAGCTTCCATGGATCTGAGCACAGGCAGTGACAGGGGAACGACCTCCATGGTCGTGGGCACTGGCAGAGACAGGTGAACAGCCTCCATGGCTGTGAGCACAGGCAGTGACAAGGGAACAACCTACATGGTTGAGGGCACTGGCAGTGGCAGGGGAATGACCTCTGGGGCCATAAGTGCTGGCAGCGGGAAGGGAACGGCTTCCATTGCCATTGGCAGCAACAGGAGAATGGCTTCCATGGCCATGGATGCTGGTAGCGCAGGGGAACGGCCTCCGTGGCTGTGGGCACTGGCAACGGCAGGGGAACGGCCTCCGTGGCTGTGGGCGCTGGCAACGGCAGGGGAATGGCCTCCATGGCTGTGGGTGCTGACAGCAGCAGGGGAACGGCCTCCATGGCCATGGACGCTGGCAGCGGCAGGGGAATGGCCTCTGTAACTGTGGCTGCTGGCAGCGGCAGGGGAACGGCCTCCGTGGCCGCTGGCAGCGACTGAGGAGTAGGTGCCCTTTTCCTCCTCCTCCTCTTCCGGGTGGTGAGGAGTTCTGCTGCTGTGACAGCCTCCGCCTCTTGGTAGTCAGCAGCGGGAACAACCACTGCCTCCAGGCGGTCAGCAGTGGTGGACTCGGCCGATGGGCTGGGCTTCCCTCTCCACTTCCTCCTTGGAGGTGCAGGGGTGTGCCCTCATCCTCGGATTGGGATGAGGATGGGAGGTCTCCTGAGGCAGCAGCTGTGATAACTTCCTCCCATTTAAGGGCTTGCCTGAATGCCTTGAGAAACTCATCCTCACCCCGTTCTGGGACACAAGATCTAATAGGTTAATTCAGACCTGCCCAAAAAATATCAGTTAGGCAGGTCTGATTATATCCCAGACCCGAGGACAATGACAAAAACTCCAGGGCATATCCCCACACGGACTTGTCCTCCTGCCTTACCCCACGCAGCCTCTTGACTTGCTCTGCATGCTGCTGAGCAGGAGAACCAGTTGATGGAAAAAAAAAAAAAACTCTGCTGGGTCCAACTTGGCCAGTTCATATTGTCAGGATTAGCAGAGAATAATGAGGATCAGGACCCAAACGCAGAGTGAAAATAAACAGGGAATTTATTAATACAAAAAAAATCATAAAACAAACCAAAATGGGGGAAAAACATACACAAACTACCCTAAAGGGGAAAAAGGGTAATCCAGGCTGGGGCAGAAGGAAACAGGACTGACCGGACTGAAACAGGTACCAGTTAGGGGAAACAGGTCTGACAGGGAATATACAAAACTGACCAACTGAACACACAAGACTGACTAGGTACACAAGACGAACTGACACTGGACAGCACACATGAGGAGGCTAAAATAGGGAGAGAAATCAAATGGGTTAACAGGGGACACGTGAGGCAAATGAACTAGGAGGCGGGGTATGACGTAAGACAGAGAGACACGTGGCAATGCAGAAACAAAACAAAGCCATGTGCTCTCACAAGACAACAAAACACCCGAATGGCATGAGTGCACATTGCCAAGACAATAAGGCAATATATGCCCATGCCAACCGACAAACAAGATGAGATAATGCATAGAATGCCAAATAAAGCGATGCAATGCATTCTCACACTAAACAAAACCTGAGTGTACATCGTGAGGCAAATGCCACAAGATGCATTCTACAGGTGACAAACACAAAACAGGACACCTGTGCACAAACCCGAAATCTCAGACCGAAGTGACCGAACTTCAGCACAATGTGAAGACAGCTTACGTCCCAGACACACAGCACAAAGCGAGTGCAATGCGCGTCCGTGGTCACGAGAGACAGACACAGAACATGGAGCATGAGTGTCCGGATCCCGACACAGACCGAAACTGAACCAGACAGGGAAGTCAGGATCCAGACACCATGCTCTGGACATGAAACACAAGACAGCTCATGACCCGGGCACACAGCCCAATGCGAGCGCAACGTGAGGTGCACCTGTGCTCATGAGGGACAGACATAAACTACTGACATGAGTGCATGCCTCCAAAATGACATAAGCATGATGCACCCACGTCAATAACAGACAGAACATGGAGCATGAGTGTTCCCGACACAGACCGAAACCGAACCTGACAGGAAGTAAGGATCCAGACACCATGCTCCGGACATGAAACAAGACAGACCGAAGAGTGTGTGTGTGTGTGTGTGTGTGTGTGTGTGTGTGTGTGTGTGATTGTGTTTGTGTTTGTACACACTGACTTGCTATTAACCCCAAAACTGGCACTAACAACAGAAAATATGTTAATGATCTTTCTCTAATTAAAGTACCCAAATCACCAACTGTACAATAATACAGATTACTCACGAAATGTCCAATGTCTTAATTCAAAATATAAAGAAAACATGTTGTGACATAATTTTAATGACAATAAAGACCCACCCCACCCTTCCAATTCTCAGCTGCCTAAAGTAATGTGAAAAAAAATCTCATTCTCATTAATGTAATGTTAAAAATAAGTATATTATTATTATGATTATTAGGCATATTATTGTTACTTTATTATTATTATTATTACATTTTAAAGTATATCCAGTATATCAGGGTGTCATTCTGCCTGTAAAAATTATTGTGTTTGTATTACATTAATGACAGTTTAATGGAGAAATGTGCTTAGTTGTTGTGACAATAATGTAATAATGCAAAAAAAATCTCAATGGTCCTAAAAAGGCTTCATTTCTTTATACAAAGTATATTTCTTTCTCTTTTTTTATTTGGTGTGAAAAATCACCTGGAGATTTCTTAGTGAGATTCACCCAAATGACAAAGCAAGAACACACACACACACACACATAAAAACACTTGAGTAAAACACTTGCACATGAAGAGAAAGAAAGTGCTGGGATTTTGAAGACAGACTGATAAAGAGAGAGAAAAGGAAAGACAAAGACACACATATATAGTGAGATGGTGTATGGCAAAACACTTGGCTTGAGGGCTCTCTCTCTCTCTCTCATCACTCAGGTACAGTGAGGAGATCATCTACATGCACAGTATTAAACAGACGTGCACGCACACACACACAAACAAACGCCATCTGTCTAATGCCATTAGGAGGTTTTATCAGAGTGGCTCTGAGTATGAAGCACAGGTCAGGCCAATTATGATTCACAAGTTCTCGATTCGATTCTGATGTTATTGAATTCTGATGCATTTGGATATATTTCAGTTATAATGTCAATTTTGCTTACATATGATAGAAATTCTCTCTCAGCTAATGCTGTAAATTATTCAGTGAACTTTCTTACTTGGTACATTATGAAAATGGTAACACTTTACAATAAGGTTCCATTCATTAATGTAAGTTAATGCATTAGGTATCATAAACTAACAAAGAACAATATATTTTTTTTTTCAGAACTGATTAATCTTTGTTAATGTTAGTTAATAAAAATACAATTGTTCGTTGTTAGTTCACGTTAGTTCGTAGTGAATTAAGTAATGTTACCATATACAACTTTTGATTTAAAAAACGTATTACTATATGCTGAAATTAACAAGATTAATAAATGCTGTAATGGTATTGTTCATTGTTAGTTGATGTTAACTTAATGTTAACTAATGTTAACAAATTGAACCCTATTGTAAAGTGTTACCACGAAAATATTAATTAAAAAAATAAACAACAGTGCCCAAACTATGCCATTCAATTGCTATTTGTTTTACAGAAATAGAAAAATGTTGTATTGTACTCTATTATTGTATTATTACAATAATACAATAATTAAAACAACCAAAACTGAAGTAAACTTTAAAGTAAAAGTATAAGATTGATCTTGGAATTTTAAGAATCAATATCGGGATGGTTCAAATGAAGATCACGATTAAGCGAAAAATCAACAACAACAAGGTCTGTTTAATTCTAATGGTCTCTCTGAGAGTGGAAAATAGTCAAGAGTAATCAAATAAATCATTTTGGTGCAAAAAATAAAATAAAAAATACTAACATTATAAGTGGATGTCTGGGGAAAATAACTCCAATAAAAGTGTAGAATATGGCCTCTTTACACCATGACTGATATTATACACTGTAATTTGTCTCTCATTATCCTTATCTATATATGAGAAAAACATTTGATATTCTTATATGACTAAATATTATTTATACTAAGTCACACATATATGATCCTAATATTTTTTGCCTTTAGCTGAATGCCATGTTAAGTATATCCCTGATGGTTAATTTTCTTTTTCTCAAAATAGTAGTAAGCACGAGAATTAGCTCAGTGGGCCAGTTCTTCTCAAACCCATGTGCTGAGTAATGGTAAAGAGGCCATTTTGAAACAAGGTCACAGAACTCAGCTTCCAGACACACACACATAGACATACAGTTGGCTTGGGTGCAACTCACCATCAAAACTCTTGTATTGGCCATTGAGAGAGGCCTGTAAGGTGCGTCCAGACTCTCTGACTTGCCTCTCAAACTCTTGTCTACTTAGGTTCACAAGGTTCTCCTCCATTGCAGTGGTGCAGCAGGTGTAACTCTGAGGACACACCCGCATGTGCTCACCTGTGAGAAAGACAATTAATAATGTTATCATGAACATCATTATACATGCATTTAACTATGCAATATCTGAAATGTAGTCATACTGTTCCACGAGAGAGAGATGCGTACATTACAATTACAGTACATTACAGTACATGCAAATTTAAAATAAATGTTTGCAACGGATACTTTTGTGTATATTGTCTTATTTGTGTATATTCTCTTAAAGGTGCAATAAGTGTCATTGGCCAATACCACAGACCTATCAGTGTAAATTCAGAGGCTGTTTAAGTTATTAAACAGTCGTGCTACTTTTGTTTGTGGTATTTCAATGTAAAAAACTGTGTCTTATTCACTAGCTCCTGCAATATAGTTTAAGCAGACACAATCGGTGTTTAAATAGTGCTGCATCTTGAGTATTTAAATAATACACAACACACCTCTTTTCTATGTAAATTAGGCTCATTAAAGATTGTGCTTCATTCACAAAACTCTGCAATAACCATCACGCTATTACCACCTGGGAAAAGCAACGGTGAACTGAATTTTATATAAAGATATGTTTTTCTATTGATAATGTCCGCAAGATTGGAAATTGAGCCATGCAAATTGCATTCAGAACAGATTTTATGGCTGTGTTTGTGCCGTTGCCTGATCTGCATAATTACTTTAGTGAATCAGTGCTAAACTAGCGCAGACAGCACGTGCAAATAAACTGCGCTTTTACCAGATTCAATGCATTCCCTCCTCAGTGTCATGCAACAGCTTAAGCAAACATTTTCACAGGTATATTTGTCACCCATTATTAATTTACTTTGCATTCGAAATTGTCAGTTAATAGAGGGTTTACCAAAATAAGGCGAGTAGTAATTGGCTGGTATGTCTGTTTGTCTGTCTGTCTATCTATCTATCTATCTATCTATTTTTATTTATCTGTATATCTCACACACACACACACACACACACACACACACACACACATTCAAAAGGAAGACCATTCCAGATCTGATGTATCTGTTTTCCTGGCTTATATACAGGTATCTGCTGTAAAGACTGAATTAAAGCAAGAGAGGGCTGCATAGCCGCAGACCGGTCAGAATGCCAATGATGACCCCTGTCCACCATTGTAAGAGCCTGCAATGGGCACGCGAGTGTCAGAACTGGACCTTGGAGCAGTGGAAGAAGGTCGCCTGGTCTGATGAGTCCTGTTTCCTTTACATCACGTGGACGGCTGTGTACGTGAGTGCCATTTACCTGGGGAAGTGATGGCACCAGGATGCACTGCGGGAAGATGACAAGCCGGGGGAGGGAGTGTGATGCTCTGGGCAATGTTCTGCTGGGTATTTTGAGTGGAAATACATCACATGGTCTTGCTGAGCTTTGTCGGAAGTATGTCATGTGGAGAAGTCCCACGGTAGGTCCTACCCTATGGAGGAGGAGTTTCTACAAACATGGTGACTGTGGCAGAGGGGCCTTTGCTCAAGGAAGACGCAGTTTACCAACAGGGAAACAAATTAGCAGAAGATATACGTCGCATGTGGTTACCTGTGGGGAACCAACACATGCGGAGCACCTACCCCAGTACAGGGCTTAGTTAGCACATGTACTGAGCCAGCAGCGAGTTTCTCCGCGAACTCGTCTGCCACAGGGCTCGGAGGAAATCATCCAGTGAACACAGTTTTGTGAACACTTCTGGGAGTCAACAGTGCACGTCTTCAGCTCAGGGGAGGTGAAAGGTGCTATGCTAAAGCGATACACCCGGCCAGCTGTCCCGGACTTACCTGCTTGTGCCTGCCACTTCATGGGACGAAACAATTTCCACCCAGAGATTGTAGAACCTTGCAAGGTGTTGGGTGTTGCCCAGCCCGCTGCTCTGCCAATGTCTATTAGAGAGGTGCCAATGGTCAAGGCCCAGGAGGCCGCTACACCCCTGGTAGAATGGGCTCGTAGCCCTGCCAGGGGCGGCACATCCTGGGTGTGAAATGCCATTGTTATGGCATCATTGAGCCAGTGGGTGATCCTCTGCTTGGAGACAGCGCTTCCTTTCCGCTGTCCACCAAAGTAGACAAAGAGCTGCTCAGAGACTCTAAAGCTATGCGTGCAATCCAAATAGATGCGTAAAGCAACGTCAGGGCTGGGTCTGCCTCCTCCTGGGGCAGCGCTTGCAGGTTCACCACCTGGTCTCTGAAAGGGGTCGTGGGAACCTTGGGCACATAACCCGGTCGGGGTCTCAGGATCACGTGAGAGTAGCCCGGACCGAACTCCAGGCACGTTTCGCTGACAAAGAACGCTTGCAGGTCTCCTACCCTCTTGATGGAAGTGAGCACATTCAGGAGGGCAGGAGAGTGCCTTAAGCTCAGCTGACTGCAAGGGCTCAAAGGGGGCTCTCCGTAGACCCTTAAGAAATACAGAGAGGTCCCATGAGGGAACGAGGTGCGGTCTGAAGGGATTCAACCTCCTGGCGCCTCTCAGGAACCTGATGATCAGGTTGTGCTTCCCTAAGGACGTTCCGTCCACTGTGTCATGGTGTGCCGCTATAGCGGCTACATACACCTTCAAGGTGGAGGGGGACAGCCACCCTTCCAACCTCAAGGAAAGCACCGATCCGACTGCGCATCTCTGGGGGTCTTCGCATAGCATACAGGCACCTCGTAGAGGGGGCCCTAGCCTGAGTGATCTAGTCTACCACCGCGGGTGGTAGGCCGCTTAAGTCTTCTGCATCCCGTCCAGAGGTCTGGTTGCGGGTGCCAGATGGTGCCCTGTCCCTGAGAAAGAAGGTCCTTCCTCAGGGGAATTCGCCATTGTGGCTGTCGTGAGGAGTGTGAGGTCTGATAACCATGTCTGGCTGGGCCAGTAGGGTGCTACCAGGATGACCTGCTCCTCGTCCTCCCCGACCTTGCACAGGGTCTGTGCAAGTAGGCTCACTGGGGGAAATGCATATTTGCGAAGTCCAGGGGCAAGCTGTGTGCCAGCGCGTCTATACCGAGAGGTGCCTCGGTCAGGACGTACCAGAGCGGGCAGTGGGAGGATTCTTGGGAAGCGAACAGGTCTACCTGTGCCTGCCCGAATCGACTCCAAATCAGCTTGACCACCTGAGGGTGGAGTCTCCACTCTCCCCTGAGGGTAACCTACCATGACAGCACGTCCGCTGCAGTGTTGAGGTCGCCCAGGATGTGAGTGGCTCACAGCGACTTGAGGTGCTGCTGACTCAAGAGGAGGAGACGGCGGGCGAGATGTGACATACAATGGGAGCGTAGACCGCATTGACGGTTGATATATGCTACCGTTGCCGTGTTGTCTGTCCGAACTAACAAATGCTTGCCCTGGATCAACAGCCGAAACCTCCGCAGAGCGAGCAGAATTACCAGCAACTCGAGGCAGTTCATGTGCCAACGTAGCCACAGGCCTGTCCAGGAGCCGGCGGCTGCGTGCCCATTGCATACAGTGCCCCAGCCCATTTTGGAGGCATCTGTCGTAACCACGACGCACCTGGAGACCTGCTCTAGGGGAACGCCTGCCCATAGAAATGTGAGGTCAGTCCAAGGGCTGAAGAGGTGGTGACAGACCGGCATGATGGCCACGCAATGTGTCCCGTGGCGCCATGCCAATCTCGGGACTTGAGTCTGGAGCCAGTGCTGAAGCGGTCTCATATGCATCAACCTGAGCGGAGTGGCCACCGCTGTGGATGCCATATGTCCCAGGAGCTTCTGAAAATGTTTCAGTGGAACCGCTGTCTTCTGTCTGAACGCCTTCAAACAGGTCAGCACCGACTGTGCGCTCGTTCGTGAGGCGCGCCATCAATGAGACTGAGTCCAACTCCAAGCTGAGAAAAGAGATGCTCTGAACCGGGAGGAGCTTGCTCTTTTCCCAATTGACCCGAAGCCCTAGTCAGCTGATGGTGCGAGAGCACCAGGTCCCTGTGTGCACACAACACATCCCGAGAGTGATCTAGGATTAACCAATCGTCGAGATAGTTGAGGATGCGAATACCCACTTCCCTTAGTTGGGCAAGGGCTGCCTCTGCAACCTTCTGGAAGACACTAGGGGACAAGGACAGGCCAAAAGGGAGGACCTTGTACTGATACGCCTGACCCTCGAATGCAAACCGCAGGTCTGCCACCGCGAATCAATCTTTGTTTTTGCATCAGCATCTTGAACGGGAGTCTGTGTAAAACCCAGTTCAGTACTCGTAGGTCCAAGATTGGCCGCAACCCACCGCCTTTTTTCGGTACAATGAAGTAGGGGCTGTAAAACCCCTTCTTCATCTCGGCCAGAGGGACAGGCTCTATCGCATCCTTCAGGAGGGAAGCGATCTCTGTGCGCAAGGTAGCGGCGTTCTTGCCCTTCATTGAGGTGAAGTGGACACCGCTGAACCTGGGCAGATGCCTGGTGAACTGAATCGCGTAGTCGAGTCAGACGGTCCGGACCAGCCATCACGACGGGTTGGAAAGGGCAAGCCACGTGTCCAAGCTCCAGGCGAGGGGGACCAAGGGAACAATCTCGTCGGATGTACCGGTGGGTGGGGCCTCGCGGCAGGGTGGAGCCTGAGGTGCCACGCCGTGTCGTGGCCTCGCTGAGTTCAGGGACATCGAAGCACTTACCTGGCTCCTTGTGACCACCCCAGAACAGCCTGGGACGGGGGAGGAAGAGGCCTGTCCTCGTGACCCATGGAGACTGTCACATCGGGGGCGGATTTGTGCCACAGCTGGGTGCGCAGGGGCAGGGAGACAGCCGCTGGAGCGCCAAACCTGCCAAAATGGAATGGTGGACGGTGGTCATGATGACGGCCGTGCACACCAGGTATGTGACCCAGGGAACAAGGAAACCGCTCTTTTGCTGAACTCTTGTGTACCGCAGCCACTTGGGCATGCAGCCATATTAAATGAAAAGGCAACAAAAGATTCTCCTCCCGGCACGCTACCGGGGGATGGAGTGGTCTGCTTACCAGCTCCAAAGCAGTGGGTTTCATCGTCCCTGGGTCACCCGTCTCAGGGGCGCTTCAAAGCCTTTCGTGGGTTCTTGGCGGCCGGCCGTGAGACGGGTGGCATCTGCTTCCTGCAGTGGGCTCCACGCTGGGGCCGGGCTGCAGGGGCGGGCTTTGGCAGAGCCGGTGCAGTCACCGCAGGGGAACGCCCTTGCCGACAAGCTGGCGGAGTGCGGGATCTTGAGCCGCACTGGGGCAGGATGTGCCGGATAGCCTCCGTCTGCTGCTTCACCGCCGAGAACAGCTGGGCAAAGTCCTCGACGGTGTTGCCGAACAGGCCAACCTGGGAAATGGGGGCAGCAAGGAACCGTGGCTTGTCGGCACCTCTCATCTCGACTAGGTTGAGCCAAAGGTGGCGCTCCTGGACCACCAAGGTGGACATCGCCCGCCCGAGAGACCGCACCATGACCTTCATCACCCGGAGAGCAAGGTCGGTCGCCGAGCGCAGCTCCTGCATCAATCCCGGGGTGGAACTACCCTTGTGCAGTTCTTTTAGCACCTTGGCTTGGTGGACTTGCATGGCGTGTAGGGCAGAGGCGGCTTGTCCAGTGGCACTGTAGGTTTTGGCCATCAGGGACGACGTAAACCTATAGGCCTTGGACGGGAGCTTTGGGCGCCCGCGCCAGGTGGTGGTGCTCTGCGGGCATCGGTGCATCGCAAGTGCCCGGGAAAGCATGTCTGTCATTTCCGTGTCAGCCTGTGACTCTGTGACCGTACCCAAGGGGGGAGCCCAGCTGAGGCTTCCGCATCAGACTGGACGAGCCCGCTCTCCAATGCTGCACTCGAGAGCTCATCGCCTTCGCGGGCTCCAAACAAGAGGTCGAACTCGTCATGAGATGAGCCAGCGGACTCATCCAGAAGACCGATTGGGGCAGACGAGCGTGCTGGGGAATGGGAGGTCCGTGGGGGGATACCCGGCGGAGGTGGTCCCATTGGGGTCCCCAAATCGCCCCCAGTGCTAGCCGCGCTGGCCTCATACCTGTAGGTAGAAGGACCGAGGCGGGGAGCCGCTGAGGTGGCTTGCTTTCTTATGAAGGCAAGCCGCAACCGCAACGTTGCCATGGTCATGTTCTCGCAATGAGTATATGATCCATCCACAAACGCTGTCTCCGCATGGGTCACGCCCAGACACGAAAGACAGCGATCGTGACCATCAGATGGCGAGAGATAACGACCGCAAACCAGGAATAACACACAATAGAAAGGCATCTTTAAAAAGACGTTCCGTGTGTGCCGCTCTTTTAGAGAAATATACTCTTTTATTTCTGCCGAAGCACCCAGGGGCATTCTCTGCAGTGCACCAGTGCAGAGGAGGGAGAAGCTGCTGAAATGTGCCGTCAGATCCAGCAGAGGTGAATGAATAGTCGTGGAATTCAGCTCAGTGAATATCGACCATTCGTCTCTGAAGAAAAAATCTGAATGAGTGGTTGCATACCAGCTCCTTTTATGCCCGTATGTCGGGGGGAGTGGTATGCAATTACCACTCGCCAATTTTCATTGGCCTTTCATTAAAGACCAGAGGTGTTTCGGGCTCCCAAGAGTGACCCCTAGTGTCACTACATCGACACAACGTCGAGTGAGTGACAGATAGGGAACAGCATATTAGGCAGGTGGTCATAATGTTTTGGCTCATCAGTGTATAATAGGCTTACAATGGTTTATTGCATGGATAAGTGGATTGTAATTATACAGTACAGTGTCAAAAACAGAGATCACACATGCTCTCAGAACTCCAGGAGTCATGCCCTTCACCAGCACCAGACATGATACACAAACACACACACACACACACACACACACACTCACACACGGAAATTATTTTATTTCTGCTGTTTCAGAAGGATGCAGCTGGTGCATTGCATATTAGGGGTGAGCTTCTTTTTAGTAAATATGTCTGTCTGCATTTTGCAAATATAATAAACCTCTAGACATGAATGCACAAATACAAATAAACCCCCAGCGGAGAATTTCAGAATGTGTCTGCTATATGATTGAATAATCAACATCCCAGCACGGTTATATAATATTGATGTTTGAAACAAGAGAGAGAGAAAGAGAGAGAGAGAGCTGCTGTAGAGGGAAGGCCAGGCTAAATCGTTATTAAAAGTTTCCACTCAATCGACAAGTGTTCACTCGTGTTTGAATAGAGTATTACAGAAGTGATGACACTGTTAATCGATATTTTAAAAGCAGCCTGTCTCTTTTTCTCTCTCAATATCAGTTTTAATGTGCTTTACTGGCATGACAAATTTTAAATTTGTATTGCCAAAGCATTTGCAGCTTAGCTGCACACAAAGACAATAATGTAAAACAAATATAGTGTAAAACAAAAACAGTGCAAAATCATCCAACAGTAACTGACAGTAAAATAATTGAAAAGATCAAATGGACACTATTCAAGATAAAAGATAATACAAACAGAGATAAAATAATAATCATATTTTTTTTTAGAATTATTACAAGAAAATTAACATGTTAGAATTAAATATAAATAAAATTATGTTTATATAATAATACAAACAACAACAACAACAACAACAACAACAACAACAATAATAATAATAATAATAATATGTATTTATATAGTGCCTTTCTAGCACTCAAGGTCACTTTACAAAGACAAAGAATGACATATGAAAGCAAAAACAAATCAAACCCCGATCAAATTAATCAATAATAAAAATCAGAAAACATCTAACATCTAACAGGAAAACAGAACAAGGACATGTTAAATAATCAGAAAATCACATTGACAAAACAAATATGGGAACATAAGAGGACCAGAAAACAGAACAAAATAAAAATAAAAATAAAAGAATTCAAAAGTAAAATGGTAAAATAAAAAACCCAAAGCATGAGAATAGCAAAGAGAGAGGGAAAAAATGTGTTTTCAACAGCTTATTGAAGGATGCAAAGAAACCTCCCAGTGGTTCTGAGGAAGGGAATTCCAGAGTCAAGGGGCAACAACACTAAATGACCTACCACCTAAGAAAGAAAATATGAACTTGGGAACAACCAAAAGACCAGCATCAGAGGACCTCAATGAGCAAGCAGGGGAGTAGGGCTTGAGAAGCTCAAATAAATATGGAGGAGCAAGATTATGAAGGATGAAGATTATATACTCTATAATAATACAATTTATTTAAACTAGTATTCTGTTCTTTTTAAACATTTTAATGATTATTTATGACTGCAAACATAGACACAGTCATCCAGGCCATTAACAGGTATGTTTTTGTGTGTGATTGTGTGTATCTTGCGTGCCAGGATGGTGTGTCAGTATGAAAAATTAAAGTGTCTACCTGTGTGTAGGGATGCACCGATCTGATACCTGGATCGGTATCGGCTCCGATACTGACGTTTTTTAACGGATCGGGTATCGGTCCGATGAACGGTCCAAATCCGATACTGTGTGTTAGTCATGTTTGTTACTGTCAAGCTCAAAAAATGACATAAAAGAACCATTAAAACACAATTCAAGTAGTTCATATGATTCGTGCATTTTATTCAAAGCCACTTGAAGACGTGCGATAGCAAAAGGCTGTGTTTAATAAGTAAATATATAAAATGCACTCCAGTGCATTATTGAATGGTACTGCTCTGTTTACACACATGCATGCCTATTTTTAGCCTTCACGCGGTGCACATTATTTGAGCGCTACTCATGAACAACGTCTCAGATGTAGATGCTCAATAGTTCGGTTCACTTATAATATGCATTTAGAATGGCACTGAAGGTGCTTTATTTCCCCCCAGAATTTGAATAAGAAGCTAATTAAACTACTGTGAACTTGCCTACAAACAGACACTGGATCTGTGACAAAAGGTGCACGATTGAGATATATTACTATATATTACTATTATAATATATTATTATTATTATCATTTGTTTACAAATTATAATAATATTTAAGTTGAATGGGTTCCAAAAAATTACTGTGTGAATGAAAAGTGAGCTGATTTCTTACAACTAAATTGAACAAAATAGAGATCTGAATCCTTTAAAGTCCAGATACAAGTTGAAAAAAAAATTGCCGGGCCAGCGTCCCGCGACATGGTCGATGGGCCAGCGTCCCGCATCATGGTCGATGGGCCAGAGTCCCGCGACATGGTCGACGATCCAGCGTCCCACGACATGGTCGACGAGCCAGCGTCCCGGGGTTCCTCGTCCCTCCGGCTACTCCTTGGTCTGTCGGTCACCTGGCGCCACCTTGGCTCTCCGATCCTCTGGCTGCACCTCGTCCCTCCGATCCATCAGCTCCACCAGGGACCTCCTTCCCTACGGCTCCACCTTGGTCCTCAGTCCCACAGGCTCCGCCTCAGTCTTCCGATCCCCCAGCTCCGCCTTGCTCCTCCGAGCCTCCAGCACCGCCTTGGTCCTCCTTGCCATCGGCTCCACCCTGTCCCTTCGAGTCTTCGGCTACTCTCTGGTTACCAAGTTCCATGGTGTCGCCCTCCAAGTCTCTCATGGCTCTGCTTTCCATGGCTCCGCCCCTCAAGTCTCTCACAACCCCACCTTCCACGGCTCCGCCCCTCGAGCCTCTCAGGGCCCCACCTTCCATTGACTCTGCCCTGGTCCCATGTCCCACGCCTCAAGTCAAATATATGAATATGAAAATGCCATAAACGGACATGACTGTTGTGAAAGCAGCACTTACCTATAGGCTACACGATGAGGGAAACCATCCAAAATGCTTTGAAACCAGCAGACATTGACTTCTGAGGTATCAGAAATTATATATATACACATAAGCCAAAGTTTCACGTCATGGCCGACAAGCCAGAGTTCCACGTCATGGCCATCAAGCCAGAGTTCCTCGTCATGGTCGCTGAGCTAGCGCCATATTTTGTCACAGCCACGCCTGAGCCTGCTCCATGCCATGTCACAGCAATGCCTCAGCCTGCTCCATGCCATGTCACAGCAATGCCTCAGCCTGCTCCATGCCATGTCACAGATAAGCCTGAGCCTGCTCCATGCCACGACACATTGACTTTCTGATACCTCAGAAGTCAATGTCTGCTGGTTCCAAAGCATTTTGGATGGTTTCCCTCATTGTGTAGCCTATAGATAAGTGCTGTTTTACAACAGTCACATCCGTGTATGGAGTTTTTTCCACATTAACATGAGAACGAGAAAGAATACAAATTTAATATTACAAGTTCTTAGGAGTGCCAACCCTTCTACATATTGTGGCTATTACTATTTCTGGATTGTGCATTTGAATTCACAGAGTTTTCTTTTCTTTTTTTTACAAAGAGAGTTACTAATTAAGTATAAATAAATCATCAGTGCTTTCATGCTTATAACCGTTATGCTGATGGTTTTAATTTGGTCAATAACTGGCCGATAAATGTTGGCAGCCGATACATCAGTGTATCCCTATTTTGCACAATGCCAAAATCCCCATAAAATAAATAGTGGTGGAAATATTTATATAGCATTTATTAAATAGCATTCTTGGTAACACTTAGGTTCCATTTGTTAACATAAGTTAACAACATAAGTTTACATGAACAAACAATGAACAATACTTTTACAGCATTTATTCATCTTAGTTAATGTTAACTTCAACATATAATAATAAATTTTTTAAATCAAAAGTTTGTTTACATTAGTCAGTGTACTATGAACTAACATGAACTAACAATGAACAACTGTATTTTTATTAACATTAACAAAGATGAATAATTGCATTAACAAATGTTAACGAATGGAACCTTATTGTAAAGTGTTACCACATGCATATCTCCCTATGGTATGCATGTTCTAATGATGGCCCATATGATATAATATTTTGCCCATTAAACATTTTGAAATAGCTCCAGAAACATACACTTGGAACACCTACAAACTCAAATTTAGTGAATCATTAGCGTTTATCCTTCAATATCCTTCAAGGTCTTAAAAGCCAACTTTCAGGTACAGTATATGGTAAAATACACAGCTGCATGGTGGCAAGCAATTTGCTGTGATCTTTTAGCAGTTAGTATTCAGTGTTTTGGCTGCAACAACCCCTGTTCGGTTTGGACTTGTATTGTGCTTGCTAAATTACCCATCAGAGATCAATAAAGTGCATCTCTCTAATCAAAGTGAGCTGGGCTGGAGTTCTATTCAGTTTCAGTAAATCTGAGGTAATATAAAAAGGATTACACAATAGATAAAACTAGAAACATATAAACATCCTGTAAACATAGAAGTATGCAGAAGAAAGACCTAAACTGACCCCTAATAAAAGCATTTAGTATATGGTGAGTAAATCCAGTGGTATTTTTCCCACTAAGGGCACTTATAACACATACACACACACACACACACACACACACACACACACACACACACACACACACACACACACACTACAAGTACGACTGGAAAAATAAAAATAAAAATAGGAAGAGGAAAACTCCTATTAGGATCCAATTAGACCACAGAATGAGAATCCAGGAAAACTTCTAACTGTTTTTGTGTGTGCAAGAGAGGGAAACAAGGTAATTTCACATAGATAGGAAGGAAATGATAAGTCACAAAGGAGCTTTAATCTGTTCACCTCAAGAGCAGTTACTCAGATAAAACTTGCTGACACACAACCATGAGTCTTTAACCAAGAGTAGCGGTAACTACACAGCTTTACCACATCTTCAAGGAAATTATTTTGGATGTGTATCTTAAAGTCCCTTAAAGAACACCAATTAAATACATTCCAGATTCCCAGAATGCATTTCTCCCCTGCTTTTCTGGCTTGTAAACATTTATTCCCATGTGTGAATGTACATCAAAGCCACTGTAGAGCTGTATTTCAAATATCACAGCTTTAAAAGCAAGCTAATCTTATAGATAATCTTGTTAGCTATTGGATGGTGTTGACTAGTGGTTACAGCAACAAAAGGTTGTAGGTTTAAATCCCAAGGGGGCAATCCAAGAGCCAATGTCACTGTGTTTTTGAGGAAGACACTTCAAGACTCCAATCATGCATTGTACACGCAACTGGTACCGTGGCCAAGCAAAACGTAACTGTGTATCTAGGTCCTTTCTTACCTCCACCAGGTATCCAAACAGTTCTTATTTGACTGTAATTACAGTTATTACCCTTCATTTTACTACCATTTCCTTCTCGGTATTGCTAGAGGTGTACAGCACAAAACTCCAGACAGGTTAATTATCTGGGTTGGCACAGGAAAAAGAAACACATAAGACAGAAAAAAAACTGCCATTGTCTGCTTACCCATTTCGACATATAAGGGACAAGTGTTAACAATGTGTCTTTCATTTTAGAATGTTATTTAGCTGAGAGTGCTGAGTGTGTGAAAGTCCATGTAGGAAAAAGCAAGTGATGATATCAAGTAGCTGAGTCCAAGTTTGTAGATTTTTCTCTATAACCATAACAGCACACACACACACACACACACACACACGTTTTTATTTTCTATCATGATGGGGGACTTGTTCTTATACTGAGCTAATTATATTTTCTATCCCCTACGTCTAAGGGTTTGCGTCCTTCTGCTCTGTTTTTCAACAGGTCTTCTATGTAAACATACGCTAGATGGACATCTTTGATTATAATGCCGCGTCTCACTGTTTTTTCAGTCTCACACAAAGGTTCCACATTTTTTGCCATGTCGGGTTAAAAAAAAGAATTCAACTGTTGAAAAAAAAAAGCTCTATTCATGGTTATGCATCTAGCTTTTTTTAAATCAAAAATACGGCTTAGGTGTGAACGCTCCCTAAACCTGACCATCGCACAAACCTTTCTGCAATTTTACATTTTCATTAAAACATTATTTAGTATGTTTATTAACCCTTTAAGCTTGGAAAACTGCTTTTGTTTTGTTTGGTCACTGCTTGTGACCAAACAAACTGCTTGGTCAACCAGCTTTAAAATTCAGTGCAGCTTAAAACAGTATATTTTACTGGTCCAGAATAAACCATCCTGAAGCAGAATGGAACTCATTATGGTTTAAAATGTTTTTGGTATTTTTTTGGTTTTTAGCAGGGGTGATTTAGCAGCAGGGACTCTTTAGCTCGGTGATTTGATAAGAGACATATAACACACCCGCTCTTTACCTCCCAATCAATACAACACAAGAGACCTCATCCTGAAGAGAAACACACATACACACACATATCGCTTCCCAGGTATGTGATGAATGAGTTTTCCAGTGTCATGCATTTCTCCTAACGATCCACTATAAAAGACTACGATTGTGGAACTGCATGTCTTGCATTAACGAGAGCATTTGAAGTGTGTGTAAGCTGGGATCACACACACACACTTGCACACACAAATCCTGGGAGCTTTCAGTAATATAACACTGTGGTGGTACGATTGTATAGGAATGGTATTAGATAGTATTACCGCAATACTGGTACTTAATGATTACCATATCCATATACCATGATATCAACATAATACACAAAGGGACTTCAAAGAATAACATATATTTAAAAAGGGTAATACTACTTGTGTTAGTGTCAGGTGCAAGCACTTCCATATAGTAACCAAGCATAGCAAGCATCATAATCCTGTTCTCCACTTCAGGTATTATTAGGTTCCACAAAAGAGGTCTATTATACCTAGAGAGAGCTAAGCTATCATTTCCAATAATTTCAATGGCAGTTGCAAAGCAGGAGCAACTTTTGTTTTTTACCCTTTCAACCACATTTTAGCTTTTTTCTTTTTTTTAATGTAAAGATTATTTGTAGCCTCTTCTATCCATATGATTTCATATTGCATTTATAATAATGACACGACCTGAAATTTCATGAGAGCTACACATTTTAACACAAAATTCACAGGATTGGAACCTAAAATGTTACATTTACAGTAAGTGTTTGTACTATGTAAAAAGTTCAGTGTGCCTGTCTTAGCTGTCTGAATGTGACCTGCAATGTCCGATTTGCCTCAGTGGGCATGGGAAAATGAACATTAACAGTGACAGCAAAACACCTCACTTACATTTCCACGTGTAGTGTGAAAAAATGTATTTTTCAGCTTGCAACTGGAAACGCATTTTCATTTGGGCATTTCTAACTTGCGCTTGCTCACAAGACGACAGAGAGGAGCGGTGAACACGGTGAACAGAGAGAGTCAAGATGAGGCCTCAAAGTTGGAGTTCAGATGCGGAGAACCAGAGGGTTGAGGTGTTAGTCTGACAATCAAAGATTAGTTTTTAGGTTTTCATATCCTCTTGAGAATGTGCCAAAAAAGACTTCTTTTTTTGGTACAGTGAGTTCTGCACGAGCTGAAGTTGTACCTCAAGGTGTCAGGACATATTGTTCTTACCTACTGAAGTGCGAAAGCTGCGGTTAAGTGGTGTTGCAGAATAGCTCGTGCATATCTTTGACAAGTGCTCGTAAATTTCAGGATCTCAGCAAAGCACGAGCACGGGTGTATTAGAGGCATCCTGTGTGTACAGACTGATGTCTGTACATTACTTGGAACAATAACAACTATAAAATCGAGCTCTCTCTGTAACCAGCTTCGAAACCTCATCAGGTCAAAAGGGCAACAAGTTCATATACTAAAAATTCAAAATGTATATACTTGAGCTCCCGCACGTTCCAGTTTCTGACGGGAACGTTGGACACACAAGGCACAAACCTTATACAAAGAGCATGAAGTACTCTTCACACACACACATATTGAACATATAAGGCTTACACCTGGTAACATACATGTATAAACACAGGGGTACAAGGATGGGCATATAAGGAATACATGGTGCACGAATACAGTGATATAGATATAAAGAATAAACATAAGTTGATTACATAAATGTGAGTATATGAATATGTATACTGCATAGCTTCTGATTATAGTTGAGTACATAAATGTGAATGTCTGAATATGCTGGTATAATATCAATGAGCAAAAGTATAAAAAATATAGGAAGGACTCTAGCCACTTGCATCAATCATCAAAACAATAACATAATGTGCAATAGCAAAGAAGCAGCTTTCCTTCCCTGAAAACGACACCAGAGACAATAGTTAAAAGGACATTAATTAAATGTTATCTGAGCTTGATAATACATGTAATTCGGAGTCGTTTCTTGAATCAGATATAAGACGACAGGAAGTGGAAAGGTGTGGCCTCTTCTAGAGTGATAAACTGTTAAACAAAACCCAGACAGAAATTCCACCTACACACTGTTCCTGTCACAGAGAGAAATAGTTATCAGGAACATGATGGATTACAGCACGTTTTAGAAATATCTGTATTAGCCGGACACACAAACACATACAGTACAGTGGCATTGAGAGTGACTGAACTGTAGCAATAAGGGCAAAGAGACAGGACAGATTATCCAATGTATAAAATCAAACACAGTCTAAAATATCTTTATGTCTACTACTGGATCACTGTGTTAATCTCACTGTGATTGTTTCCAACAAATTCAACTAATGTATGCATTTCATTGCATGTGTGGTCTTCATTGATTATGGATGCATAATTATACAAATGCTTAATTGTGCATCTGGATTTTTTTAACACTCTTCTCTATCATTTGATCATGGCAAATGTCCCTTTAAAAATAAAATTACATTTATTCCCACTTTCCATGCACTGTAAAAATGTTTTGCATTGTAACATAAAAGGTGGTAACATCTAAATTAACTATTTTAATCTAGTTAAAAATACTATTTAAATTAAAAAAAAAAAAAAAAAAAAAAAAGTGGTGTACTGTTTAGTTAACCTGCCCTTTTTTGCCAAAAAAATCTATTTCCCTTTACTTTTTGTTTTTGCAATCACGACACTGACAGCACAGACAGGTAATGCTGAGATTTCACATCATCAAGTTTTGCCGGGATGAGTATTTATGATCCACCCATATGCGTCTGTTTCGCTTATTTACAAGCAAAAATCACTTTAGCAGGCTGACTGGACAGTTTTTACACGCAGTCTTAACAGCAGTCCTTTATCAGTGTAAATGAGGCACTTGAGAAAAGAACTGCATTAAAATGTGATAAGTTGAGAAAATGAGGAGAAAAAAAAAAGAAAACCTGTCAGATGCTGCGATTTTACAGCTGCATTACAATACATGCGCCACCCTTGACTGTGAAATTTGTGAGGAACATTTATTTTGAGCAATTTTTAGAACTAAAATTGTTTTGCAGTTGCTTGGGTTAGGGGTTGCTTGGATTTTTATAATATCATAGAACACTACGCTCTTTGCCAAGGAAGACAGTCACAAGTAAAAGGCCCCGATATACTTCCGAAGAAGTCCTTCTGCATTCTTTGTTCAGGGATATAAAAAGTTCGAAAGAGCTGAGCAACAGTATACGGTTTGCGAACATTCAGACACCCACCACACTGCTGTGGGAGGCGTTTAGAAGTACATTAACATAAATATGAGGATGCTCAAGATGCTAATGTTACATTAAATGTGTTATCAATGACTTTATGTCTCATTCTATGAGTAGAATTCACATTAGGTCAGTAAAATAAACTGTTTTAACAATTCGATGATGATTTAAAATAATAGTGTATGCAATAGAAAATGTGGAATTTGTCTTGTTTACATTCTGAATTCATGACGCTAATGTGCTAACACACTATATGTGGCCATTATATGCGCATTACACTGTGTTATTGTAATTTATGATGACACTAATACTACTGCAAAGATGGGTGTATAAAATTATGTTATTGTTCAGATTACAGATAAAAGAATGACGATAGGCATATCTTACTTTGGGCAGATGTGTGAATGGCTTTCGCTGCAGATGGTACATGAGAGAATGGGCACTTGAGAGTATTTGATTAGATTTGATTCCATTTGTAGACCAATTAAACAAAAAAACAAAAAAAATTGCATGACATGTTCTTGGAAAATGCCTCTACACGATCGATTGTACAAATGTAGGTACATTTACACCAACTCGCTAATAATGGCATGCTGGTGTGTTCATGTTGACTGATCTTTACTGACTGAACAACATAAACAGAATTTGCTGTCGGTCTCAAAGTAGGTGGAGCTCCAGGTCATACCTACTGATGACTTGGACCAATGGCAGTAAGAAGGTGTTTAGACATTCTTACTGCCGTTAAGACGTTTTCCTAAAAGTTCACCTAGGCAAGCTGTTTTTTTTGGCTAGATTTTGTTCTAAATTACATCACACCCATTTGTTCTTTGATTTCGCAGGAAGTATTTTGGGGCCTTAAGGGTCAAAATGCCAAGGAATAAATGCATTTTGGACTAAATCTAAAATTTATCACCCAGACAGATAGCATTAGGCTGAAACTGACCTTGAGAATTTCTTTACAAAAAAGAACTGTGGTGGTACTGTGGTGCAGTGATGGTATCAGGTGATAATACCATGGTACATTGCTATATATCATGGTACTAGAATGATTGTCATATATATGTACTATGGTATTTATATGGTACTCCAAGGTACTGCAAAGAATCCCATTTTATTACCAAAAGTTATGTACCATTCTATTTACGCAGTACACCAAGGTTCAAATAATTTAATGGTACATGTTCAAAATGGTACAATGATGGGTTCATAATGTAATACCATGGTACTGTGATTTATACTATGGTACTGAAATTCATGTGCCATAGTATGTACATAGTACTCCAAAGTACTTCCAAGAATACCATTGTATTTGTCCTCAAAAAAAAAAAAAAAAAAGAAAAGAAAGAAAAAGAAAGAAAGAAAGAAACAACATGGAATTACAATGATACTTTTTGGTACTTTTTTAGTAAGCTGATGGGAATGCTGAATGGCTCACCTCAAGCTCTCTTCGCTGTAATAGCTTATTAGTGGTGAAAGTGAGCTGAGAGGCAGGTGGGTTCTGTGGCCCATGGTACAGCTTGTTTTGTTCCTGTGGGGGAGTGCTTCAGTGACACTGACATGGCTCTAATGTAAATCATAGACTAATCTGATCAGCTATCAGGCACACTGCCACCACGCAGGTGAGAGCACCAATGCCCTACATCTGCATGCTAACCTAGTTTTGAGTGTGTTTGCTGATTTGCTTTTCATACCAGTTGTCCCAGTTTTTGAATAAATCACACACACACTACATTAAACACATTTGCTGAATTAGAATGAAACTTGGGCGCCAGAGACAGCTTAAACACCTACACAGCATTTGAATAGTTTTTATCACATTCACTTTATCACATTCATAATGGTTGTCATGGTTTCTCCTGACCCGTATCTGCATGATTGTATGCAGTGCACTGCTGCCACATGATTGACTGTTAAGATAATTGCATGAATATGTAGGTGTACAGGTGTTCCTAATAAAGTTCTCAGTAGCCTAGTTTCCATCCACTTTTCGCGCTATTTTGTTACCGACGAAGTGAAAATGCGTAAAACAATTTTGCTAAATTTGCCGTCTTCTGCCTGTTTCCATTCAAATGGCCTTTTATTGATAAAAATGGTGTGCGTGATGACATCATGACTAAAAAAACACTTTGTCGAAGTTTTGGTTTAGCGCAAAAGAAATCTGCCCTGAAGGAGTTTCCATTCAGAAATGTGTGTTTATCGCTAATTCGCTTCCCAGATGTCCCTAGTTGTGGTAAAATGGGGAGAGTATTGAGACAATTCATTGAAATTAGCCAGCTTACTGTCATTTTAATTTCACAAATAAATGCAATCAGAAGAGGAGGAATTGCAATCAAAAGGGAACAGCTGCCCTTCTGATAGGACTGTAATATTGGTCCTGATGTTGCGCCTATCGCAGGTTGCCACCGGTTCCGACCCGAAAGCGAATCGTCATGGCCCTGTTCAAGCTGGCAACCTGCACCAAGTAGTGGGGGAAACTTTCGGTCTTAGTATAAGGACCATCCATCGATGAATATATGCTGTGTGCACAGCTATTAAAGAAACACTGATGCGGTGTAATATCAGGGTTTACATATGATACATTCCTGATATTCAATAGGCTATTTTGAACAATCATCTAATCTAAAGCATTGCCATCACAGCTGCATTATGTCCCATATATTTGTCCCACAACTTTTAACGACCAACTGAACTTGATTATCATCTCAAATTATTTTTAGTATCATAATGCAATTGACATTTTCTGAAGAAACTCAGCAAATGCGATCCTAGGTAAAGAGGGTTAGATTTAAAATATTTAAAAGTTTTAAAATTTTCAAAAGCTCATTTTCTGAAAGTGAACTCCGCATTGGACAAATAGTTCTGTTAGTTTATAGTCTTGAAGAGTAGAAAATGTAATTCAGCCAACTTTATTAGTCTGCAGAACAGGGTAAGACTAATTTAAGTTTGTGTAAAGAAAAGGCATATATAGGTCTGAAAATATTTTTTATTTTTTTTGTTTTGTTTGGTAATATTTTTTTTTTTTTTTTAATTTAATGCGTTTTTCGTTTGGTAATTTATTTAATTTAATACAGGGAATTTTTCCAGCATTTTTTCAAAAGTAAGCTAAACAATAATTTTATAGAATTGGGCTATATGGTAGTGTTCCAAAAAAGCACATGAAGCTTTTCTTCTAGTATTGTGCATATATTTTTAATTTAAAATATCTTTGTGCACAGAAATTACACAGTATGTTTTTTGTATTGTGGGCTAATTCCGTGACTGCCATCTATTATTTTGATTGGTGTGAAAAAGCAACTTTAATAAATAAACAGATGTCTACCACGATTAAATTAATCACAAACAGTGGCCATTCATTTGTTCACCGTGCATTTGTTGATGTGAATGATACGAGATATTTGTGTTGGCACTCCTGGAAGTGTCATGTTTGCAGTGATCGGATCTTTATGCCGTTCAGATCAATCCATAATCACGTACAATAAACTGGCTTTCAAGGATCCTATACCTTGTCATCATGATTAACACAGGCAAAGATTGGGGTAAATTCTGTCATGTGAAACTAAGTTTTTGCTTTAATGCCAGTTTTCTCGACAAAAAGTGTTTCTAAACCAGTTTTTCGCGACATTTGATGTATCGACATAGAGTTTATGCGCTAGAGTTAAACGGAAAATATTATGTCGACATAATTATGTTTTTAGCGATAAATTGCATTTTTTCGAAAATTTGTGTTATGATTGGCCGACCTCACAGACCGTCGTTAATCATTGCAGACAACATTGCAGAAAACTACATGGAATCTGGAATGTGGAAGTATACTATAACAAAAAAAGAAAAATCCACTATAATGTTTCCATGACTTTCCAAAGGAGTAACAAATAGATAGAGAGAGCTTGATAATGACAGTCAGAAGTCAGTCTGACTGTCACAACAGTGCTGACTACTTTATTTTATTTTTATTTTATTTTGTTAATTAATGCCAGGGTAATATAATACAAATAATAATGTTATAAATTTACATTAAATAATAATAATAATAATAATAATAAAAAGAAGTTGGCTAGATTTACACTGCTAAATTAAAGTGGAAATGCATCATCACAGTATGTGAAAAGGGTCCATAGGCATTGATATGTAAACATGGGCAGTCATTTCTTAATGTGCTCAAGGCTGTGACATAATAACCGTAACTATTTTTGAACAAACTTGTTCTGAGGCTTAGTTTCAATATATACTCTGTGTGGACTGGGTAAGGAGCTTTGCATAATTCACATTGGAGAAGGTTTGACATAGTACACAATTTTGTATGTACAAAAAGCAAGAGAAATCTTGTTTTCATGACAAAAGACTCAAGTATTTAGTGCTTGACCTGATCTACAGATGGGCTTTGGTTAATCTCTTATCTCTGCTTGTGTTCTAACATTCATTTCAGTTACAGTCTAGTGAAAAAGACAATCACATTTGTGTCTATGTGTGTGTGTTTTGACAGAATGAGATGAGCATGAGATACTTTTGACTTGTGTAATTGTTTGTGTCTGTGAGAGACTGAACACTCTGCTGTTTCATGCACCACATTCTAGAGACACAAAAAGGGTGTCACTGTTGTCTGCACTGTTTTAGCACCCAGTGTAAACACAGCCACCAAATTAATGTCAGTCCCAATTTGCACATGGAATTTCCCCATCTTGCATTCTGTTTCTAAGTGCTACACTAGGGTGTGGAGGATGCAGCAGAATACCACGATCTGGTATTCCTTAAATGGGACGGCATTGTATCATATCACCACTGCAACAGAGACACCTGATTCCTCCTTTTACAATGAGTGAATTTATGCTGTTTACATTACCCGTCCTCTCCATCATTTGATTATTATTTAATGAAAAGTGACCTGCTGCATCATTTTGAGTCACTTTGTCTCAGAAACATATTTGAGTTTTTAGCATTAAAAGGGAAATCTTACATGGAACTAGATAGATAGATAGATAGATAGACAGAGAGAGAGAGACAGACAGACAGACAGACAGACAGACAGACAGATATTGTCATATGTTGCTAACTTCTTATGACAAATGACAAACACACACTATGTAACACACAGCAATCAGCTCAGACAGCAGCTGTCCATGAATCAGCACACGCTGTGGTCCATCATGAGGTAAAAAAACAATTCAGCCCTTCACTAACTCTCTTTCTTTCACCAGCTCTGCTCTTCACTCCTTCAACACAACACCCACATCAGTCACCAGCCACTGACGATGAGTCACACACAGATCTGTGTTTGTCTGGAGAATCTTGACACCTCAGGCTGGATCAGAGCAAGTGCAAACTTCTTGTTTAACAACATTTTTTTTATTTTTTTTTATTATTTTATCTGAACCAGTCTGTCTGTTTCCTCTCTAGTTTGTTTTCTTTCTCCATCTATCTGTTGTTGCTGAAATCTGAGTCAGCTTTTTCTCCAGAGAGTAAATTCACAGTCGCCCCAAACACCGCTAGCAGAGCCGGGTATGTGTGTGTTTGAACTAGGAACTAGAGTCATCTTTGGTGGAATTGATGCAGTGCAGCAAGCAAGGGTCAATGGAGTCAAACCGAAAATAACAGAGACAAAATAAGTAATAGGAAAGAAAAATTACAAATGAGATCTCTTTAATATCTCTTCAAGACAGCAATGAAATTGAACCAAGCACAAACTGAGACTTTTGCTTAAAGTTATCATGAAATAGCATTTGCTAGCCATTTAACTTCTGTAGATAGATGTGTGATTTATTTTTGTGTGAAACAGGATATCCAAGGAGAAAACAATGTAGGGTGGTCTCTATATTACAGGTGGTTGACTAACTAAATCATCTGAATGTAACACAATTTTGTGAGGTTTACCCCTAAATCAAGAAAAAAGAAAAGTAAACATAATTCAATATATATTCTTTAAAAAAAAAGAAAAAAGTCTTATTATCTTGCACAATTTTGCTTCAAGTAAATGTATCTCCTTTTAAGAGTATTTTTAGATAATGCATTTTCCCAAGAAAACAAGAAAAAAAATACTAAATATAATAATTGTTTTGCATCGAGAGGACTGATACTCAAAAATGATCTATTTATTGTTTTACAAAATGTGTGATTTTATTATTTATTTAACATGAAAACAATTGCAGTTCATAAGATTTAAAGTGACAAAAAATTACTATACTGTATAAGAAAATAGTTGCTTATGACTGGATCTATTTCTCTTTCCACTACTCTAAAAAAAAAAACTCAGAAATGCTGAAAAACTCTAGCAGTCACAGACAGTGCTCAGTCACAGTGTTCATTTATTAAAATTGTGATTGAAAATCTTAATTTTTAATTAACAATAAACTAAAATAGATGTCTAATAATTTGTAGTTTAGGCCTATAAATAAAAATAATGGCTTTTAAATATTATGTTAAATGGCCCAATTTACCCATTTTATCCTCAGTACTCGCAATAACAAATCCATTTAATAGAGGTATTGGATTTGAAATTGGCAATATCGGATCGAAAATATATTAAGTGATATCACCCGATCCCTATTTTTCACAGTGTGATAATAGGACAGTAATCTCACATGTCTCTTTTACAATTCCATAGACATCTCAACAGTGTCTCAAACTGTGCTCAGAAATGCCAAGATACCAAAATCTGCAATGAAATGTCAGAGATTTCAATAAGAACTCCACCAAATGATTTATACTGTATATCTGTAACTGGTCCTGCTTGACCTGCTTCGAACGGGATTCGAACCGGTATCTCTGGTGTGGGAGGCCGGCGAGTTAACAAGGAGGCTAAAGACTACAGCCTCCAGCATCACTTGCTAGCGTGCACCTTGAGGCCAGGGGAGTGAGGTTTACACAATGCACAGCTACCTACCAGCTGGCTCCCATTACACTCACCCCCTAAACCTCACTCCCATCCAGGTCACGGCACCACTGTAACCAGTCCTGCTCGACCCACTTCGAACAGGATTCAAACCAACTTTTCTGGTGTGGGAAGCAGGTGTGCTAACAAGGAGGCTAAAGGCTACAGCCTCTAGCATCAGCATCAGCATCTTGAGGCCAGGGGAGTGAGGTTTACACACTGCACAGCTACCTACACATGGGCCAAACGATTTACTCATTTATTTATTTGTAGCAAGTTGTTGCTCACAATGATGTCAAAGAAAAGTCGTAGAAGTATGCTAAAAATCGTGCAAACGCCTTCATGCATTTTTAAGATAAGAGCGATAAAACATAGTGGCCACCCTATATACACACACACATGTGTCGACAATTGTCTCATCTGTTTCAATTTTGCTTTCTACAAAGAAATTTTAGGAGAAACATTTGAGAAAAAGTGGATTCTTAAGTAAAACATATCTGAGAACTAAATGACGTCTCCTAACCTAAAGAGTATCCTCTGAGCAATGAAATCTCCCTCTGAGCAGCTGTGAGCTCTTTCTCAAGAGCGCAGATGCACATTTGCCCCAGACAAACTAGGAACTAGACTTGAATTTAGTACAAGAGGTGTGGTGCAATGAGCAGAGGTCAACTGAGTCAATACTGATATCCACCAAGATATAAAATCTCAAAATAAGACTTTCCACACACACACACACACACACACACACACACGCACACATGCCTAAGGTGCGGTTCTGTTAAGTATGTGTATGTGTGTGTGTGTGTGTGTGTGTGTGTGTGTGAGAATAACAACAGTAATCTGTATGTCCTGAGAGCTAAATCTCTGTTTAGACATGGAAAGTTCTTTTTTTTTTAGGCAGCAAAACATACAAAAAGAGTACTGTACATAACAGGAGATACATAAATAGGGGTATAACAGGAGAAAAACATACATAATCACTTACATAGACATACAATACAGTGTCAAACACACTGTGGAGGTGGGGCGTGGTCAAGCGCTTATTTGTGAATGGAGAGCGAGACCAGGAGATGAGAGTGGTAAGGAGTTACACCTGTGGGTAATTTACTAACAGCTGTTCAGTGTTGCAGGCAACAGAGAGATAAAAGGGAAGATGAGATCCACAGAGGAGGAGAGTGACACGCATTGACTGTGTGTGTGTGTGTGTGTGTGTGTGTGTGTGTGTGTGTGTGTGTGTGTGGAGATTTATGTTGGAACACTAAAAAAGTGCTTTAATAAAAGATGAGAGGAGGAAATTCATTGGCTCCCGCTTCCTCATTTCAGGAGAGTTACAAGAATCTGTTACAGTGGTGTCGAAACCCCGGATATTTTATGAGAAAGAAACGCCATCATGGAGTCCTCGCCATTTGCTGAAGTCATCAAGACTCTTGCCGGCATCCACCAGACCAAACTCATACTGCAGCTGTGGTCACAGGAAGCATGATTTTATATTGGATTATTTGTATATTTGTATTTCTTCTAGGGATGGGCATTTTGGTCATTTTGTCTACTCGAGTACTCAAACTAATTACTCGAGTACTTGTCAAGTACTCGAGGGGCGATTACATGTTCAAAACTGTATATATAATAACATGTCTGACAAACATCTATGGCTGTTGCATTGCGCCTTGTTGTTCCAGTGTATCGTCTATTCATTATTATAGGCTGTTATAAAATAATATGTTACAAAATATATAAAAGATTCAAAATAAAATGCATCACATTTTATCATTTTGTGAAGATTCACTGTCCAACTCTGAAAGAATGCGCCCAACGCACGTCTGTCTGTTCTTCCTTCAGGTTACCGTAGTAATCTTAGTAAGCACGCACCAGTTTTTTTAGTGACTGTTGAACCGTCTATTTTCAAATAACAGGAGACGCCATAACCATTGCGTTTTTAATATGTGTGTTAAATTGAAGTTCAGTTTGAAGATGCTGCATTGTGTTCCATTTAGCTGCAATCTGTCTAGCTCTGTCTAGCTGTTTGAAACACTCGCCTGCTGTATATGCGTTGCTTCAGCGTGTTGAGTCCACTGCCACACGCGCCTGGTGTGTGTGTGTGTCCCCAAATGTTCACTCTTGTGAGGAAAGCCGCGATACTCTGTATTGTTGTTGCTATTATTCATGAAGCGTTCCATTCAATTCGGAAAATCTGAATTTCCACCTTTCAACTGGGGAAAGTGCAACGGAATGACACTTTATATTGGACATCTAAATTGGAAACTCGTGCAGAAATTTTCAACTCCCATTTTGTCGAGATGCAGGTGCGTGTTACTTCACGCAGGGCAGGGACGTTTACGGTCAGTGACAAACATTTACTTTTAATAAATATTATCCATTAACGAGTCAAAGTTACATGAAATGACAATAAAACGTGTTTAGCAAACGTTTTGCAGAGACAGGTGTTCAAAACACAGTTAATTACACTCTCTTTTGATTATCGTAAAGATAGCATTGCAGTGTTGCATTAGTTTGGTTGCTATGAAATGTTTCTGACAATCAGTGTACCCCTCAAAACCACAACGTAATCAATCTCAAAATTAAAAATAATCTCCCTCTTTGTTTGTGTGTTTAGTTGTCAGGTAATTGTCACTGGATTTTGAATTAAGTGAAAAGTCACAGTATGCGTGATTACTATCGATCATCGTTTTCATGATCGATCATTGCTGCCATGTCCGAGTACCCGAGTACTCGAGTACTCGTGCCCATCCCTAATTTCTTCTGAAACTGAATATGATTTTACAGGTTTGTTTCCAGAATTAATTATCAGTGGTGTTGCTGAGGTCTTGTTCCCATTTTGTGGCTGGTACTGAGCATGTAATATCTATAGATAATATTAAATTCCTAATCATGTTAATAAGTTATACATTTCAGATGTTGGTAATAATTTCAATAAGTGGTGGCGGTTTTAATTGTATGTTTCTGACACACTTTGTAGACACAGAAAGTTCAAGTAACATTGACTAGCCTTTGTTTCTCCCCAACAACTCCATTCCAACATTTAATGCCCAGCGGGCAGGAATCTTGTCATCCAGGCAGACTTAAATTCACTCTGGAATAGTGAAATATTCCTCATATCACCACAGGAGCAATGAATGAGAGGTGAAGGCAAATATAATTTAGCTGTCAGGATGGAGCCATGGAAGGGTTCTGCCATTATTTCCTGACAGTTTGTGGTTGAATTTGCATGCTGGCTAAGCTGGACAGGATAAAGCATCAAAATGTCATTAACACAAAACGTTAGCAGTTTTCTTTTTCTCATTAACAAATAAAATAACATAAAACTAAATTTTTACATTTTTTAAGTAAACGTGAGTTACACTTACCTAGAGGCTAGGGTGTTGTGGTTGGATTTTAGCATGTTCTGGGTTGCTTCTAAGGCATTGCTAGGTGGTTGCTAGGTGTTTGTTTACTGGCCAATTGTCAAAAAAGCCCACCCCCAAGTCTCTGTAATATTCTGGACCCTAGATATGGCTTCTTCAAAGTAAGTCTATGGAATTTTTCATCCATTTTTTTGTCTGAAAATTATAACTTCGATCACATAGAAAAGTAATAGCACATATCTTCTCAACATGCTGAACAAACAGTGCGGGACTGGTTTCAAACTAAATTTGAATACTAAGGGTTAGGGATTTGAACAAATTTCTCTTTAATTTGATACAAATTAAATGTATAACTTGGATGGACACAAAACTAGGGACAAGCCAATTTGGAAGAAACAAATCCTAAAATGATAGGCATGCTGCAAAAAAACATAAAAAACATCTCCAAATTAAAGTTCAAAACATAAACAACTTCTTTGCAACTAATTTAGACTACGTCAAATTCCACACTATACAGAAAGTGATTTCACACCCCTTTCATTTTCCAAGATTATGCATTGTGGAAAATGTCCATGCTGACCCATAACAGTGCCTCAACATCGCATGGTCACCTGACACAAAAGCGCGTGGGAAAGAGTCATTTGACCAATGCTGCTGACTCATATAGGCTATAATGTGATATTTCAGCACAATGTGCGCCTTTGAGTGATATCATACAAGCACTGGCATAAACACTGGCACAAAGTCATCGGAAACATGAGGATTAGCTCCTTAAATCTGACACACTCCTGCCAGTTTCGTACGTGACCGTCCAGGAATTCAGTCGCTCAGTTTTTCAAATTCCTTTTGACTGATTTGATTTTCTAGCAACAAGTATCAAATAAACACAATTTTACACAATCATTCAATCAACAACACCATCCTTTAGGTCGTGAAAATCAGGTATAATATTTTGATTAATTGGTCAGCTGGCATTATATCACAAATTAAGATTTGAATGCTGTATGCTGAAGTCAAGTAGGAATCCAGGTTGGGGACAGAGCTGACTTCACTTTACCCTGAAACACTGCTCAACCAGGCAGCCCATTGCCAGGCATCATGCCAGTCAGCTCTATCAGACCAACACACACACACACACACACACACACACACACTGGGCAAGGGACCACAAGAGTTCATCTGTCTCTGTCTTTACTCAAGCACAATACAAGTTACATTTTTCTAATTCCATCATCATTCACTCTCTCTTCTAGTCACCACCCTGAGCCCCATGCTCTCATCCTCATCACTGGGGTCACAAAAAAATAGACCTGTTTCAAGAGCAGCTTTCCCATGAAAATATGAGCAGTTGCCAAAAGAAGAGATGTCAAAGCTGATCCTGATTCAGCATCTTGCTTTAACACTGACTTTGTTTACACATACTTAAGGCGTGGTCACATTTACCTTTGCACAGCGGCGCTCTGAAATGTCATGTAAAACTCAGTTTTCCTTTCTCTGCCTAAGGGATTAAGACAAAGTGGTGTAACACACCTTGGTTTCTCCCGAAGAATGTGGCATATGTGGTTATGTATGTTTTTATAGGTTTTTGAGTTTGCATGTGCAAGCAAAAGAATGGATGACTAACATCAAAGGATGTAGCACTACATCAAATCAACAAGTCAACACAGCGAAAAGAATGTAACATTTCTGGGAGTACAGTGGGAAATGGGAAAAATCACACACACACACACACACACACACACACACACACACACACACACCAACTTGTTTTTATATCATTGTGGGGACTCTCCAGACTTCCATGCATTTTATGGATTTTATACAGATCTAATGATAATTTATATCCCCTAACCCTACCCCTAAACCTAACCCTCACAGAAACCTTTTTGTATTTTTACATTTAAAAAAAAAAACATAGTTCAGTATGTTTAATAAGCCATTTCCCTCTAGGGGACCGCTGGCTGGGTCCCACAAGGTAGTATAAACATGTACACACACACACACATTATAAACTATACCAGTTTAAACACATTAATTAAAATAATCTCAACTATTGTCCCTCATGTCCACGTATATACACTCAAGTACACTGACTGCACTGGGGGAATCCCGGAGTGTACATAAGAGGGAAACCCCACTATTGCAGCCCAAATCTGCTGCATGTTGTGATGGAACGTTAAGGAAACAAACACAGCAACAACTTTGGAATATCTGGAAATAAAGCGAAGCAACAGAGAATAAAAAATAAATACATCCAAAATTCTGCAGCCAGAGTGCTTACTTCAGGTAAAAAGTCTGCACACATCACTCCCTCTCTGCAACAGCTCTAATGGCTACCATTTACATATCGCATTCAATATAAGATATTGTTGATAACTTTCAAGACTCTTCACACACTTGCTCCTCAGTACATCAGTGAGTTGCTTCACCCTTATATTCCCACTCGCACTCTACGGGTTCCTGTTTGTCCCAAAGTTCAGGTTGTCTTCAATGGGAGGCAGGTCATTTACGACTGTTGCTCTTCGGCTTTGGAATGCTCTCCCACAACCCCTTCAGGAACTCGCCACCTTCTCCTCCTTTAAATTAAAGCTAAAAACTCATCTCTCAGTGTTATCTCTCGGCTGCTTGTTAAGGATTTTATTTTATTTTTTTAATGTATGTGTTATCTGTCCATTTGCTGTATTTCATGTATTTGCTCTCATGTAAAGAGACCTTGGGTTCAAGAAAGACACTATAGAAAACTAGCTAAGTCATCGCTTATTTACTCCAGTGTTGCTGTGGAGAAAGAGGCTTATTAATGGAGTGTAAAGAAATACGCTGCTTTCGAGTCTTACACAATAAATGACGTTCTGGTGTCCATGTAAATGAGCTAACTGTGTCCTAACCAGGCACGACACAAAAAATGACAAGCATCCTTACAATAAATTCTATATCTTCCATGTTAATCTGTTATCCTAGCCAACTGTGAGTAGCACCACCCACAATAAAATCTCATTAGTCCAAATCTTGCTCAAGAAAGCTATATATTAAACAATAAATATGTTCTGATTGGTTTCGATTTTGTAGCTTTGTGTGGTATTACACTTTAAGAAAAAATAAGGACAGAAGAAATATTTGATGCTAGAAGCTCGTCACGTCACATCTGGTTAGGAACAAAGTGTAAGTTTTCCATTGTGGGTCCAAGGATTCCAAACTCAAACCTTTTTTAGATAATTGAGGGTATTTTTGTCAGGCGGACAATAAAATGGCCAGAAAAAATAAACCCTTAGACTTACATTGAAGGAGGGAACCGAGTCATATCTAGGGACAAGAATATCAGTGTTTCCCACAGGATTTTGTCTCTAGGGGGATCCGGGGGCATGCTCCCCATAAGAAAATGTTATACATTTTAAAGTTAAATGCATCAATCTGGTGCACTTTGAGAGCAAAATTAAGAGGCTAGATCTATGAAGAACTTTTTGCTCTTGTAAACAATTTTGTGCTCTAGTAGTAAATTAATCAAGACAGTAATAAACCACAAGAAGGATGTTCCGTTTTCAGTCAGGGACTGTAAGGACAGTAAGCCCTCGTGTCATTGCCCACATAGGGTTTCAGCCACCCTTTGAATTCAGGGATTAACTCACATTCTTTTTTATACTTTTTGGAGTATATTTTAGAGTGTGACATGTTAGTTTTTTCTTTCTTTCTTTTTCTTTTTTTTTTTTTTTTTTTTTAATGTGTGTGTAATGTCCAAGGCTGTGTATATGAGTTTAATAAAGTTTAAAGCTTATTATGATGTGTTTGAATAAAGTACAATGTACAGACTTGTCTAAATAAATTATCTGAATTCAGAGAGTTCAGAAACGAGAATGAACTAAACCCCTGTGATAGTGAGTTATAAGATAGTGATAAGCACATGAGAAGAATAAAAAATATAATTAAACAGTGAAATTAAATTGTTTAAATTAAAACAAAGGAGGAGCAAACAATTTCAGATTAGTGATTGGTCCTTGGCAACACTGTTTGCACAAGAGCTGCTCATTCAAGTCAATGTCAGCTGCCGTGTGGTCGACTGAATGTGCCACTCCTCTCTGCCACTTAATGAACAGATAAGACACAGAGAGAGGTATGCCTGTGGCAGGAGAGCAAGACCTCGCACTCGCGGGGCAGTATTGGCGACTCTCTTCTATGGAAAGTAGCTAAGATTTGTCCAAAAAGTCGCTGGATTTGTCGCAAGGTGCTTTAAAAAAAAAAAAAAAAAAAAAAAAGTCGCAAAAGGGGTCTGAAAAGTCGATAAATCTAGCCACAAAGTCGCTAAATTGGCAAAACGGTGGACTGACTGGGAGTGAGAGATGCTATGCCGAAGTAATGGCACAAAACACAAAGTTAGAGATTTTTTATGTTATTATGAGAAGTGTAAAAACATTGTGAAACTGTGGCAGGACAAATTAGATGGGCCGCTACAGTCTAGGTAATTAATGGGAAACACTGGAATATTATAGAGACTTGGGTGTGGTACAACCACCAAGAACACCCTCCGAGCATCCACTCAGAACACCCCAGCAAACACCTAGCAATGCCCTAACAACCATCTAGAACACTCTAGCAACTGCATAGCAATGCCCTAGCAACCTCCCACAGCACCCTAGCATCGTGGTGGCACTTTCTACATGATCAAGCACCATTCCACCAAAAGTAATAGTTGACCCAAAAATGAAATTCTGTAATCCTTTACTAACCTTCATGTTGTTACAAACCTATGTGCTAATCATTTCTTCAGTTCAGGCAGAATGTTAGACTTAGTTACCATTCACTATTAGTGTATGGAAAAAAAGATGCAATGAAAGTGAATGATGACTGAGGCTAACATTCTGCCTAACATCTGCTTTTGTCATTGAAAGTCATTATTTATTCCCTTCTGATTGGTCAAATTGGGCCAGGAGAAATCATCCAGGCCTTTTTGATCTGAGGCCCTTGGCAAATGTAGAAATACAACTCAGTCTTTCCAGTCTAATAGCAATTATAATCCATTTAATGAAAGAAGTCTCAGCCAGGTAGACATGCCAAAGATTTATTTATGAGATGGTCTGAACAAACCTGCCAATCTCAGTCTCGCTCTTGACCTAACCATAACCTGACCTTAAAGGTTGGTGCTCCTGCTGAGCAAATAAGATCAAAACTTGACAGCCAGACCATCCACATTTGAACTCAACAACCTTCCAGTTCCATGACCTCTGGAAGTTCCTGATTGGCTGAGGCTGAGGATTTGAAAACTTTATTCAACTCATTTGTCTGTTGATTAAATATTAGTTTATATACAGTGTCAGTATGACGGTGTAAGAGTCCCTCCATGCATTCATGTGTGTTTGTTTAGATAAATGTTGTTGGCAGGGATATTTCAGATGTGGCCACACTTATATCATTTTACCCTCCACCACAGTGCTGTACAAAGCACTTATTGTCAAATTCTCTCTCTCTCTCTTCCAATTATTATATGCTGTCTGAATGAATGGTTGATTCACGTTTAATTCAGTTTAATATCTGTCAGTCTGCTAAGTGCTGGGCCAAAAACTAAAAAGTACATGTCAAATCATGTGCCATTGGATGTTTGAGGAGGCCTCTCTTGGTTTTCCATAACATATTTCCAAAGCATTCAATCAATAAAGGAACTGTACTGAATGGAGAAAACATAGGCATTGGTGAAAGTCATGTAGAACATAAGAGTGAGTATAAAGTGAGTTTATACTTCAAAATAAATTGTACAAACATGCACAACTCACAAATGCTGTGAGATGATGCAAACAGATCTTAAAGTAGGGTGTAGATCATTGAGAGCTAATGGGAAGGTATTGGCATCCTCATTGTTACTGAGGAAGTGGCATTCAATTCTACATTTTGCTACAGCATAATGTGGAAAGTTTTCTAAATTGCATAACCCTCAAAGTTTACAGAAAGTCGACAAAGAACATTTTATTCTCTAGTTCTTTATGCTTTGTTCACGTTGCACCCAATTCTGATTTGTATTTCAAATTTGATCTTTAGGACTGACTGTCTGCAATGAATTCCCTATTTATTGCATAACACATGCAATATAGTTCAGTATAAAGGGATAAAGTATAATTAGTGAGCCAACATCAGTGAATTAGCACATGCATGTTGCTGTGCAAGTACACTGTGTATGATGTTACCCATCGGCTGCCAAATTATGAAAAAAAAAAAAAAAAACTGAAATCCGATTTGACCGTTCAGACTGAAACTCATTTACAAAAAACAGATTTAAATCAGACTTCTAACCACTTACAAATTACTCTGACGTCACACAGCAGGCAACCGTGCTTCCAGGTTCTTGTGAATACCAGCTTTCAATGGTGGATAAGGGCAGTGTTGAGATTTTAATAGTCTATGAAGCATAATATGTTATAACAATGTTATGTTAATAATGTTTAGTCATGGTTTATAGTGAAGAAATATATGTAGACTCTTTTAGAACTATTGACAAAACCTATTTTAACTTGATTAAATAAGCCTGTATGATTTTGTCAGACATGTAGGCTTAAATGGTTAATGAATACAAACAGTATACTTACGTCTAACACACTATCTGAAATGTGACATATAAAAATAAAAATTACAATAAGACATGCAATATGAATCTTTACTGCTTAAATTATTGGTCTATCTACAGTAAATGATAATATTTGACATATTAAATATTCAAACAGGTGATTTAGATTGAACAAGTTACTGAATTTGAAATAAATAGGTTAGGGTTAAGTAGTACATTATTTGTATTAGCATATCCATTTACAAACAGCCAGTACGTGTGTAGAAGGGGTCCGGTTCATCCCGCTAAATTTTCCATGGTGTTATGCGATCATCGTTAGGTCATATTTGGCCTATCCATCACAGTGGTTGCACGATTCCTAAGTTAAAAGTTCAGCAGCTGTGTGGCAAATAGGTCTTAATAGAGCAGATGCGATAATGATGGTGATCCATGAAATATCATAATTTATGTCAAATCTTGAGTTTTTCCTAATGCACTGATCCTGATGGAAATCTAAAGAAAACCAAATCTCCAATAATCTTTTGGAAATAGGGTGTTTCAACTCCATAAACAGTACATTTTGAACATTGAGGCCAACATTTCAAAAGCCGACCATATGTAAACAGTAACATCATCTATAATGTAACATCAATAACTTTTTTAAAGGGGTTATGACATGAGGAAACAAATTTTCCTTGATCTTTTGACATATAAGAGGTCATTGTACTATAAAAACATACTGTAAGTTTCAGAACTCAAACTTCCTTCACATTGTGATGTCACACAGTAGTAAACATTTGCGTCTGACTGCTTCCACAACAACACATCAATGCCCACTTTATCTTATTACTTCCATAGTCCCACACCATAGCGGTGAGCAGTGAGATGGCAAGTAGAGAGAGCAGTTCAGTCAAGATCAGAGAGCCAATCATTACAGTGGGTGTTTACTGTCAACAATTAAAGGAGAAGCAGCACCAAAACCAAGCGTTTCTCACAGATGGTCAGAATAAGGGTGGAAAATGATCATGTTTTACATATATATGACTGTTTTTTTGGCGCAAAAAACTTTATTAATATTTTAAGTGAACCTCAAGGAATGTTAAAATAATAAAAAAGGCATGACATGATCCCTTTAATCTCCAAAGATCTACATAGCAAATTCAAATACCTGTCATGCAGTGGAAAATAGTTCTTGATAGGTTGGCTGAACCTAAAGTACTACAAATTACCACTGAAGAACCTAGAATGAGTGTAGATATCATTCTAGATGCTCTAATAGAATAACTTCCCATCATTAAATGGGTAGTTCACCAAAAAGTGAAAATTCTGTCATCATTTGCCAACCCTCATGTTGTAACAAGCCCATATGACTTTCTCCCTTCCTTGAAAAACAAAAGGAGATGTTTGGCAGAATGATAGCATTAGTCACCATTCACTTTCATTGCATCTTTTTTCAATACAACAAAAGTGAATAGTGACTGATGGTAACAATCTGCTTAAATGTATCTTTTTAATGTTAGATGGATGAGGGAAAGTCTGTTTAATATACTGATACTAGTTTGAAACAATATTGATGATGGAATTGTAATTTTTGGGTGAACTGTCCTTCTAACACAACTGAGGTCCTTGGCCTATGAATATGGAATACGTGAAGAGCCGCCCAAAACAGAACAAACCCTGAACTCAAGTAAAGGTTACGCTGAAAATCATGATTCAGTGCTAATGTCAGGCTTTCTAAGGCAGTGACACATTCAACTCAAAGACACATCAATG
Source organism: Myxocyprinus asiaticus (assembly GCF_019703515.2). Lineage (NCBI taxonomy): Eukaryota > Metazoa > Chordata > Actinopteri > Cypriniformes > Catostomidae > Myxocyprinus > Myxocyprinus asiaticus. Next base: position 46,446,095 of record NC_059349.1, on the reverse strand, counting down.
CTGTAAGCGTCATCCAGAAACTGAACAGCTCGTTATAACCAAATGACCTCAAATGTGAGTCATACTCTTTAAAGTCATATGTCAGAAGAAAGGAAAAAGGTTACTTAAAAAAATAAATAAATAAAAAACACTTCCTAGAGGGGGAACTATTCAAAATGAAATGACATTTTCTAGAGGGCTCTTAAACAGCAAAACAAATCACTCAAATTGAGGTCAAATGCTTGACGGATCCTTAAAAACAACAACTCGATTTTCTAAAAAAAATGTGAGTGGTGCTTGCCGATGCAAAACCCACTACAACAATGCTAGGACATTGTCAGTAGTGCATTGCTATGTGGTTGCTTAGGTATGCTAAAGAGGGTTTTAGAGTGTTGCTTCGCGGTTGTTAGGTGGTTGTAAACTGTACTGGCCCAAGACAAAACAATCCATCTCTATGATATTTTGATCCCTTAATATAGGGATAATGTAGTCCCTCCTTCAATGCAAGTCTATGGTATTTATTTTATTTTTTATTTTTTTGCCTGTTCTATTGTATATAAATCTATATATATATAATATGTTTAATTGATTAGAAAAGTAATAGCACACTTGCTTGCTTTTGTCTGCAATCTGCATAATTGACTGTTGTCCAATTAATTATCAGCAGTCAATTATACCTATTTCCTGCATAGCTGTGCTAGTTTCATGTCATTCGTATAACTCTACAGTCTTTCTTTTCACATAATAAAATAATTTTGACTCAGCTGAATACTTTGTTCATTTAATTATTATTATTATTATTTTTTTTTTTGGTTTTTTTTGTTAAGTAGCCATATATTAAGCAGGATAATGTTCAATAAAGCCCTTTACGGTGCTATAAGAAGACATCCTGATCACCCTGTCAGGATTTATTCTGCTCTAATGTCCGGCTGACTGTATATTATCCCTTGCATGTACCATGATATTTACATGGTACTCCAAGGACTTCAAAGAATATCAATACATGGGCAAAATACATGTTGTGCATATACAACACACTTAAACACCGAACGAGAGATAAAAAAAAAGAGAAAAAAGTACATGGGAAAGAGAGAACAAACCAACTTAGCAATACACACATAGTGAAACACTCTGTATCTGCCCTTCACTCAGGATTGTGTAGGGCAGAACACCCGTGCCCTCAGTGGGGTCATAGAGTCTCCAAGACCATGATAAATTCTGTTTGATAAACATGCTGAGAATTCTTTCCTTACTTAAGTGCAGGACATAAATAAAACAAAGTCCAGAAGATTAAAAATCATGCATGTCCTCTCTGCTTTCATAAACGCACACATGTTCATACACATATTTACTGTATACACACATACTCTCATATACTGTGTCTCCAGTGCTTCACAGGGCAAGGAGTTCATTCACATGAACATTTTGTCACAATTAAAAATGTATCATATTAAGCTGCGAAATGAGACGTGAAGAGAAAAACACAATGAGAGAGACAGAGAGAGACTTTAGTCGCTTAATTAATGTCACTGTCTATATTTATTCCTTTTTGATAAATTTGTGGATTATTACTTTAAATTTTTTGAAACTGTTTTTAATTTTTTTTTATTGTATTTTTTTTTTTTTTTTTAGTGCTTATTTTGCACTCTTGGTATTTTATGCATTGACTTTTATTAAATTAAATAAAAAAATGTCACTGTTCATATATTTGTTTTGTACATTCTTAGTTTATTTTATAAATGTATTTATTTTTGTTTTAATTTTTTTATTATTTTTTATTATTATTTTAAAAATGTAATTTAATGTCATTATTTTAAATATTTAAAAAATAATAATAAAATAAACTAAGAAATCACAAAACAAATATATCAACAGTGAATTATTATTTAAATTTTTTATTAATTACATTTTTGTATTTTACTCCATTGGTTAATATTACGTTTTCTCAATTTGCAATTCTGTTTAGATAAAGAAAGATGCGAGACAAAGAGGGAAGCATTACGAGAGCGGTAACCACCAGGCATTAGAAGATCAGAAACAGGAGGATGTGAGGGAGAGATGGAAGATTACAGAGGAGTAAAACAAAGGGAGAGTAGGAAAAAGAATGATAGACAGAAGACAAATTGAAAAGAGGGAGACAGAGAACAAGGAAAGAAAAACGGGTGGAGTCTCTGTGTGTGGAGAAAAGGGATTATGGCCTTGATGTTCCTCAGATATTCAATTTCTCAGAGGCATTTTAATCCCATGGGAAACAAACCCTGAGATTTCTTTCTCTCTCTCTCTCTCTCCCTCTCTCTCTGTTTGTCTGTTGTGTCTCTTCTCTGTCTTTTGTTAAACTGAAGAACAAATACTGAGTTCAACAAGTAGTACAGAACACCACGTCTCTGCCAGAAAGCCGAAAGAGCCTGAAATGTCCCCTTTTCGCAACCTTCACCCCAACTAACAAACCACACATCACCCATAATTCTTTGATTTTGCTTGATCTTAATTTGGCTCTGGCATGAACGTCTACTCCCCACACCTTCACATTAATCCATGGCTCGTTACAATAAAGCATCTGCAATTTTACAACAATCTCATGCGGGGCTACTTTTCTCAGTTCTTGCCTCTAGTTTTATTCAGATGGAATAATGAAGTATACGTTACAGCCTACATTATGGCCCTTCTCTTTCGACTGAAACTAACATTCTCCATAACATCTCCTTTTGAGTCACAATGAAGAAAATAAGTCATACTGGTTTGCAACAAGAATTCTCATTTTTGGGTGAATCGTCCCTTTAAGAGTAGCATACAAGTCAATACTCAACACATACATTAAAAATGGCCACTCCATGTTGACAAAATCCATTGAAAATGTTAAAGGGTTATTTCACCCAAAAATAAAAATTCTCTCATCATTTACTACCCTCATACCATCAAATATGTGTAAGACTTTCTTTTTTCTGCAGAACACAAACAAAGATTTTTAGAACAATATCTCTGTAGGTCCATGCAACGTAAGTGAATGGTGATCAGGTCTTTGAAGCTCCAAAAAGCAGATAAAGTCACTATGAACATAATCCATCAGACGCCAGTGTTTTAATCAATGTCTTCTGAAGCGATCCAATTGGTTTTAGGTGAGAACAGACCAAAATGTAACTTCTTTTTCACTGTACATCTTGCCATTGCAGTCTCTAGGCACAATCATGATTTCAAGCTCGATTACACTTCCTATAGTGTGATCTAGCGTTCTGTGCATGGTTCAAGCACTAGAAAGTGTAATGAAGTTTGAAATAGGGCTGCTTGATTATGGCAAAAATCATAATCATAATTATTTTGGTCAATATTGAGATCACGATTATTTAACACGATTACTCATTGACTTTGGAAACATCATGCATTTATTGAATTTTTTTTTTTTTAAATGTCTTTTTAACAGTGGGTTTCCTTGAACTTGAAATGTAAACTGCACTGGGTAGGGGAGGAGGCTATTGTCATATGATAATTATTTTATGTTACGTATGGTAGTCAAATAAAGGAAAGCCTCCATCGCCACCATTTGCAGCAGGGTTGCTCACACTTCTATGGAATGAGATCTACTTTTTCATCATGTTACTGCAGCAAGATCTACCATGCACAATAAAGGCTATACATTATCACAATACCAACATTTCAGTAGTCGGTAGTGAAATTTGATGATTCTCAATACCAGCTTCAAAACCACAAAAAATAACACTTGTTAATTATGGAAGAACGGTTTCAAGTTCTTAAGTAAATATTCAAGACCAGTAAACAGTCAGTAATAAAATAACAATAAAAAACAGCAATAAACAGAAATAGATTAAAAATAATAGAACAAAAATACAAATTAAGAAAATCCAGTGCTTTTTGTAACAGCTTTAAAAGTTTTTAATAGCAGAAGGCTATTAAGTATACAAGTAAACATTCAGAATGAAATGCAACATAAAACTATACTGCTCTTCACTGTATGATTATAATACATTAATACTTTTTAATACTACTAAGGTTACCCAGTCAAGAGCAGTGAGTGTTTTCTCATTTTCTTGTTATGGTTGTTTAATTATTATAATGACACACTAGACAGCAGCAGGTCTATTAGCTTACATTTATACTTACAAGTCCGACATTTTAATACAAATCTGCTTTTTTCTCTGCTGTTTACGTTCACTTTAGACATCACTCTCTGTGATTACATAAATACCTCACATAAAGAATTTTGAAATGTATTTGACCGTTCAGGTGCACATTAGCGTCTACACTCTCTCACCTTTATGTTCACTTCGATCTATCTCTAACTCACAAAAAAACAAACTTTCTCTTCTTAATAGAGCAGCGTATTTCTTCATGATAAGATACAAACAGTGAATGTGATGCATATATTATGATTCACTACATCACGACCCATCACTTTATAATCTAGCTGCAGCAAATGTGTGTGAGTGACGAGCGTCCCCATGTCAGAGTGTGCATCAGCCAGGAGAAGATTCAGTCTCTTCCCCGGTCACTTCATGCAACTCACAGATGCTGCTTTATTTTCATAAATCGCTTCCTTATTATTTTAATTTTAATAAAGGATACTTTAAAGATATAACGCCAGGATGTTTCATTGCGAAACGGAATGCGGCACAATAATAGTTTTAGCTCGATTATCTTGTTTTCATCATTGTTGGAAGCCAAAATCGTAATTGAAAATAAAATTAGATTAATCGCCCAGCCCTAGTTTGAAATCATGAATGGCCTAGAGACTGCAATGGCAAGATGTATAGTGAAAAAGGAGTTATATTTTGGTCTGTTCTCACCCAAAACCAACTGGACTGTAGCCTCAGTCACCATTCATTTTAATTGCATCATCTTTTTTATAAATACAATGAAAGTGAATGGTGACTGACACTTAAAGCTGCTGTGAGTGATTTCAGCGTTCTACTTCCACGAGACTGAGCTGTTGGATTAGCAACACCACCCCCCCCGCCCAACAAAATTAGCTTTATTGAGAGCAGAAATGTTTGTTAAAAACAACAGCAGCAAAAGAGCGCCCTCAACTGACAACTGTTATGAAAAACATGGTATAAAAATGCACTATGCCTCAATAATTCGCTGCAACTACAGTACTATAAGAATGTGCTAAATGATTGACCGGCAGAAAGTGTCATTGTCCGTGGACATTTTTGTTTCAGAGTCTAGAGCTGTCACAGAAACAGGTGAGATATCTCATGGGCACTTATTTCATTAATATCTTTCAGGGAGTAGGAACACTTTTGCATAAATTTCCATGAAAAAAAAAAAAAAAAAAATCGCTTACAGCACCTTGAACATACTGCCAAGCATCTTTTGTGTTACACAGAAGAAAGAAAGTTATAGGGGTTTGGAAAAACATGAGGGTGAGTAAATATTTTTGAGTCTATCAGCCATATGTTAATGTGCTCATGGTTATTACGACATCAATATATTGACAACCAATTTTGCGTCTTAGTTTTAATAAGTTATTTACATTTTCATGAAATTATCTGAGGAGTTTTGCGTTGTGAAAAATAGAGTGGCTACACAGTACATTCAAAAGAGCAAGGAAAGTCCCATTTTCAGTTATATGCCCCTGTGTGCTTAGTTCATTGGTATTTTAAAACTAAAAGTAACACTTTATTATATCTTTCAATAATAAGAACATTACCAAATCATTATATTATATAATCCCAGGGGCATAAATTCTGGGGGGATGGGGAGAGGTAACCCCCCAATAATCAAGACTAGCAAGTATAGGGGGCCTGGGTAGCTCAGTGGTAAAATACGCTGGCTACCACCCCTGGAGTTCGCTAGTTCGCTAGTTTGCTAGTTCGAACCCTAGGGCGTGCTGAGTGACTCCAGCCAGGTCTCCTAAGCAACCAAATCGGCCCGGTTGCTAGGGAGGGTAGAGTCACATGGGGTAACCTCCTCGTGGTCGCTATAATGTGGTTTGTTCTCGGTGGGGCGCATGGTGAATTGAGCGTGGTTGCCGCGGTGGATGGTGTGAAGCCTCCACACGCGCTATGTCTCCGTGGCAACACGCTCAACAAGCCACGTGATAAGATGCGTGGGTTGACTGTCTCAGACGCGGAGGCAAATGGGATTCGTCCTCCGCCACCTGGACTGAGGCGAATCACTATGCGACCACGAGGACTTAGAGCGCATTGGGAATTGGGCATTCCAAATTGGGAGAAAAAGGGGAAAAAATCCCCCCCCCAAAAAAAGACTAGCAAGTATATATTCAAGTAAATTTAAATAATTTTTATAAAATTATAAGCTTTACATTTCTGCCTTTAAACCTTGATTTCTGCATTTTAAAGAAGGGACAAGTTAATTTTTTTTTTTTTTTTTTTTTTTTTTTTTGTGGTAATCAACATTATGCCACAAATTCTGTTGATTAAGCATAACTAGCTATTGAACTGTTAAAGGAATATTCCGGGTTCAATACAAAAGTACATTCAAATAGTACATTTGATTAATATATTTTCCAGTATATTCATAGCTGAATGTCATGCACAGGTGTCTCAAGACACATTTTTAAAAGTTGAAGTTCTTTTGAACTTGACACAGCGTTTAAAAATGCCCTGAATAAACTGCGAGATGCAGTGCAAAATCTGTCTAGCGCATGTTTACATGGAAATACAATTTTAAAAACTGGTTTGGTGCGAACGGAACCTTAAAAATAAGACTTTTCATAACATTTTTCATAACATGAGAAACTTTTCATAACATTCTACTGGAGAATGTGTCATATGCATTTTAATATTGTTATTTAATAAACCGAATAACTATTGTCTTCAACCCTCAGCTGTGATGTCATAGGCCTCTGGGGTTGTTTAGTGTGTTTTCTCTTTCTACGTCTCTCCCTTTTACAGTAATTGCACAGAGTTCTGTCAACACGCTCATTGTCATCTCATCGCCTTGAAAGGCTTTAATCTGAGAGCCGCTGTAACACCCTGTATCATGGCCCAGCTCTGCTCAAACTCAATATGATGTCATTAGTCTCCCAGCATGCCTCATTAAAGCCACACAGGGTGATCATCTAACCCAAAATGCCCTGAAGTAGAGGATTACACATACAGTGACACACATCAGTGCAGCAGGTGGAGTTGAACACCATCAACAAACCAGCACTACACATGACACCCTGACAATCAAAAAGATCCACAGCCTGAACAAAAGGTTATAGATGAAGCCTAAGCAGGGGACTTCAAAAAGTAAATAATATTAGTATGTTACAGTGTCATTCCAAACTTTGTAAGGTCCAGAATGATAGACATTTCGCAACCAGGGATGGGTTTTGATTTATGTCATGTCAACATAACCTCTGTTTGCAGTATTAACATGTCGTATGAATGCGGAACTACAAGTGATGGTTTTTAAAAAGGTTTATGCTGCCTTATCAAGAAATAAGGTAACTGCTGGTGATTAAATCTTTTCTGCAGTCATGAAACTATCGAATGTGAATGGGCTTAGGTAATCGAAATGTACCTACAAAAACTACCACAACTGGATCCAACAAAAGCTCTGTGCTTTTCTGTGCAGCTGAAGCAGTTCTGAGGAGCTGGCTGGGAATTGGAAATTAAAGAGCACAGATTTACGTAGCACAAACATGGAACCAACTGCTTATTGGAAATGTCAGAGCGCAATTTCAAACAGAGCCAATGTCGATGGAGTGTATACATCAATAACCACAAAACATTCATCATTTAGGAAAGTAATGAAAGTTGAGACTAAACACCCCCAAACACCTGGGACACAGAAGAGTGGTATAATCACACACAAACACACATTTCTCAACCTCTGACATTGCTCTAGCCCTGACTATCACACACTTAGTAAGGGTGGGTATAAGCAGGGATCTGGTGATACATTTTTAGTGATATCTTGGTCGCGGTAGAATAGGTGCTTTTCCTCCAATCTGCCGAATGGTAGTGATGGGTCTTTCTTAAATGATTTGCTCATTTTAAACAAATCTTTTATATGACTCGGGAACAACAAGTAGTCTCACAGAGTGATTCGTTCAGTTTGTCATAGCCGCCTGTAACGATGGCTGGCAATGACAGGCAGACGATGATGAGATGATGTGAAGAACCCAAGTGCAGTTTATTACAAACGTGAAATCCTAAAACCGTAAACCTAAACGTAAACAAAACATAAACATAAACATGGACTGGACTGGACTGGACTGGACCAAAAATGTGATACATGGACATGGGAAACATAAACCAATGAACAAACAGAACTCTAAACAAGATAACAAGAGAATGAGCATAAACCAATGACATGATAGAACCAATAACAAGACTATGAACCAATGGGAAACAGACACAATGAACATGAGGGAAACAGGATGATCACATGACTTGACATGGAAACAGGGAATCACATGACATGGCAGGGAAACAGGAAATAACTTGACATGGAACTACTTTTCAAAATAAAAGACATTAACACAAAACATGAACAAAAACACATCTAGACGTGACACTGCCCAAGTGCAAAATGTATAGTTCGTTTTTGTTAAATTGACACATGACAGCCACACAGCCTCTGTACAGGAAACAGAAATTAGTTCATACTCTCAACCTTCCTTAAATGCAAGTGGTTAGTTAGGTTTTATTTTTTTAGCCTTTAGCCTTCTTTTCCATAACATTGTATCTGTTAATAAAGAGTTAGTTAATGCTTTATATTTTATCTGATGGGAAAAATCACATTCATAAAGCAAGATGCCTTAAATTCAAGCCCAGTCTCAAACTGTTTATAATGGATTTACAACTTTTATCTTCTCTTCAAAAAAATATCATAGACTGCAAAAGCTATGAGGAAACCCCATATTATTGACTTGACTATTGAAATGATTTTGAAAAAACTGTCATTTATCTTTCTTTCATTTTTTATTCCCTTGCTGTATGATGTATGTCCTTTCTTATGTCCTTATTGTGAACTGTAGACCCAAATAGTGTAGGCTATGCCTTACAGAATTTCCTTTTGAATTTACTGATAGTCATCTAAGACCATTTTACTTTAATTTTACACTTGGCAGAGAATTTCTTGTAAACACCTCCTGCATTAAATACATAAAAATAATTCATCCTGATAATTTTGTATGATTTTAAAATGTCATTTAATTTCACACTGAGATGTATTGCTCATGATACAAACAACTGCAACACACTGAACTGTAAGCTCTAAAAAGAAAAATTAATGAAAGACACGTAATTGTCACTCGTTTGTCTTCTCTGCTGTGCCTAGTACGGTCACTGACAAATGAACAAAAGAATCGGATCCTCTATCACCTTCCATCACAAAATGCCCATCTGAAATGAAGGTGGTGCTCTAATGCATTTTAGCCATCACAGAAGTGCTCGTCCATAGACATTCAGTCTAATTTTTAGTTCATGCACCACCCCCATTATTTCATAGAATATATTGGCTTCTGAGTGGACTAGAAGCTCAATCTAGGTGTGATTAGAAAGCTGAGATCCTCCCCTTGGTGATGTTGTATAACAATTTATCATCAATAGTCAATTACATATATTTACGATGATTTGTTTAGCATGTTTTTTCCTGCTGGACTGCATATTTTGTTCTGGATATAAAACAAAAGCAAGTTCACTGACAAGTAAAATAAAAATCAATTGTTTGAGAAAACTGACTAAGGAAAAGCAGATATAAAGTTTTTAGCTATTTGGGACTTAAAAAGAGATGTTTGTATTTGATGTCTTACAAATATCATATTTTACTTTGATTCTTTTTGAAAATCTTTAAAACTGTGGTATTAGGGCAACAAAATAAACTGTGAAATAACATTCCTGAGAATGAGAGTTTCATTTTATATATGATTTGTCTATTTAAGTGCTATTTGAAAGACTTTTTTTTTTTTTTTTTTTTTACCACATCACCTCTAGGTGGCACTGATTCGTGACTCGAATGTTTTCAGGTATTATTTATTTATGTAATATAAATGCAGAAGTGATGTTATCTATGAAAAGTTCAGATTATATGCTTTCAAACCATACTCCATATGCCCCCCCTTTTTTCTGAAGAGGTTAAATAAAGATTCGTTCATTTTGCTAAAGGAGATTCAAAGATCAAAATCAGTAAAATTATCCGATCTCCCCATCAATACCGAACGGTTCTCATTGGGGAATTGTGTCGTTCCATACTGATCTGGGCTTATTGGCATTACTATCACTAAAGCCGTTCGACCAGCATGAGTCTCTGTCCTGAGCATGGTTAGCTAACGGTGCAGAGAATTCTAGGCCAGGAATGGTTTTTAATTGTACCGAACCATACTCAAGTGGAAATGCTACTAAAACCACTAACTCACCATAATCAGAACTTTTCGGCCAGAAAGTGGAAAAGCGCATAATAATATTGTAATATTGTGATTCTTTGTTTAGTGAACTGTGATGCAAAATGATTTAAAGCAATCTTTTCATTACTTGTTTCTCATTTATCTTCATTGGACTTTGGTGCTTTGCGCAACAAGTGCTGAAAATCCTGCTTTAATTTATTGTAGAGCTACAGAACTAGCATAGAGCGTAGGCAAATCTGTGTAAGTAAAAAATAAAAAATAAACAAGACATGAGGGAATACCCTGGAGCATGTTAATCATTATGCAAACACCTTTGCAGTTTAGCTGTATGGAGGGTCAGTACAGACATCCTTAGAAATGAAACAAGTTACAGATTTTGTATTTGGTCTTCTCACATAATTCTCAGAGTGATTGTCTCCTTTTTCCCAAAAAATATACTAAACATACTAAAATGTAAAAATATATTGAACTAGTGTCAGGTACGGATTACCTGATCTCAGAAGAGGATTAATGACTGTCACCTCAGCTAAAGCCTAAAAAGTCCAGATACTGTCCACCTACAGCATTTATCAATACAAGTTCTGAGTGTGTGATTGAGTCTATTCAATACAAAGCAACAAATCGCATGTTTGTTGATAACTGTGAGAATCAGGTCTAGATCAGTGTCAAAAGGAAATGTGTGTGTGTGTTTGTCAAGTAGATCAGTGTCAGAAACTGGACGAGTGTGTGTGTGTGTGTTTTTATACTTCTGCTGTATATCTGCTTTACTTTGAGGACAAAATTACATTTAAAAAAATCTGAAAAGTTAGCTGAATCAAACCCTCAAAACCTGCTTTTTTGGGATGTCCTAAGGGAAGTAAAAAAAAAAAAAAAAAAAACAATTAATAATGTTTTATATTCTAAAAATGCAAATGATAATAATAATAATAATAATAATAATAATAATAATGTTTTAAAGATAGGGTTAGGGTAAGGTGTAGCCTGTAGTACATACTGTTGCTTTTATTTCATTATATAAATTGTCTATATGGCAGGGTTTCCCAACCAAAACGAACGAGTTGAGATTGTGGTAGAAATGTCTAATGTCAATAGTAAATTAAAGTAGATACATTTTTATAAATTAAAAAACCTAAATAAATGCTCATTAAAAGCTTATATTTTAGATTCATAGTTCAGATTTGTACATTTAGATAGCTGAACGTGTGTGTATTAGGGTCAAGATCAGAGTTGGGAAGAGTCAGTGTATCATTTGTTTCTCAATCCATCCATTTCTTTTCCTTCTTTTGTCATCTACAAAGAACAACATCCCAATACCCAGCCAACATATAAACAATGCAGGTTATGCCTGACGTCAGACAAAATCAACAGCAGTCAGAAATCAGTCCGTTTATGTAACAATGCTAATCACTCTGATTCTCAACAGCTGGACTGACTCATTTACACAAAAGAGAGAGAGAGAGAGAGAGAGAGAGAGAGAGAGAGAGATTACCTAATTTTTGCCTTCATTTAACTTGTTCAAGTAATCAGAGAAGAATGCACTGTGAACAAAGTTTTTTAATTTGAATCAGTGTAAGTTTTTGTCTTTGAAATTAATTTTCTTATCAGAAAACACCACTACAGTCTTTTATGCTATAACATCCCATAATCCCATTTTCACAAAAATGAGTTATGAAGGTAGAACTTTTAAAACATTAATTTGAATACTGAATGATTCCAGGATCAAAACAAGTTAAGTTCAATTGACAGCATTTGTGGCATAATATTAATTACCACAAAAAATAATTTGGACTTGCCCCACCTTTTCTTTAAAAAAGTCTTGGTTACAGTAAAGCTCTTACAATGAAATTGAATGGGGGCCAATCCGTAAACGTTAAAATACTCTCTGTTTCAAAAGGATAGCCACATGACATAAACAATATGCGTGCTAACATGATTTTAGTGCAATAAAATCGTTTACTGACCTTTTCTTTGTAAAGTTATATTTAATTTTACAACTTTGTTGCCATGATGATGTGATCAGCAAACCCTACAACCTTAAAATTACTGTACAAATGACCTTAATCCTCCAAAAATTGGCCCCATTCACTTCCATTATAAGTGCCTCACTCAACACCCAGATTTTGCATTTAAAAAAAAAAAAAAAAAGAGGAACCAGTCGAAATTATTATTATTATTATTTTTTTTTTTTTTTTTTTTTGTGGTAATCAACATTATGCCACAAATGCTGTCTTAAGGTTTCCATCAAGGTTTATACATTGTCATTTATATACATTATACATAAATACATCAGTTACAAATCAATTTCTCTACAAAGATTTTAAATGAGATTTCAAAGGCCAAATGAAATAAAATTATTAGTTTTGTGGCTTTTAGTCCATGTCTGTATGCTTTGAAGTCATTTATATGGATGCTAGTGTAGTCCTAAACAGACCAAAAATATTGATGACTCATCCTGCACTCGCTCATTTTGTCCAATCAAATGTTCTGTAGAATAAGAATGTCCTCCTACTAATACTACCTACGTCATACTAGTAATAGCAAATCATGTTCGTGGCTGTGACATAAACTAAAAGCTTTTTGTTTTTTAAGAAGGAATGAGTCCTTTGGTAAGTCCCACTCAAATTTTCTGTTTCAACAGTAAATATGTCAATACAGGAAAGAAAACTTTGCTTGTCAAGCGATTTCATGGGGTTTTTAAATTCCAGAACCCTGCTGTTGCAGTAAATTAAACCAGTGTTTCCAAAAGTACTCCCGCAGCATCATCAGTAAGACTGAAGTACCCCTTCACTGACACAAATTATCTTAGCTAATGCTGTTAATTATACAGGGGACCTTCAAGCTTTGTACATTATGAAATCATTATTTCGGTCTGTGGGAAATTGAAGGTATGTGTGACCGGTCCTGCTCGACCCACTTCGAGCGGAATTTGAACCGGCGTCAGCCGGCATGGGAGGTGGGCGCACTAACGAGGAGGCTAAAAGCTACAACCCCTAGCATCAGTCACTACTGAACCTCTTGAGGCCAGGGAAGTGAGGTTTACACATACTGCACAGCTATCATATACCAGCTGGCTCCCGTTACATATGCACCCAAGCATACTGTAAATACACATTCACAATAAATGCACTGAGGAGCAGGAATCAATTCTCTGGAAGCAGCTACAGTTTTTTTACAGATAAAGTTGAAGCTTTATCAAAAACCCAATGAACAAGAAGAGGTTTTCAAGTGCACTGTAAATCAGCGGTGCATTTCTGTGCCATGCAACAATGAGATTGTAAAATGTAATGTACTGTACTGTAATGACTTTGAGGAGAGCCCACTAATAATAATACTGATGTGTCAGCAATTCTCTCATTCTTACTATTTTTCACTCCCTCTCTATGTCTTTCTGGCCCAATCCATCTCGCCCCTGCCCTTCCTCCCATGTGGATTTGTGATTCAATTTTGTTGAGTGATGCCATGTGGTTCGGTCACAGAGGAGAGGACCTCCTTTCAAAGCCAAAGAGACAGATTTCATTACCTTGCTGTACTAAATTAAGAGAAGCTCTGTTCACATTGACTAGCTACTGTACACCTGTCATACAACTCTAAGAGGAGGCTGATCTGCTGTTACTGCAGTGGATGCTACTGTAGACGGATATACATACTTCAGTATTTTATTTAGATTATCCAAGTTTATTTATGGATGGATAGACGGACTTGACTTTCTTCCATGGAACTGAAAGACCCCGTTTACACCTGGTAATAAGATGCGTCTCACCTGATCCAATCACAAGTGGTTAGGCAAGACACACCATTTACACCTGGTTGCTCAAATGTGTCTCCTGTAACCACTTGTGTTCAGATTTCAAGAAGAGGGTCTCCGATTTCAAGACGACATACATCAATCTCTATGTCAGTGCAATACATCTCGGTTGCTGTCGTTACCTCCGTTCCCTGATGGAGGGAACGAGATGTTGTGTCAATGTAGTGACACTAGGGGTCATAGATTTAGATGGAGAAGCGTGGGAAATGCGGCAAGAGATGCTGAACGTGCCAGCAATGCTGATGAAGGTCGTTGCTGACTTGGAGAATCTTGCTGTGATACATCAATCGATCGCTGCCATGGAAGCGAAGTTCACTGAGATGGTTACAAGAGTGGGGGATGTCTAGAAACAGATTGATTATCTGGAGTCATCGGAGAGGGAATTATCTGCTAATCCGCTAGCGACCAAGGTGGATTTGGAGCATGTCTAGGAGAAGTTGGAGGACATGGAGAACCGTAGCCTGCGGAATAACGTCCAATTCGTCAGAATTCCTGAGGGCGAAGAAGGACAGGATTTGGTGAAATTCCTAGATGGGCTCCTTCCGAATCTGCTCGACATAGCAGGCCATAAGCTGGAAATCGAGCGAGCTCACAGGGTTCCAGCTTGGAGATCTGTGGAGGGAGGCAGGCCCCCTTATCAATTATGGCAAAAGTTTTGAGATCATCCTATAAAGATCTTGCGTTACGTGAGGCGAGGAGTAAAGGAAGGCTTTCTTGGAAAAATCGCAGCATTTTCTTGTTCCCAGACTTTGCGAATTCGACAAGAGGGAAACGTGAACGATTCAAGGAATGCAAGAAACTTTTACATAAACGGAAGATCGCTTTTGCACTGATATTTATGGAGTTCCTCCATAAACTTGCCTGCCACAGGGCTGAGGAAGGACATCCAGGGTCCACGACTTCGTGAACACGACTGGGGTTAAAAAGCGTACGTCTTCACCTCAGGGGAGGGGAAAGGTGCTATGCGCAACAAACGGGATAAGACCGGCTCAACCCAGAGATTATAGAATCTCACAAAGGCGTTGGGTGTTGACCAGCCCGCTGCTCTGCAGATGTCTGCTAAAGAGGCGCCATTGGTCAGAGCCCAGGAGGCCATCACACTCCTAGTAGAGTGGGCTCGTAGCCCCAAGGGGGGCGGCATGTCCTGGGCATGATATGCCATAGCGATGGCGTCAATGACCCAGTGGGCAACCCTCTGTTTGGAGACAGCGCTCCCTTTCCGAAAGCAGACAAAGAGCTGTTCGGAGCTCCTAAAGCACTGGGTGCTATCCAAATAGATGCGCAAAACACACACCGGACACAGCAACGCCAAGGCTGGGTCTGCCTCATCCTGGGGCCGTGCTTGCAGGTTCACCACCTGATCCCTAAAAGGGGTCGTGGGAACCTTGGGTACATAGCCCGGTCGGGGTCTCAGGATCACATGAGAGTAACCCGGACCGAATTCCAGGCACGTTTCGCTGACAGAAAACGCCTGCAGTTCCCCTACCCTCTTGATGGAAGTGAGCGCAGTCAAGAGGGTAGTCTTCAAAAAGAGTGCCTTTAGCTCCACTGACTCCAGGGGCTCAAATGGAGCTCCCCGTAGGCCCCGAAAGACCACAGAGAGGTCCCACGAGGGGATGAGACGCGATCTGGGGAGGTTTAACACCCTAGAGCCTCTCAGGAACCTGACAATCAAATCATGCTTCCCTAAATACTTACCGTCTACTGCATCATGATGTGCCGATATAGCGGCTACATACACCTTCAAGGTGGAGGGGGACAGCCACCCCTCCAGCCTCTCCTGCAGGAAGGAAAGCACTGATCTGACTGCGCATCTCTGGGGGTCTTCGCGTCGGGAAGAACACCACTTAGCGAACAGACGCCACTTCAGGGCATACAGGCGCCTCGTAGAGGGAGCCCTGGCCTGAGCGATTGTGTCTAGCACTGCAGGTGTTAGGCCACTTAGGTCTTCCACGTCCTGTCCAAGGGCCAGACATGGAGTTTCCAGAGGTCTGGTCGCGGGTGACAGATAGTGCCCTGTCGCGAGGAGCGTGAGGTCCGAGAACCAAGTCTGGGTGGGCCAGTAAGGTGCTATTAGGACGACCTGCTCTTTGTCCTCTCTGACCTTGCGCAACAACTGTGCAAGTAGGCTCACAGGGGGGAACGCATACTTGTGTAGCCCCGGGGGCTAGCTGTGTGCCAGCACGTCTGTGCTGAGGGGGGCCTCGGTCAGGGCATACCAGAGCAGGCAGTGGGAGGATTCCCGGGAAGCGAACAGGTCCACCTGTGCTTGACCGAATCGACTCCAATTCAACTGAACCACCTGGGGGTGGAGTCTCCACTCTCCCCTGAGCGTGACCTGCCGAGACAGTGTGTCCACTGTGCTGTTGAGGTTGCCTGGGATGTGAGTGGCTCGCAACGACTTGAGTCGCTGCTCACTCCAGAGGAGGAGACGGCAGGCGAATTGCAACATGCGACGAGAGCGCACACCGCCTTGGCGGTTGATGTATGCTACCGTTGCCATGTTGTCCATCCGGACCAACAAGTGCTTGCCCTTGATCATGTTATGCTGAAAAGCAAAGTTTGTTGTTACACTGAAAAGTGGGAAAATAAAACCCAAGTTGGATTGTTCATCCGGCTCCCATTTCCTCCTTCAAAGCAGCATGAGATCTGTCACACTATAACATTCTGCCTTATATCTCTTTTTATGTTCCAAGGTAGAACAAAAGTCAAACAGGTATGGAACAACATAAGGGTGAGTAAATGATGACCGCAACTATCCTTTTATAACAAATAAAAGTAAGCGAATTGTAAGAATTTTGTAGTATTAACCATGTTAACTTCGTAGGTCAGAATGCCT
This sequence comes from Myxocyprinus asiaticus, assembly GCF_019703515.2. Lineage (NCBI taxonomy): Eukaryota > Metazoa > Chordata > Actinopteri > Cypriniformes > Catostomidae > Myxocyprinus > Myxocyprinus asiaticus. The sequence goes on along the minus strand of NC_059349.1, from coordinate 46,429,154 downwards.
TGCTTTCTTTGAAGTACACGAGATGCTCTTTGGAACATTCTGTAGGGTCACTCTGTGTCAACCTGGCTAAAATTGTTTATTTTGTTAATACTTTTTCTGCAGAAATATGAACATAAATGAAGAGGAAAGCCAAAACATCACATGTCAGGGATCAATATTTACTGAGTAATCTATTATTTTGTAAAGGGGGGTCACAATGACAATTTTCATCTATGATTATGGAGCAAAACTACAGGTAAAAAACAAAATTACCTTGGAAAGATGGCAGCTTCATATTTATTTTTATTTATTTATTTATTTTTATTTTTTTTGTGTATTACTAAAATCAGTTGATTTCAGCACATTATATGCCAATGGTGTCATTCCAAAAACAAAAAAACAAAAAACACACGTGTTTCTAAATGTTTTTGAACTTTGTTATTTGACATGGAATAACCCTAAAGTCAAGCTGGGCTTTACATGGTTTTGCAATAACTTGTGGAGTCAATGCCAGTTTTGAGTGTGTACTATCATTATGTACATTTTATGTAGACAGGCAGACAGAAAGATAGCATTTACAAGTAATTCTGGACACAGTGGGAACACTAACTGTAATGTCCAGCCCGAGAACCCTCCCTGATATACATCCATGAGGCAGCAGACACATACAGTATATAAGCAAATACCCGTGTACAAAATTTCTTTGTACACCGGGTACAAATCTGGTAGGATTTAAAAGGGACAGAGCTCTGATAATACACACAAACATACACATGACTGAGCATGATCTGTCTACATCAAAACAAAGCTGGATTATCTGTAATATTTATGAACAACTCTAACTCAGGAGAACGAAAATAGACAAAGAGATTTATATAAAAAGAAAAAGAGAAAACAAGTGATACTTTCAAGCTTTGTCTGTAGTCTCACACACAAACAAAGAGATTACGGTCTATACTTTTTGCACGGTGTTATCCTAATGTTAGCTGTTTCTCAGGAGAATGAGAGAGAGAGAAATGTATCACCCTGAGCTTTTAGCACATCTAAAAATACATCATTCTCATCCAACTCACAGAAAAAAAAAAAAAATCTCACTCCTCCATCTCGAAGCCTGTCTCCAAAAGACAATAGACAGACATTATCTGCATTTAAAAACTGGTGATGAAATACCCTGCTCAGTACTGAAACCAATCCAATACTGAACTTGGTGTTGGTAGCACTTGAGAGACGCCTTGTATGTACTGTACATACATACAATATTGAAGTATTTAAACATTATGGGAGTATTTGATGTACTAAATTATTTTAATAATAATAAAAAATAAACAAATGTGAACGGACAGGAAGCTTTTTATTACTATATTACAGTAATGACAATTATCATTTTGAATAATGAGAATAACTTGCCAACTAAAAAGAAACATCTGGATGCACTATATTAATGAAAATTATATATACATAAACTCAGCAAAAAAATAAACGTCCTCTCACTTTCAGCTGCTTTTATTTTCAGCAAACTTAACATGTGTAAATATTTGTATGAACATAAAAATATTCAACAACTAAGACATAAACTGAACAAGATTCACAGACATGTGACTAACAGAAATGGAATAATGTGTCCCTGAACAAAGGGGGGGGGTCAGTGCATCTCCTCCTCATGGACTGCACCAGATTTGCCAGTTCTTGCTGTGAGATGTTACCCCACTCTTCCACCAAGGCACTTGCAAGTTCCCAGACATTTCTGGGGGGAATGGCCCTAGCCCTCAACCTCCAATCCAACAGGTCCCAGACGTGCTCAATGGGATTGAGATCCGGGCTCTTCGCTGAACATGGCAGAACACTGACATTCCTGTCTTGCAGGAAATCATGCACAGAATGAGCAGTATGGCTGGTGGCATTGTCATGCTGGAGGATCATATCAGGATGAGCCTGCAGGAAGGGTACCACATGAGAGAAGAGGATGTCTTCCCTGTAACGCACAGCATTGAGATTGCCTGCAATGACAACAAGCTCAGTCTGATGATGCAGTGACACACTGCCCCAGACCATGACGGACCCTCCACCTCCAAATCGATCCCGCTCCAGAGTACAGGCCTCGGTGTTAACATTCATTCCTTCAAAGATAAACGCAAGTCCGACCATCACCCCTGGTGAGACAAAACCTCGACTCGTCAGTGAAGAGCACTTTTTGCCAGTCCTGTCTGGTCCAGCGAAGGTGGGTCTGTGCCCATAGGCGACGTTGTTGCCGGTGATGTCTGGTAAGGACCTACCTTACAACAGGCCTATAAGCCCTCAGTCCTCTCTATTGTGGACAGTCTGAGCACTGATGGAGGGATTGTGTGTTCCTGGTGTAACTCAGGCAGTTGTTGTTGCCATCCTGTATCTGTCCCGCAGGTGTGATATTTGGATGTACAGATCCTGCGCAGGTGTTGTTACACGTGGTCTGCCACTGCGAGGACGATCAGCTGTCCTTCCTGTCTCCCTGTAGAGCTGTCTTAGGTATCTCACAGTACGGACATTGCAATTTATTGCCCTGGCCACATCTGCAGTCCTCATGCCTCCATGCAGCATGCCTAAGGCACGTTCCCGCAGATGAGCAGGGACCCTGGGCATCTTTCTTTTGGTGTTTTTCAGAGTCATTAGAAAGGTCTCTTTAGTGTCCTAAGTTTTTTAACTGTTAGTGTCTTAACGACCGTTCCACAGGTGCATGTTCATTAATTGTTTATGGTTCAAAGAACAAGCATGGAAAACATTGTTTAAACCCTTTACAATAAAGATCTGTAAAGTTATTTGGATTTTTACAAAATGATCTTTAAAATACAGTGTCCTGAAAAAGGGATGTTTCTTTATTTGCTGAGTTTATAAACATATATATATATATATATATATATATATATATATATATATATATATATATATATATATATATATATATATATATTGTATTATATTATTATTATTATTATTATTATTATTATTACTTTTTTCATAACAGTAATGAGAATTGGAGGAGGGGTGCTTTATTGTCATGAAAACAATGTAAATACAAAAATTCTTCATGTTACAAAAATAGGCTTCATTTTCTGTAAGTAAAATATATTTTTTATTTTATATTATTGTATGCTATTTTATTGATTTTGGAGCAAAATATGACGATTCACCCCCAAAGTAGTGTCCAAAACCTTTTTGTCATTTGCATAATTTCTTTGCAACTGGTTAACAACAACTGGAAATGGGTATTTTTGGCACAAACACAGGTTACCATGGTAAATTTTGGCATGGGTACATGGGTGTATTTAAAAGTTCAGAGCATTATTCCAGATCCTTCCAAACCTTTTGGGATGCATCAGCAATCCACACAACTCCAGACCTTGTGCACATTTCAATGGTGACTCCAACACATTTTGTGTACAAACACAAAGTGAGGGCATTGGAAGCTTAATGGTTAAAGATCTGAGCTGCTAACACAAAGATTGCAAGTTTTACCCAAATAAATGTGAACTGCTGTTATGAAAATCCCTCTCAATCTCCATAGAAGCTGTCAACAAGACACTTAACCTTGGTCTGCCTGCGGGAGGACAAGCACTGCAATTAGCATACTGTAGACTGAATGTCTCTTCATATTTCTGGGACACAATGAACATTTTAGAAAAGTTATAATAAATTAAAGGGCTATTCAGTAGTTCTCTAGCTTGCGTTAGCATTGCTCTTCTTCGTGTACTTTAAGTACCGATGTGACAGTGGTGTTAGATGCTGTACTGCCATCTTTCGATGTGGATCAGCATGATCATCTCTGCTGCCCCCGTCAGCTCTGGAATATCATTTGCATCTGTAAAATGCCGGAGTTTGAGGTAATTTATAAAGTTACTTATTACTCCTATAATATAATTGCTTGCCTAAAGACAAATTTCAGAAATCAAGCGAACATGCTTCTACTGTTAAGGACAGATTATTATTGTCCCTTGTATCAATAATCTTTGGAGACTGTCTATGCTTCACGTTATTTTTAAAGACAGTTATTACCTTTAATAGAGAACTGCTTAGCGTAAAATAAATCTCATTTTTCTAGCGATACAGAATGTCAAGGTAAAGGAAAGTTTAGAACTGTTTTTGCTGATCAAATTTAGCATGTCAATGAATACGGTATTTGCTGAAATTTTTATGTTTCCAAGCAACCAAAGTCATGGTTTACACAAAATCCACAACAATCGCTGTGCCAAGCTACTTTGCACTAAACAAATTAAATCGAGTGCCATTTCATTGAGATGGAGGTAGATGGGCCCCCCTTACTATAGCTGTGATAACAAAGAAAAGATAATTACATGTTGCTTTCCAGTTGCGTTTGTTAACACAGCTGAAAACTGTCCATTACTAACATATGTTGACAACACACGTCATTTTAAAAAGTTTGAAAGGAAATTTGTATGAGTTTTCTCTAAATTCCACTGATACTAACCAGGGGGGCACCACACTACACCATTTTTTTAAATTGTCTTAGGTCTGTTTTTATTTCAATGGATATTAAAGTGTTTCAGTATATATAATCAGGTGTAAATTATTGTTTAAAGGTCCGAACAGCTACCGAAGCGGCGCATAAAAAAAGACAGTGGACTAAAAAATAAATAATTTCTTACATGTCCAACAAAAAAGAAGCAACATCAGCATCACTACAAATGTTTTTCTTCGTCATCAAATCTTTCCAACTTGTGTATGCCGTACCGATGTTTACTTATGTTTTTTGCCTTTGCCGGTCTTTCTATCTTTTTGCTTCAGACCTTTTTTGCTTCTTCTGCAGTACAGCTACTGAATCTCCTGTCGTCTCCACAGCTAAAGTACGATAAATAAGTATGTTCCGTTGTGTTCTTTTCGCTCTTCGCATCACCAAACAACAAAACTGTCTGATAAATAAGCATAGCCAAGTGTATCTTCTTAGGCGGCAGCCAATGAGCGCAAGGATTATCTTCTTCGGCGTTTTGTGAAACACCAAAGGTCATGTGATTTCAACATGGCGTAACACATTGAAGGGGGTGACCCGCACCATGTATAATAAAATACTTTTTATAGAAAACTATTGAGTACAGTCTTCATCTCATCTCATGGAGTGTACACCATTCAGATCACTCTTCACAAAAACACAATTCATTCGTTAATGTGTAAAACGTTTTAAATTAGCCCCAAATTACTGAATGCACCTTTAATATTTGAGCCAAAAGAGAAGCAAACAACATAACATCGCATTACAAAATTATGAATTGCAAATTAACATTGTGTTTTCTAGGCTATATAACCCATGTTTCAATTTACACATTTTAAAATTTCACTCCCCTCTCAAAGCTACATGTAGATTCTCATTGTCTCTTTCCACAGACTGTTAATAAAAACCAAGCCAGCCAGGATGAACAAGTACATAACAGATTTAATGAGACTGCAACTTCACAAATCCAGTCTGTATCTCTCTATTTGTTCCTTCTTTATTAAAAATGCCTTCTGTTCGAATATATTTTTTCACTTTCATTTTTCTTTTTTCCATACAGTGAAAGTGAAGGGTGACTGGGGCCGTCTTCATGGAAGATGCTTAACATCCTACCAAACATCTCCTTTTGTGTTCCACAACAAAATAATCTTAAGAATGTTGGCGCTGCTTTTTGTTCCATAGAATGAAAGAGAATGGGGACTGGGGCCATCTTTCATGGAAGATAGAAAGTAATACGGGTTTGGTTTGGAACACTTACAGCACTTTTTCCACAGCTCTGGTGCTTGTGTATGTGCAAGACTTTTATGAGCCTGTTGCACATACTAAGAGTTTCTCATAACCACCATTAGTGACTGCTATTACGTCAGATGCTCCCATGATGGATGGAGTGAAATCTCACTCCGTTTTCTACACCTCCCCACAGCTGCTCCAAGCCCAGCCAAACTAAATATGCTTCCCCCCTTCCACTGCCCTGTAGCCCTGCTGCAAATTCACTGTCATGAATGTCCAAATCAGAATTCACCCCATCTCTAAAGGGATGGTTTCCCCGAAAATGAAAAATGTCATTTATTCACCCTTATGTTGTTCCAAACCCCCACAACTTTCTTTCATCCATGGATCACAAAAGGAGAATTATTTGATGAATATCCTGACCACTCTTTTGAAAATAATGAAAGTGAATGAGGACTCGGGCTGACAAGCTTCCAAATTATAATTTTTTTTTTTTTTTAAATATTAACAGGACGTCCCATAGATTTTCACATGTGAGATCAAACTGCTAGTTCAAATTTCCCAGAATGCTCTTGTTTGAACTCTACTTTGATTTTAGTGCATTTAGTGCCCCAGATCCCCAATCCCTGTCTCTCTTAGGTTGTGCCTCTTTTCCCAACCATTCTTTAGTCCTCACAGAACTGTAGAAGCATTACGCTCCAAGACTCCAGGGGTTAGAGAAAGGCTGCTGTTAGAAGCGTCAGCACAGAGAATGTAGCTCATGCTAAAATTAAAACAGCATTTGACAATTTCTAAGAACTTTCAAGATTTGTTCTGAGTTCTGTCTCTCTAAGGAAGTAAGGGAGTCATTATGGGAACCCCGTGGGTTGGTTCTACATGGTAATTTAAGAAATGAGTCATAACTCATTCCTTTAAAACACATGTCAGGAGTTATACTGTAGTTTTAACATAGACATCAACATGATATATGTTTATTCAACTGAGGATTCAATTTGGGTTCTCAGCCTAGTGGCATCAAAATCACAATTTTAGAACTGAAAGATCCCATAAAGACCTGAGGACCTTGTATAAATTATTTTATTTTATACAAAAATAAAAATAACCAATCGAGTGCATCGGTCTCGTTCTGAAAGTAAAAGTCCCATTTATATTTTCTATAGGGGTATTGATTCCCTCATGAAAGACGGTAAGTACACAGTCTCGTACTTTTGTCTTCTTGTCTAATTTTAGGCCATGTCCACACTAACAAGTTTTCATTTGAAAACGCATCTTTTTCTCTATGTTTTGGCCTTCCGTCCATTCTGAGATGATGATTTTGACAGCGAAAATTCAGCTTTTCGAAAACACTCTACCAAGTGAATACATTCGAAAACGCCAACTTCACATTGTAGTGTGGACAGAGAAAATAGAGATATATGAAAACTTTGACGTATTTGTTGTCATGTGATGCAATCATGTGATCCATTCAACCCAAAACAATCAAGATGGCGGACCACATTGTAGCAGCATTGTTGTGCCTGATATATTAACTAGTATAAATAGTTAAAGATAAAGATGTGAAGTTTACTCGGAATTGCTGCTGACGAAAAACGAGGACAATTGTGTTTCAGACCGTAAATAGATAGCAATTTATGGCATGTGCAGTAAGGAGATTTAAGATTTTTCATACGTTTCAGTGTCAACGAGAAACTTTTGGAAAATGCTTGAAAACGCCAGTGTGGACGGAGAGCATTTTGAAAGAAAATGCCATTTTTGCTTCAAATCAAAGTTTGTAATGTTGTTATTCACCTCAGAGCTGGTTGAATTGGTTAAAGGCTTAAAACTCTTTATTGAAATACTTTATGAAATCCCTATGGGGAAAAAGAGAATGGGAGAAATACCCCCGGAACCAAGACGGCTGAAAAAGTGAGCATTTGTATGGACTAAAAGATGCAATGAAAGTGAATGGTGACTGAGACTAACATACAGCCTAACATCATCTTTTCTGTTCCACGGAAGAAAGTAAGTCATAAGGGTTTGGAACGACATGTGAGGTGAGTAAATGATGACAGAATCTTTCTAGATGAACTAACCCTTTAACAGGAAACAAGAAGGAAATGCCAGTCAGCATCTTTTTTAAATTTCAGGTTGAGCTTCAAACAGAAAGACAGAGCAAGAGATAGAGGGAAACAGCTGACTTATTAAAGGAGTTTGTAAACCCTTTTAAGAGGAAGATGACTTTAAACATGTGCATACATGCTGAAATGTGTGTGTGTATGTGTTTGAGATAAGGTGTTTTAAGTGAGTGCAGTGTGTTTTGAAAAGTTTATCTCTGGTCAGTGTGCACAGGATGTCTCTGAAAGACAATGACACAGGCTGAAGGAAGTTAAATGGCAGTAATCAGGTTCAGAGAGAAAGAAACGAGTGAGATCATTCTGAAGTCAGAAAGCATCAATATCTGTGTATACTTGCAGAGTAAGGTTTTGGTATTTTACGATGAACAAGGCTTGTTGCAGCACCAAATGTGGTTAAGATTATTACAAATAAATCAAACTAATTCCAGAGAACAGATTGCCCCTCCCTCTCTTTCTCTCAGAGTCAGGCTCAACAAAACTTAATTTGGCTTGACTTCAACAAATTACAATACTGTCAAAGCATTCAAGTAGTTAGAGTATAGGTAAATAAATGAAATAGGTTAAAACATAAACAAAAAAAAACAAACAAAAAAGTAACATGGTATTACCATGTTTTTTGGACATGAATTATTGTATTTCCCAGTGAAAACAACAGCTTAAATCAGTCTAAACTGGTTTGCTGGTCTTAGCTGGTTTACGCTGGTCTCCAAGATCGAATGAAAGTAAATAGATTGAAGTAATATACAGTAAACAAATACATATATTCACATACACAGATATGTTTGAACTGTCATGTAAATATACAACTATCTGCTATACAATGTGACCCTCGCTCTTTCTGTCTCTCTCTCTGCCTTCAAAGGATGTCACACAATAGCAAATCCATCAAAAATGTCTTCGTATAAAAGTCACCTTGGCCTGTCCCATGTCTCTCTCTCTCTCCTCTGGGAGGGCCGTGAGTTCTTCACTCACAGGAAGGCTGAGAACTACATTACACTGCATGTATAACAGTCTGAGTCAGTTATTTGTCATATTTATTGCCTAGATAATTCAATAGACCTTGATCTGGACTGCAGATTTACATCACGTCTCTGTCCTGGTGTTATCTGATTTCAGAAGTATCATATTCAGCTGCGTTTTGCATCCTGGGACAGAGGCCAAGGTCTCTCTGTCTTTACAGATACAGAGTTTTATGTTTTACCAATTACCAAAAACTCAAGAGTCGGGTGTGTCTGCCTAAAATAGGACAATTACACTCAAAACAAATCCCTGACAACCGATCAACCCAGCTGAAAAGATTGGCTTGGACCAGCATAAATTTCAGTGCTGATTCAGACTTAACTTCACTGCCACATCTCATCAACCGCCTGGTCTTGCAGGTTTGCACTTTACCACATCAGGAAAATCAGACCTTTGCTGTCTGAATAATGCTCTGGTCATTTCAAGACTGGACAGCTGTAATGCTCTATTGGTCAGTCTCCCAGCTAGCACGTTTAAACCACCACAATGGTTCAAAATGCAGCGGGGCATCTGGTCTTTAATCAGCCAAAGAGGGCTCACGTCACACCACTCTTGAGTTCACTCCACTGGTTACCTGTAGCTGCCCGCATCAAATTCAAGGCTTTGGCTCTGGCCTTCTGGACAGCCTGAGGAACAGCACCCTCACCCCTCCAGGTCTATGTCCCAACTCGCTCTCTGTGGTCAAAGAACGAGCGGCACCTGGTGGTCCCGTCGCAAAAAGGCACAAAGTCTATTTCAGGATCATTCACTTTCTTTGTGGTGGAATGAGCTTCCTACCTCCACATGATCTGCTTATACCATCTCAACATTCAAGAACCAGCTGAAAACACATCTGTTCCGAGAGCATTTAACCAATCCACACTAAATGCACTTACTTAATATTAAGTCTCTTTCTTCAACGCTAGCTTCAATACTACTCTAGCCACTTTGAGAACTTGGAAGTGCGATAGTGCAGATATTGCTGACTTTTGTAAGCACTCCAGATATACTTCAGTTAAACATTTGCTTAATTACAAATATGTTAGGCCATTACAAGTGTCTAAACCAATATAAAGTGACCCCATGGCTCTGGGGTTTTGTGGACCGAGGAGGAGATGAGAGCATTTCACCATGTTTGGAAGGAGGAGCTCAAAGCTGTTGTCAACACAAACAATAACACGTCTTCCTTCAGTTTTCTGCCAAAAGTAAAGGCTGGAAATTATTACAGAAATATTTTATTGCTATTGTATATTGCAATATAATAAAAAATTATGATAGTAATAATAATTAAAAACAGATATCTTAAAGAGAACTCAAGTGCAAACATCCTACAGAGTAAGGGCTGATTCACACATACTCCATGAACGAGGCGTGGGCAGCGCGTTTTCGTTTTGGCGCCCACGTTAACAGATTACACCCTTCACATTGCAAGTGTAAGACGTGAGATGACGTGTCCTGGAAGCATCTCAGATGCAGCAGTGAGTGGATAATTTCAGCACTGAGCCTATTTTTGCCACGCAGCTCATGCTGAACTCAGCGGCTCTGGGTTCAGTAGAAAACTAAAATAATCAGGAAATTTTAGAAAAGACGCAAAAGCAAATAAACAATATTTAAATCGAACCTACTATACACTACAATTTATAGGTCTGCATAAAAAACAAATACAAAATAACTAAATAAAGGAAAGAATTAATATATTACATTGCAGGACTTTTGCCGATATATAGAGAGACTTTAGAAGAGATGGACCATTGGTATTAAAACGAATGGGAGAAATTGGAACAGATGTTGAAAGGAAGTCCCGCTTTAAAAGAGCCAATCACCTTTTAGATACAGACATCGGCAGTCTTTCCCCATTCAAGTAGATCAAGAGTCGTACATTTATGTTGCTTGTTTACAAAAAAAATAGCTCCCCAGCCTGCCCGAAAGCATTCCGAAGATTACCGCAGAGTAGATTGACTTGACTTGAAAGGGACTTTGATCATTTATCAATCATGACCAAGTATGCTGTCAAACAAGTGCACGTGACTGCCTGTCATTGCTGTAGGAATCTATAAAAGAAACGCGGCCAATGTGAAAGCCCAAACGCAACGTGTTGCTCATGCCTCGCTCATGCCCCACTCACGCTTCACTCACAGAGTATGTTAATCATGCTATTGACAGCAAAGCATGGGCAAAACATGACTTAATTTTGGTCAGAAGCAATCATTAATTAGATTGTAGTTTTAACACCTTGTTCAACATGAAAGCTGCAGTTTTATTTTTATTTTTTTATTTTTTGAATTTATATCAAAGCACTGAAATTTTTTTTTTTCAAATTGTGCATCCCTGTAATAAAAAAAAAAAAATATCAAATGACAGAATAACTGTGATTAATAATCATGATTAAAATGTTGAGCTAAATAATCGTGATTATCATTTTCACTATTATCGTGCAGCCTTAGTCTGGAACAACATGAGGGTGAGTAAATGAAGACAGAATTTTCATTTTGGAGTTTACTTTCCCTTTTACCATATTCTTCCATTTTGCTATATAAACTTCTCAGACTTAGTCATTGAACTAGATCACCTCAATCCCTTCAACCATATTCCCATGTTTCTAAAATCAGGCCCTAAAAAGACACATCAGCCATCCTGATGTCAGCAAACCTGAACCTGTTAGGTTAGTTTTACTAGCATAACTGAAAAAGGGGACTGTCCCCTTACTCTTTTCCCCTTTTTTCTGCCATTTACAGAGCCATGGGCTATCACAAAGACAGGTGTGATTTCTCAAGGCAGCTATTTAATGGATATCTGTCAGAGAGTCAAGACATTTTATGTATTGTATTCCACAAAGAATCCATGAAATTGGTGCAGATGACAAGTGCCGTTTTTTTTTTTAAAAAATCATTTTGACCCAATCAAAATGACCCAAATCATTTTTGTTTGTTTAATAAAAATGGTTTCCTTAATCTGAGCGGTACAAGGCTTGGTGACTTTTCCTAAACTTGCCACCTGAACACACAAAAACAATTTGGACTAGATTAAATGAGTCTAGGTGGTAAACAGTCCCCCATTCATACTGTTCGCTTCAAATTTGACCCGCCATAGGAAATGAATGGGTGAGAATATAACAAAGAGCATTTTGTTTTTATTGGTCAAATAAAAATCAATAAAGCAGACACGATGCACACACACACACATAAATGAACGGGTGAGACTATAATTATAAAAAAAATAAGGTCAAAAATACCATAAAATCCCAAAGGAAATGCATGAATTTAGTGGGTACTTTAGAGAAGATAGTGTTATTACATTTCTTTAAAAAAGAAAATGGGGGGCTTCACATCTGATGTTTCGGGAACGTGGTTCTCTATTGATAAATGTATAAGCAGAACATATCAAAGGGTTCATCCCTTCAAAAGAAAAACAATTAACCATGATTCGCGACTTCATTTGATTAATTTTTCTCTAATTACTGCTGCCATGATGGATAGAAAATGTACACAAACATCTTTTAATAAAATTTAGTGTTAATTGCGCTGAGCAAATACCACAGAGTTTTGTAAATGCAGCGCAATCTACTGTATTATTAGCCTAAATTACATAAAAAAAATACAATTTCAGAATTATGATAACCCTGCTGTGGACACCACCACATGGTCTCATTCAGTGGACCAGCATCCAAATCACAACATGTGCTGGTCATTTCAGCCTGGAAAAAAATCACAGTAATGTTGCTACAGCATCGGGAAGGGGACAACACATCACAAGAGGCAATATTTTATTAAAACACTAGTACTTCCAGAGACCAAAAACATTTGTTTTTCCTGATTAAGAGGACAGAGGATGAAGAGACTGAGGAGTCTTAGTATTTCTCTTTCTCAACAATATCTTTTCTTCACTGATGCAGTGTGCTGAGCAGCTCCTCTGCTCTGCAGGACATCAAACACTGAAGTGAGTTTCAGGCTCCAGAGAGCAGATTACAGCTTAATGCCTTTAACATCTACTGCATCAGCACTAAATACACTTCACTGTGTCTATGTGTGTGTGTGTGTGTGTGTGTGTCAGAGAGGGGGAAAATAAAATGTGAGTCTGGGAATGCCCCGTTCTCCATACCTCTTCTTCTTGTTATTGATTGGAGGTTAAATGCACAAATGCATTTTGAAAGCATGTACAGGTGACCCCCCCCCCCCCCCCCCCGAAAAAACATCTAAAATCAAAGCATTCAAATCAATACAAATAAATTCAGAACACAATACATATGTGCACAGGCTGTTGACATGAAACACTTAAAGGAAGTTGACGTATGTCCTGCGATGTGACACGTTATACTGCATCTAAAACAGCTTTGCTATTTCTTCCATAATTAGTATGCATATGCATGCAGTTTTATGATCTCATATTAATTAATGGAATTAGAAACTAATGGAATATTTATACTTTTAAAAATATATTAGTCACTGCAGGACTGTGAAGGCTAAATTATTATTAGAAATGGCGAAAAACTTACAAGAAATCTATTTGAGGACCTAAGAGGTAAACATTCCATTTACATTCATATACATTTTAACCAGAAATCTTGATGTCTATAGAAACATCACTGCCATTGACATGTTATGCATCAATTGCATATGTACACAATACACATGCATCAGAAAAAATTGGGAATTAGGTACTATGGCCCACAGCATACACGCTCATGCAACTTAAATATTAAAATGTACATGCAAAAAGAACTTTTTACCCCTGAGATCCTGCAGTCTATATATGTTAGCATGGATCCCACAGGGCGTTTCTCTTTCGAGAAACCATCATTTTCTCCAGCAGACACAGTAGCGGCTGTCATGTCATGGGCTGCCACAGCTCAGGGACCTCATTAGTGTCCCCATGCTCTGCTGCGTCCATGACTTTAACATGACTAACATGACAGCAGCTCCTTAATGACCACTGCCAGCTCTAAGGTCACAGCAAGGGGGCGCTATACATCATCATCATGGATGGTACATGTTGTTGAGATGCTACAGGTTACATTCTGTGGTTCCATCCTAATTCTATTAGGCTTTGTTCACACTGCAGGAAAAATCTGATTTTTTAGACTGACTGTTCAAACTGCAGGTTATATGTGATCAGATCAGATTTTTTTCTGTTCAGACTGCAGTCATTTTTGCTAGCACGTCCACAATAGTTGTTATATAGTAACGATGCACAAGCCTACACTCTCAAACTATATTTTCATATATCTGCAATTTTGCAACAAAACTTTATATACTTATAATCAACAACTTTGAAATTAATAGTTTTAACTTGATTACGTCATTTGCAGTGCTTCATGGGATTGTAGTTTATTCCCTCGTTAACCCTTAGACGCAGAGACCCGGGACCTAATTTTACCCCCTGTACCTCATCCATTTTTTGGAGCTGTGTCCACACCTCTTTAGTATTCCGCAATTTATCACTTATAAAGAGTGTAAAAAAGTGTATAGGGTCATTAGAGACCCTAGGCATGTAATAGTGTCAGGTTTTTTTTTGTTTGTTTGTTTGTTTTTTTTTTTGTTTTTTGCATCTCCATAAATTATATTTTTTTATGACTATTTCATATCTATATACGTCTATATATTACTATCATAGGATATCCATTTATTTGTTTATTACAAGAGAAATTAGTACTACATTCATACAAACAAATACTATATCATGTTGATTTTCTGTGCAACAGTGGTCAATTATCAGTATCCCATATGCGTGTAAATGTACATAATAAACAGTGCATGCTATTCTTACTCAAGGTGACATTGCTATTTGATAAATAACAACATGGAAGTAAACTATAGCAAGTACAACACATGAACAGTATGATATGACTATTGTCATTTGGGCGTACTATTGAAATTAGGTAAATTGGGTATCAATATAGACTCATTAAGTGCCTGAGAAAATACTTATATGCAGATTATGTGCTATGTGTAGCTCAATATGTGTTTGACAGCCAGTTGCGTCTCATTAAATTTCAGTGTGAAAGTAATGAAACCTGTTCTAGATTTGTCCTTATATGTTGCATTATCTCTTTGATATATAAAAAATAAAACATCATAATATATCTAAATATATTTTATTTGATTCTTTTCTAGTTGCCTTGAAAATATTTTGAAAATATTACATGGTTTTGGCATTTTGTAGGTGCCAGGTCTCTAAAGACCCTACATATGTAAGAAGGTTTGTTGAAATGCCCATGCATTTAAGGGTTAAAACATTACACAGTCTTGTACCTTTGTCTTTTCATCCATTTTTAAATACTTTTTGGCTTCAAATCAAAGTTTGTAATGTTGTGTTTTACCTCAAATCTGGTTAGTCTGGTTTATGGCACAGAACTCTTTTATGAAAGATTTGATACAATTAAAAAAAAAAAAAATGAAAAGGGGAAAAATACTTCTGGAACCAAGAAAGTGATTTGTGATTGGAGCAGGTCCATTGGAGTATGTTCTCTAAGTCTGACTCAACCAATCAGATTCTCCCTAAATGTTTTCTGTCACATGGCATCAGTTTGCATGTTCTAAATCCTTTAACAAAATGATAGTGTTGCACTGGGTGTCACTTTCATTACTACATAAGGAGAGAGAGAGAGAGGAAAGGATAAGAACTAAATCAGGACAGAGGGAAGTTGAAATTGGCTTGCTTTCCCAAAATGATTCCTGAGCTGAGTACATTCAGATACAACTGACAAGAGCTGTCCATGTCTATCACTGAATCCCTCTAATGTTAGGCTGAAATGAGGTCAGGTACAGATTATGGCTGTGCATTCTAATAACCTCAGGTACTGGTGTAGCTAATGTCAGGTTGTTCGGTTGTGTCATCTTTGTGGTGTTCTACTAGATTTCTACACAAGACTCACAAATATGACTGGAGTCAAACCATAGCTCTCAAGGGAATGTGGATTCTGAAGCTCAACTAGTAGAACAAGGCACTAACAAGGCCATGGCCATGGGTTTGATATCCGAGGAACATTCATATTGATGAAATGAATACATTGAATAAATTGCTTTGGATAAAAGTGTCTGCCAAATGCATAAATGTACTGGATTCAAGTCCATCTCAAATGAGTCAGAGAAAAGCTGTTACACAATCCTGAAAGTTCTAATCCAGCCTTATAAATCCAAATGAAGCTTTTAAGACTTCACCTATCAAAAATTTAAGATACTCCCTGAATCAGACTCTTCCATTTAATAGTAATGCTGATTACTGAATGGAAGCAGGAAGGGAAAAAAATGGGGAAAAAGTGAGAAAAGTTGGAAAAAGGGTCCATGCATTCACATCACGAAAGCAAGTAAAGAAGATCCATGTTCAGATTTCCCATCCAGACTGCTGACAACAGTCATGCAATGTTAATAATCACACACAAAAAAAATCCGATTTCCGTAGCTTCACGCATGGGAGGGTAAGTATGTCAGCTCTTGAGTGGAGACCCAGAGATATATCTCTGCTGATGATAATAAAAAAAAATTTTTTTAAAAAAACTAGCACAGTATAATTGCAAAACATTTCCTGTGGGAAACTTCTAACTCTAAAACAATTACTTTCGATTAATTCTCATTTTCTCTGTATGGTTAAGAAGGCACGTGTGAGCTGGAATTGGTCCCTAGACGTTTAGATGTTCTCCTGTCAGTTTCATACTGACAGAGCACGGCACTAGCAATACCACGGCCAAGTGTTCGATTCCCATGAAACACACAAACTGATAAAATGTATACCTTGTATGCAAGTTGCTTTGTATAAAAGCATCTCTCTGCCAAATGCATTAATGTAAATGTCAAAGAGAATGCTGTTGCAAACCATGGCCCTTCCCACCACTGCTATCGTCTAATTGAAGTGATTGCAGTGATGAATCACTATGACTGAATGTGTCTGGACATGATGAATGTGTTTATGAGGATAATAACTCCATCACATTAACATCCAGCAGCTAACACCTGATTTTCACCTCTACTGATCTTCTAAATGGAGGATGCTTTATGATCATTAGGGAATACTAGCCCGGATCAACTTGTGCTTCACACAAAGAGGATAAAATGTCAAAATGTAGTCAGGCAGCAATGGTAAGCACAGCAGAGGCATTTTAGTTTGTAGAATAATTTGTTGAAACAAAGACAATCCAAGGTTTTCAGTGCGTGTGGTCAGAGCATGAAATCACTACAACTATGTGGACAGCTCACCAGCACGCCCAGCGTGTTTGAGCCCAGCTCAGGGTCAGAGGTTTAATTATTTCAGCTTACACTGTGTGTCTCAAAAAGGAAAACTCTAACCCTGCGGGGCAATTGTAGGTGAAATACAACTATTGCACCCTGAACCACACATTCACACAAACACCAGCAACAATGAAACTTTCAGACTATTACAACATAGTCTTTATATGTAAACATAACTATTATCTATCTATTAAGCATTAACTATTTCCTATCAAATTTAAGGATGCATAAAAGCAGACTATTGTCCCATAACTATTAAGTTGTCATGTCATTTGACAACCTTAAATCATAGTCGAATGCAGTTAGAATAACTCCTAAAATGTCACTTTTAACTGGCTGATTTATGATCCTGAGAAGAATTGTCAAATGTAGGCTACTTTACCTTTTCATTCACTTGAAATTACTATGGCATTTTTATTTATTTTTTTATCATTATTGTATAAGCTACTGTACTTTACTATACATTTATTGCACTGTTAACACGTCTTACTGTATGTATTGTAGCTGTTTTGCTGCATTTTTACGTCTGTACTGCTGTTTTATAAATGCAATGAAAGAAAAAAAAAGTGAATTTGAATGTCATTGTTCTTGTACATAATGCAATGAAGCAATGCACTCTAATTCGTGTCTGTATTCGAAGTCTATAATACAGCAGGACAGAAGGACCGTTTCACTCACCGGATATTTCTGATTGCGGGACTCCGTTCAGACTGAACCCCTTGCTGTGGTAGAACTGCCGGAGGTCCGAGCATGTCTTGGCGTTACTCTCCCCGAACACCGGCATGGTAAGAGCGCACAGCACGAGCAGCACGAGAAATCCCATCGTGCACAGAATAAGTGTGATGTGCAAATCAAATCCAAAGGTCGAAGAGAAGCGCGTCCGTTCCTACGCGAGTAAACGCATCCACGCAGCTGATTTCTAAAGCAAACCAATGGCTTCAGCAGACTTCAGTGTGCACCGGTTCCTTCCCACGCGAAGTTTCTAATTAAAAATCAATAACTTGAATTAAAATGTCAGAGGTCTCAATATAACGGAGAGAACATTCCTATGTAAGAGAAGACAGAAGAACTTATGAGGGATGTACAATGACAGCACACTGGAGCGCAAGGTCCGGCGCGTTGTGGGTTGTTGCTGCTGCGGCGGCTCGCTTGTACTGAGATGCGTCTCGTGCGCTCCCTGTCAACTCGAATGTGAGGCGGAGCAGGGCGGACGCGAGAAGGCACAATCTGCAGGGCAACGGGTTCGTCTACCGCTGCCGCCGCCCGCGATCCTCCACAGGATGTTACATCAAATCAGCCCGCTGACCAATAAAGACGGGATTCGATTTCCCCACAGACTCGTTAATCGTCTCTTCAGCATTATGGGATAAGGATCTCAGGGATTCCTCTTGTAATTTGGGGGAATTCTGACTTTGAGATGTCATGGACCTTATGAAGCGACCTATTTAATTTTTTGACATGAGTAGAAGTACAGTCTCTCCAATGTTCTGTATAGGCTGTTGTTATGTTGGCTTGACGACATATTTAATATGCTGTTATTTTACAAACGTTGGCCGAAATCCAGTCGAAAGTGATCATCCCTATGCCCTATTCACTATGAAAGACAGCGCTATTGATGTGGGCACTCTGAAGGGAGCATGGCATTACAGTTTAAATATGTCCTTCACTAAACGTCTTGTGAATTGCCCTTTGTGAAAAGCTGTACATTTCTTACTTTTGTTTGAAACGACCGTTTGAGTGGCGTCACCTTCCTGAAGTGCCCTTCAAGGGTGTAAAAATGCAGTTTGGAAAACGGCCTTTTTTCTTCTTCTTCTTCTTCTTCTTCTTCTTCTTCTTCAAAATCCCTAAACCGAGACCAAATTTTCTAACACTAACTCCTCCCATAATTTTCAAGCTACATATTCACCAAACTTGACACAGACCTTCAAATTGTTCTGGAATAGCAGACAATCAAAAATTGGAAAAATCACATAGACTTACATTGACGGAATGTTCAAATGGACTAATAGAATGCTTGCTATTTCAAACCCCCAACTGGCAGAAATTTAAATGCAAACAAACCCCAACAAGGCCTTTAATCTGCTTGATGTTTCTCCAGAAAACACCAGTTGTGAAAATTCCGTTATCTCGGACATT
This sequence comes from Myxocyprinus asiaticus, assembly GCF_019703515.2. NCBI lineage: Eukaryota > Metazoa > Chordata > Actinopteri > Cypriniformes > Catostomidae > Myxocyprinus > Myxocyprinus asiaticus. The sequence continues at coordinate 46,409,997 of NC_059349.1, read as the reverse complement.
TATACAGCGCATTTCATTGAAGAGACTGTCAGGCCATCCCTCACAGCTTCGTTTCCATTCCCATCAAAAATTAAATATGGCGCTGCTCTGAATAAGGTGTATCTCTCACAGAACAAGCTGCTGGATGACAATCAGTCAGGCTTTAAAAGTGGACACTCCACCGAGACTGCCCTGCTGTCTGTCACCGAGTCGCTGAGATGGGCGAAAGCTGAATCAAGATCATCAGTCCTGATTCTGCTGGACCTTTCTGCAGCCTTTGACACAGTCAACCATCAGATCTTACTCTCTACCCTCTCCTCGCTGGGCATCACAGGAACTGTGCTTGACTGGTTTAATTCCTATCTCTCAGGTAGGTCCTTCAAGGTAGCCTGGAGAGGTGAGGTATCCAAGCAACATCAGCTACTTACTGGGGTACTTCAGGGATCAGTGCTTGGGCCACTTCTCTTCTCTATATACACAACATCACTGGGACCCATCATTCAGGCACATGGTTTCTCTTACCACTGTTACGCTGATGACACGCAACTCTACTTGTCTTTCCAGCCCAACGACACCACAGTGACTGCTCGAATTTCTGCCTGCCTGGCGGACATCTCGGCCTGGATGAAGGAGCACCACCTGCAACTCAACCCAGCCAAGACTGAACTCCTTGTCTTTCCAGCCAACCCTGATGTTGAACACAACATCACCGCGCAACTGGGTGCAACTACAGTAACGCCTTCCAAATCGGTCAGAAATCTAGGGGTAACCATCGACAACAGACTAAATTTCACAGACCACATCTCAAAGACTGCAAGATCATGTAGATTTACACTCTACAATATCAGGAAGATAAGATCCTTCCTCTCTGAACATGCCACACAACTGCTTGTCCAGTCACTTGTCATAACTAGACTGGACTACTGTAACGCTCTCATTGCAGGCCTCCCTGCATGTGCAACTAGACCCCTCCAAATGATCCAGAATGCAGCAGCACTGTCTGGTCTTTAATGAACCAAAGAGAGCACATGTTACACCACTCCCTGTCTCTCTCCACTGGCTACCGATTGATGCACGTATCAAGTTCAAGGCTCTGATGCTGGCATACAGAACAGTCACTGGGTCTGCTCCAGCATACCTAAATTCATTTATGCAGAGCTACGCGCCCACTAGAAGTCTGCGGTCGGCTAAGGAACGTCACCTTGTTGTACCATCACAAAGAGGCACCCAAGCACTTTTCATACCACTGTCTCCTAAGATGATTCGCTTATGTTTTCCTCTCTTGTAAGTCGCTTTGGATAAAAGCGTCTGCCAAATGCATAAATGTAAATGTAAATGTAAAAATTTCAAATGGAATGAGATAAGTAATTTAAATAAAAATGATACCTATTGGAATTTCAGTCATAATTTGGGAATTTTCCTGGGATTCCAAATGGAATACTAGCATACTGCAAAGTGTGCTGAATACTGCCTAGTATTTTTTAAGTAGTATGTGAAACAGTACACATTTTGCAACAATAAACATTCCAAACTGTATACATTGTTTTCACATGGCTGCATCCCCTTTTTTACACAGTGTCACATGACCTCATTACGATTATGTTTTAATTCAGCATTCAGCATCAAGTTATCGTTTTGGCAAAAATATAGTTAATTTGTAAAATTTAAAGTAAATCTATGGAGTTCAGTACAAGTTAAGCCCATTGATTTTAGTGATAAATTCGCTTACAGGGTTTTACAGTGTTACATTGTCATGGTGACAAAGTTGTAGCTTTGGATATAACTTTACATTGATAATCCATGCTAGAATGTATAATGTTTATGTCTTGTGGCTATGCTTTTGAAACTGTGTATTTTAATGTTTATTGACTGGCCTTATTCACTTCCATTGTAAGCCCTTACTGTAACTGCAATTTTTGCTTTTTTGAAATAAATAAGGGACGAGTCAAAATTATTATTTTTTTGTAAACAATATAATGCAGCAAATGCTGTTAATGGAGATTAACTTGCACTGATACCAGAACATTCTTTTAAGTTTTGGGAGTCAAAATAAAATAATCAACCAACGATTTGAAAAAGAAAAAACGATTTGAAAAATAATCAAATGATGTAAACAATAAATAATAAAAAAAAACAAACAAACAAAAAAAAAAACACAGCTTTTATTAGTTCCACTTGATTGGTAATACTAAAAATAGAATTTCATGAACTAGCCTATTCCATGCAGTATGCTCTGCTGTATACTACACATTTTGGCACATGTCATAGGTCTTCCAAATATTCAGAAAATATGCTTACAGTATACATAATGCATACTAAGATACCATAGTATGGTATACTATTCTGTCCATGGCCCAGATCTTAGAATGCATAGTTCCCAATGGGACATTCCATAATATCCAAAAGGATTCTAGGAGTCAAATAAAATCTTACACCACAAACTGAAATTCATTTAGGAATTCTTGACTTGGGGAATGAAATCCCTTTCTATCATCCGCAAAATGCCTCTCGATAAGAGAGTTGGAGGATTACACTGATTTATTTATGAGGGAAATAATAGGGTGGAATCCTGGCCTCTCTGTTTCACGTTGCATGTAATTGTCTGCCATACATATAATGGTCCCAGACTGTCAATCCCTCTATGGACAGACCAGATATTGACACGTTTCAAAGATGCAGTACATTTCTGAACAAGCTGCAGCTCGCCTGCAACTATTACCACACACACCCATAGCTGTTTCTTGACAGTCACAATTTTTTTCTGAGCCATGTTTTAGGCATGCAATTTGACAAATATGACTGGAAACACTTCTTCACTCTGAGAGAAATAGACCGACCCCTGGACCACAAACAAGAGCCAGCAGTATATTAAAAAGATAATCCAAAGGAAATGTGTTGCTGAAAAGAGACTAAAGGAGAGGGAAAATGAACAGAAGATTGGTGAAAAGCAGTGGCACTAAAAAGGGTGAGCAATAACACAGTGAGTGACAGTATACTTACATAACAACCGAACAGAGCAGCCAGGGACATTTGTGTGGGGAATAATGGGGTGTGGTATGAGTGAAGGTTAAAACTGTTTTATAGAGAGACACTGACTGAGTTAAATGCTTTGAAGAGTGCCCTTTCTTTCCTCCTGTAGCCAAATAGTGAAACTCACTCGAATGATGGGGAAGTTAACAAAAACATTGTTTCTAAAAATAGAATGTTGTGAACCTAAGGTAGTGATGTCTGATTAATGAATGAGTCATTCTTTTGAGTCACTGTTTTTTTTTTTTTTTTTTTTTTTTTTACCTATCAAATCAATTTGCAAAGCATTTGCGAATCACTGGACTATAAAGGAGTTTTTTTGGAGTGTAAATCTATGCTTAGTGATATGTTGGAACCATAAACAATGCAATATACTGCATGACAAAACATTTTCTTCAAACATGCCCTAAAAACTACATTTATCTGGAACAAACACAATAAGGATCTTAAGGTGACAGCCTCAAACTGGTAACAAAAAACATATTTATATAAACAGCAGTTTAAAGGAATAGTTTACCCCCCCCCCCCCCCCCCCCCAAAAAAAAAAAAAAATCATTATTTACTCACCGCCATGCCATCCCAGATGTGTATGACTTTCTTTCTTCTACTAAGCATAAACAAAGATTTTCAGAAAAATATCTCAGCTCTGTAGGTCCATACAATGCAAGTCAATGGTGGCCAGAAATTTGAAGGTCTAAAATGCAAATAAAGACAGCATAAAAATAATCCATATGACTCCAGTGGTTAAATCCATATCATCAGAAGCAATATGGTAGATCTCCACATTCACTTTCACATTCTTCTTCTTTTGTTTTTGGCAATTCACATTCTTTGTGCATATTGCCACCTACTAGGCACCAACAGGTCTTCAGTATTGATGTGTTTCTCACCCACACCTATGATATCACTTCTGAAGATATAGTTTTAACCACTGGAGTCCTTTGGTTTACTTTTATGCTGTCTTTGTGCTTTTTGGACCTTCAAAGTTCTGGCCACCATTCACTTGCTTTGTATGAACCTACAGAGCTGAGATATTCTTCTTATTCTAAAATGTTTTGGATAGACATGTGGGTTAATGGCTCAGATGAATCTGTGAATCAGTTACAATGAAACAAAATGCATCTTCTGAAAACATATTTAAGTAATGACTCTATGAATCTTTTTTTTTCTCTCTCTCTCATTAAAATGAAGCAAACTGAATCACAAAAAAAAAAAAAAAATGAATCAGACTACTCAAACCTAAACTCATTGTCTACTGAGATCTGAATATCTGCATAAGCTGCTAAAAATATATGGTTTGTAATAAATGCAGGCTATTCTCCAGCATTACCTCACATACAGTAATAATCAAAAACAATAAACCCAAAGCAAATTCTTGGTGCAATTTTATACAATTTGTGCATCAACACAAGTCTCTCAGGGAGTACTCTGCCGAGTCTGAGGGAAAGTGATATGCCATTTCAGTGAATGAGAGGAATAAATTCATCTCATCTTCACAAGAATAGCATCAGCAGTCAGGACCGTTATTTTTGTGATCGCAGCCCTTGTTCACTTGGTGCAATAGGTGAGATAAGACATAATCAAAGAATAAGAAAACACTAATATACTGTAACTAAGGTTATGCACCCTATTTGCTTACCGATACATTAAATATAAAGACAATGTGACGGTTGAGCCTATTTCTAAAAGCACATTTTGTCAATCTGTGGTTCAATACCTGACAAAGCTAGTCATCAATCATTCTCTGTCAGTAATTGTGAGCGTTTTTTATGCAAGTATGGAAAACGTGCCTTCGCACTGTGGTTTGGCTGGTCATTGTTAGTTTTTGGTTTGTTAACCCTGACTCTTTACAGCAGATTGTTTTGGAAGTTGCATTCAAAATCTGTGTTTGTCAGCAGTAGCATGGGGTTAAAACTCGACTAAGCCAAGCTGAGCTGAATTTTATGGTGCAGTAATCACCAAAGGTCAATCAGATCTGCTGGTCTTGACCCTTACTCTGTTCTCACAGCAGATGAGGTTACCTAGTGGCATTTGTGTGTTTGTGAGTGTGTGATCAGCTTGGTCTCTGTGAGTCAGGCCATCAGGGAGCTGAAAGGGCATTCAGTGGTTTGGGACCTGTATTCTGGTCTGTCCAGTCATGTGATGAAAGGCTTTTGGGAATTGCAGGACTGACTCATCGCTGCCCACTCATCTGACCGGTCATCACAACACAGACAGACAACATGCCTGTGATTTTGCTAAAAGACATGTTCCTGCAGGGTCACCCGGCCACAGTCTAAACAACACAATCACCTGTTGCTAATAACCAATAGTTCTAAATATGAATCATCTAAACAGCTGAATCTTTAATTAGACTCACCTGATCCAATAATGAGCTATTCATAGAAGCAAGATGTAAAAATAACATCTAAAAGGCTGGATTGTACTCCATTTGACAGCTGAGTAGAGTTTATTTCCTAAAAAAGAACAAAACCAAGTACTAAATTTCAATAACACACAACAAACACAAATTGGCTAAACATACCGTACAGTGGACGACCATGGTGGAATTCTTAATGGCTCAGAGTTTGCTCTTCAATAATTTAGAAGACTTTAAGTTCTCAGTGTCATTAAGAATAAACTTTCTGATATTTCTCCTAGAAGACAAATGAAAATAGACACAAATTCAGCAATTTTTGAGATTAATATGAGTACCAAACTATAAAATGAATGTGGATAGCATAGCTCAGATACTTTTGAGATTTTGGTTTATTTAAATCTCTCAGATTTGATTGCAGACTTTGGTATCTTTGCAAATCTGAGCACAGTGAGATGCTGTTGAGAACTTTCTTCTGAAACTTTAGAGACATGTCAGATCACTATAATAAACAAATTCTTAGGGAAAAATCTACAAATCTAGAAAAGAAAAATGACATCTAAGAGATATTAAAGAGATGAACCCCTTTTCTTTGTGATTTTCTTTCCTACGGTAAATGCGTATTTTCTAAAAAATATAGCCTGTAATGAGAGAAGTGAGGCACTTACAATGGAAGTGAATGAGGCCAAACCCTGAACATTAAAATCCTCACTGTTTGAAAACTATAGCCACAGGACATAAACAACATGCATGCTAACATGATTTTAGTGTGATAAAATCACTTACTAACCTTTTCTGTGTAAACTTATCAACTACACATTTAGCAACAATACACTGTACTTAGACTTACATTGACAGATTGTTCAGAACTTGACCCTAGCCACCAGAATATCTCTAAAAACACATTTCTTTGTAACAGTGACGTGGTTGTGTGGTTTGCTGATCTGGGGAAATGTGGTTGAGCCCATGCAGTGCTGGGCTGGTTTTCATAGCAGGTGGTGGAAGATCTGCAAAAGGGCTGTGCTGTTATTATTACGTAAATAAGCTTCTCTGCCCATGTTTGCTCCAGACAGACTCATTCAAGTTTTATTGGACCTGACAATGAAAGAGCCGTCAGCTAATGAGGAACAGGAGCTGTGAGTGTGTGTGTTTGTTGCAAAGGTAATGAGACACACACAAACTCAACTTGTTCACACAGATTCATGCATATGAAATCAAAGGATTGATGATGGTTAGTTGTCTAAATTAGTGCATATCATAGACTTCTGTTGTTTTATTTAAAGTTAATTATAATTGCTATGCATGAACCTGGTCTCGTAGACTCACGGTACTGTACCTACATTTCTGCTAAATTATTTTTACGTGGCTTGTTGCAGTATCGCGACTGTGAAAAGAACACTTGAGGTGCTACAACAACAATGACTTGATTCCCTTTCGCATGAATCGGCAGATAAACGGCAGATTATCAGTTCATAAACACTATACTTTTCGCCCTGTTCCTCACACAATGCTATCTTATGACATCTAAACATTTTTACTATATCAAATGACTTATAAGGCGATACATTTTAACATTTGTATTACACAGTCAACTACATTTACAAACTTGTCCAGTGGACAAATTATGCATTAGCTTCCTGGTGCAAAGTCCTGAAAATCAAACCAGTCAACATGTCAGACGAAGGAGTCATAGAAGCACCATAAAGTGACGTGACTGGTTCAGCAATTGCATTTTTCATCTCACATTTGCTTTTTAGGACACTATCGGTAAGGTTTAGGTTTAAGGTTTAGAGCATTATCCTTAAAGGTGTACTTAGTACTTTTTTCATCATTAAAAAGTTGAACTCCTAAAGACATGAATTGTAAATTTGCAATATGTAGGAAATCATAACCACTCACATTCAAATGAAAACTCCAGTCATATCAGTAACCTTATAAAAAAGCTGTTTCATTCTACATGGAGAGGGTCCCACATGGGGCTGCCATGTTAGGATCACATGACCGGCCGAATACTACTCACTTAATCTCAGTAACTGTCCTGTTATTTGACACTTTCACTCAGTGACTACATTCACATGGACACCAGAAAGTGGCTTATTGTGAAAAAAGTGGGTTATTGCGAGAAAGCATTGTTCTGGTTTACATGCACTTAATAAGCGGCATACTCTTTACTCCTGTATACATGCGGTTCAGTCAGTAAGCAGATTTTTCCACAGCAACATAATTTCCCCTTGACATTTGTGTAAATAACAAACATCGTATCTGTGGAAGACTTCACTATTTTATTTTCCGTTGCTTTGCTTTATTTCCAGATATTCCAGAGTTGCTGCTGTGTTTATTTCTTTAACTTTCCATCAAGAAATGCATCGGAATTACGCTGTAATAGTGGGGTTTCCCTCTTACATAAAACTCCGGGATTCCCTCAATGTACGAGCGCATTTACGCAAACGTGAGGGACAGATGATATTTTACATTGGTGTGTGTAAATGGGTATAGTTTATAGTCTATTTGCTTTTATCACTATACTCACAGAAATGTTTAATTCTTTCTGCTGTGTTGATATGTTTTTGGGCTCCATCCTACGACGTTTGCAATCTGGTCTATTCCACGCACATGCACACCCCTCAAAAACCTGCTAGAACGCCACTTACGTGTTTACATGGCCACATAAGCCGCGTTCTCCGGGAGAAACCTAGGTGTTTTAAACAGCTTACTCTTAATCCCTTAAACAGCGTAAGGAAATCTGTTCTCATTTACATGATGTTTCAGAATGCCGCTTTCTGCAAAATCCCTGGAATAAACCATTTTCTTAAGTGCAAATTACACTATAATATCACTGTAACTGACTCCACCCATCTCTGCACAGCCCTGGGGTTCAAACAACCTTCCCTGGAATATTTTGCTGTGAGCAATACCCATTTATTTGATTTTTAATAACAATCTCACAGCTCATTGTTCTGAGATTGACATTAGAGAATGTATTGGTTCTCTTCATTTTATTTCTCATGTGTACCGTCATGTTGGGAGGTGTACATATCATGTGCGTTTGTGTCATTTAATAACACATTATTATGCTGTGTGGTTGTTTAATATTACATAAGGGAGGGCATAAGTCATGTTTAATTAATTTCCCATTGTCAGAACAAGTGTGCATTATATAACCCTCATGGTTTAAAAAATGGGTTATATATCATGGAAAACAATATTGTCCTTGCTTTTTTAAAAGTCTTTGCTCTACTACAGTATGTAGACATACTGTACTGATATATTCATAACTCAAAACAATCCATAAAAAACATTAATTTAAACTAAGCTGCAAAAATGGCCCATTCTCTTTATGGCTGTGACGTCACCAAAAGCAATATACGTAACATTATTAAATCAATTACCTTTAGGATCATTCACAGAGTGACACGAAAAAAGAGTGAGAGAAGCAGACCACAGCATCCGTTAAACAGCATTCTGCTATCCTCAGATATTGTTAATTGTCATAATCCTGCCATTTTGCTCGTTTTATTCTCGTTGTGACAGGGTCGTGACAGTTTCCTCCACCTCTCTCTCAGGATGTCCATGTGCTTGTGTTTTCTTCTCTCCCTCGTGTTTACCCAGGTGCTGCTCTGTAGTGCAATCAGCATTGCTATGGCAGCGTTGATTAGCGCAGCTTGTGTTTATGGGCAACACCTGGTTTCAATTTCCTTTCCTCTTTATATTCTCTCCTTTGTCTTGTCTTCCCTGTCAGATCGTCTCCAGTCTGGCCGTGTCGTTCAGCTTGTCAAGTTTCCTGTCGTTTTTTTTTTGTGGGGTGGGGGGGGGGGGGAGGTTTCTCCCTTGTGAGTGTTTTTCTGTTTGATCCAGTTTTCTCCATTGGTTGTTTTCAGTTCTTGTTTTGCCTAGTATTTTATTTCTCCCTTCTAAGATTTGTTTGTATTTTGTTGATTCCTTTTTGTTTAAATAAAAAACATATTGCCATCCTGCATCTTGGGTCCGTCCTCAAAATACCCTGACAGAACGATCTGACCAAACTTTGGACCCAGTGGAGGCATGAGGGGAGTTTTATTGAGCCAAGCTCAGGCCCTTGGGGAATCAGTCTCCCAATGCCTCGCCCGGTTGCCCGATCCCTTGGCCTGCTTTCAGCACGGTCATCCCGTTGATGTCTTCGCTGAGGAGTTGGCCGAGTCAGTCTCTGGGCGGGATATTGATCCACAAGCTAATTTATTTGGCTAGTCTGGACAAGCCCATCAGTCCAGAGGAGCTGTGTTCGATTTTTCATTTTCCCTTTAGGTATTTGGTGGACCACCACTGCCGGATGGCAGAGATGGAACGTATGCTGCGAGGGTGGAACACAAAATCCCTCTCAGTCAACGTCTCTGCAGAGGCCTGCTGAGACTGTTATTATAAGTCTATTGCAGCTTCAGGGGGCATCTCTCAGGCTTCTCAATCCCTTCGCCAGAGGAAGAATGCTGCTGACCGCCTGGAGGCGGCGGCCATTACTACAGTGCTTTTTACCTCCCGGAAGAGGAGGAGAAGGGTCCCTACTCTTCAGGCGCTGCAAGTGTCCACGGCACAGAGGCCATTCCCCTGTTTCTGCCAGTGTCCATGGCCATTCCCCTGTTTCTGCCAGTGTCCATGGCCATGGAGGCCATTCCCCTGTTCTGCTAGTGCCCACAGCCACGGAGGTCATCCCTCTGCCACTGTAAGCACCCATGGAGGCCGTTCCTCTTCTGCTGCCAGCACTCCCGGCCACGGAGACCATTCTCCTGCCGCTGCCAGCACTCTTGGCCACGGAGGCCGTTCCCCCATCACTGCCTGTGCTCACGACCATGAAGGCCATTCCCCTGTCACTGCCTGTGCTCACGACCACGGAGGCTGTTCCCCTGTCACTGCCTGTGCTCACGATCACAGAGGCCATTCCCCTGGCACTGCTAGTGCTCACGACCATGGAGGCTGTTCCCCAGTCACTGCCAGTGCCTACGGCCGCAGAGGCCATTCTTCTGTTGCCTGACCCTGCTCCCGTCTTGGAGCCATCTGTCCTCACTTCCATCTTGGAGCCGACTGTCCTCGCTCCCATTCTGGAGCCACCAGTCCAGTTCCCTGTGGCTGTCGACGAGCCTGTTCAGTCCCCTGTGGCTGTCGACGAGTCCAGACTGGCTCAGGGAACTGTCCAGTCCCCTGTGACTGTCCAATTCCCTGAGGCTGTCAATGAGTCTGTCCAGTTCCCTAAGCCTGTCAATAACCCCATCCAGTTCCCTGTGGCTGTCGACGAGTCTATCCTGTTCCCTGAGGCCATTGAGGAATCTATCCTGTTCCCTGTAGCCATTACACCAAGCCAAACCATCACACCAAATCAAGCCACCACATCAAGTCATGCCATCAAATCAAGTCATCATTTCAAGTCTAGTTGCCCCTGTCATGATTAGTCATCATCTCACCAATTCAAACTGTCAAGCTTCCAAACCAACTCAAGCAGCCAAATATAATCAAGCCATCATGCCAGGTCAAGCTGTCATACCTACCCAAGCCATTACACCCAGTCAAACTGATAAATCCAGCCAAGTCACCAAGCCCAACCAAGTTACCTGGCCAAGCCCAGTCAAGTTGCCAAGCCCAGTTTAGGCATTCCACCCTGGCCTGCTCCACCAGTGCCACCCTGGCTTGTCTTTCCAGCTCTACCCTGGGCTCTCCAGCTGGTGCCACCCTGGCTTGTCCCGCTGGCTCTGTCCTGGTCTGTCCCGCCGGTTCTGCTCTTGACCTCACTTTATTTTCTGTTTATTTGGTTGGACTTATATTTCTGGTTCCTTGTCTGTTCTGTATGTTAGTGCCATCCACCTGTTTCCCCCACCCTCCCTGTAGTCTGGTCTTTTTTTTTGCCATTTTGATCTTGTTTTATTCTTGTTGTGGCATGGTTGTGACAGTTTCCTCTACCTCTCTCTCAGGTTGTCCATGTGCTTGTGTTTTCTTGTCTCCCTCATGTTTACCCAGGTGCTGCTCAGCAGTGCAATCAGTGTTGCTATGGCAGCACTGATTAATGTTGATTGTGTTTCTGGGCAGCACCTGGTTTCAATTTGCCTGCCTCTTTATATTCTCTCCTTTTGTCTTGTCTTCCCTGTCAGATTGTTGTATTTTGTTCAGTCTCCAATCCGGTTGTGTCGTTCAGCTTGTCAAGTTTCCTGTCAGTTTGTTTTCTGCTGTGTTGTTTTGGTTTTCTCCTTTATGAATGTTTTGTTTAAACTGACTATCAACCGACAGCTGAATGTCAATACAGTACAATACTGTACATTCTATATATACTATATATACTTTTTTATATATATTTTTATTTTTTTATTTTTATTGAATAATGTGTATCTATATAGTGCGTATTGTATACTGTACAGTGTATGTTATTATTTGTATATTGTTGAGTGTAATTATGTGTATATCAGATGTTTAAATTGTGTTGTGTTAATTTGATGTTATTGTAAATTGGTACTGTCTCATCACTGTCACGACTGCTATGTTGATCGGAACTGCACCCAAGAATTTCACACACCATTGCACTTGTGTATATGGCTGTGTGACAATAAAGTGATTTTATTTGATTTTATTTGATTTTGATTTTTTTCTGTTTGATCCAGTTTTTTCCGTTGGTTGTTTTCAGTTCTTGTTTTGCCTAGGATTTTATTTCTCCAACATGAGACTTTTGTTTGTATTTTGTTGATTTCATTTTTTTGTTTCAATAAAACATCTATCATTGCCATCCTGAATCTTCCTCAAAATACCCTGACAGTTAATTACTCACTGACATTTTGATGAATGAACATTTCATCACACCTCTCCCATTGCACTATAAAATACTTGATAAATCTGAGAGTTTGTCAAACGGTCTGCTAAGCTCAGTCCGTCTTCAAAGAGATTTAAATACACATCTAAACTCTTGAAATTAACTCTGTCAAAGCAGTTAAAACAAGTGTTATACAGATGCCTTTAAAATGTCCATCCCAGGTTATACTGTAACAAGGAGAAAGTATTGAGACCTTTTGTTCTCAATTAAAAGGAAATGGCTCCATGGGAAAAATGTTCTCTCTACATTATAGCTAGGCAACACACACTTACGATAAATCAACCACATGCTCTGTAGAACACAACATGCTTTCAGAATGATTGAGGAAGGGTCTGCCACAAGCTAATGACCTCTGTAAAACTAAAAAGCCAGGCTGTCTTAAAGTTCCTTAAAGCTGGTTTTTAAGACATGTATGGCACAATAACACATGGCAAGACTGAGGCACAGCCACATCAAGACCTTAAATGACCTATCATTTCATTCCTACCTTCATTCGTGGCACACAAATCATTGAGGGCTGACAAATATAGTGGAATTAGAGCTTTAAAACTAATCACTAGAATTTAGATATAATTTAGCTACAGAGAGAGTGACCGTGAACCCACTGTTGCTTATCTGTTACAGGCAGACCGCTGGCATTGTAAAAGAGAAATTTCATAATTACAAGAACTTCAGGCAGATGGACCTCAGGAGTAACCTATGTGTGAGTTGCATGTGTGGCTTGAGGCAGTGTGGAATGAACAAGGGAATGATGAAATGATTTAAAATAATTTGTAGTCCTTCTACCAGTTGCAACCTTTTTATTCAGGATCTTTATGTTGTTGTTGTTGTTTTTTTTGTTTTTTTTTCTTTTTTATAAATAATTGTTTTATAATAAAAAATAAAGCGAATTAGACAGACAGATAGATAGACAGATAGACAGTTTGATGCATTGCGTGCATGAATGTGTGTTTGTGTTTGTGTTTGTTCTCTAGGCAGTAGGGCTGACCTCAGTAATGATTGGAGGGTGTCTCTGGCCTTTTGAAGCCATTCTGTAGTGGATTTACTTCAATGTTTAGGGTCATTGTCCTGCTGCATCACACAACTTCTTCTGAGCTTCAGCTGGTGCACAGTGACCCTGACATTATCCTGTAGGATATCTTGATAAACTTGTGAATTAATTTTTCCCTCGATGATGACAAGTGATCCAGTGTGGGATTGTGATCTCTTTTTCAATCTATCTGTACAATACCCTCAGCTTAAAAGAGAAAGAAAGTGAAACAGAATGAAAGAGAGACATAAGCTGTGTTTCTCTAATGAAAGATCTCTTTCTCTCAGTTCTCTACAACTCTGTGTACACACTCGCCATTCAGACATGTTTAATGGGTTCTTTTGTACTGGGAGAACTGGGACAATTTACAAAACTCCAGTGGCTGAAACCACAGAAAGAGAATGACTGATATCTGATCCTTTTTGAACTGAAACAATGAGTGGAATTCAGAACTTCAAAGGCATATTAGAGAAGAAAAACATATTGGAGAATTTCAAACATTGATTCATATTCAGTGAGCAATCTCCAAAAATAGATCCTTACAAGTTCTGAGGTCATTATGTGATTCAAGACCCCTTCACTAGCTGAGGAGTCAAGCATTGATCTGTATGAAAAATAAGCTCTTAACTCGATTTCTGGGGTTCCCTGGAGATTCTTTCATCTGTATGTATATGTGAGACATTTCTCACATGAACTATGAGAACATTTATAAGAAGGACACACCAGAGGGCTTGTAGGAAGAGTTCATAAGTAGCTCAGAGACACTTTACAGTCATCAATCAAAATACATTTCCATACATTAGATGATTTTTTTTTTTCAATATGAGGAGAAAAATAGTTAGTTGTCATTGCCATGGCATGTTAAACACTTCAAGATCAAGATTGTTTTGTTTTTGTTTTTTTATTTATTTTCTTTCCTTCCTTCCTTCACAGATCTCACAGTAGGTATGTCTTTAATGGTTTATAAGTTTTCATTAATAATCAATTAATCGAGGGAGAAAATGAATGGTATTTTTACTTTTGGAACCAGACTGTTATGCTGTATATTAATAGTGGTGCTTGCCTTGGAAAACAATTTAAAGAGTCCATACTGAGCCAAACAAACCAGGGCCACTCCTGTATATTACTTACCGTCTGCATGCCAGAGAGACAGATGGATACAGAGAGGATCAAACACACTCAATCCATCCTCTTTTAGTCCTGCAATAGCTCATTCAGTGCCTCTGTCTGTTTTCATTTAATAAACTTCAGAATATGCTCACATTCCTGTGGGATCGACCTTTATTACCCGGCTCCCTGAATGCATCGTAACAATCCATGTTTATTTCCGTTTGGCCCCTGTATATCAGATATGATTTAATACCTCACCCCTCCAGTCACTGGAGAGAGAGTGAGAGACAATAATTAAGGGGAAAAAAATGCTAAAGTTTGTGTGCATGTTTATATGATTATCTCTACTCAATTCTACCATTATCTGGCATGCAGAACTTTAATAGTACATAATTGTCTGCTCCACCCATTAATTCATCACTCTCTGATGAGGGCCTAAAGGAAAATTTCATTGCTCAGAGGTTGCTCTTTCTTCACTCAGGGCTTGAAGGAATAGTTCACCTGAAAATGAAATGTTGTCGTCATCGACTCACCTTAATGTCATTCTATACAAATTTCTTTCTTACATGGAACACAAAAGGGACATTTTGCAGAATTCCCAAGCAACGTTTCCATACAAGTGACTGTGAACAGTGGCTATCAAGCTCCAAAAAGTATAAAAGCCAAGTCTGTCAAATGATTTTTTTTTTTACATTACATGACATGCCAATTAATTAATCGCAATTAATCGCATAAATCAATATTTGCATCATAAACCCTGCATTTTTAGGACACTGTGTCAAATTAAAAGTAGTTGAAACTTACGCAGACCCCACCACCCCCCTTATTGATGATGCTTGTAAAAACATTAAGTCAAATGAACTTCAAGCTTGAATTGCTCAGATGGTAGGAAAATACGTATTTTTATTAAAATTACACTATGTAAATTATGGCCCTCTAGCGGTTAAAAAATGAAACTGCATGCGGAAGAACATTGTTATGGTAATGACGTAAGTCGTGTTTCAGCTCTGCTCCTTTGCGTGGATGAATGTGGTTCGAGGCACCAGTGTACACAAGCATACAGGACATCTTATCAGAGCGAATGGACAAATAAATAATGAAAGAAAGTAAAAGACGGATATGTGAAAACATGTCATCTGAGCACGTAAGTGCCATATCTCATGCTGTTGTTTTGACTTATTGGAAACATTGATGTTTTGAAATAAATGACATTACAAAAGTTAGTCAGTGTTTGTTAACATTTGTAACGAATGGTTGCTGAGATGAGACAGGAGACGTAGGATCTTTGTGCAGGCTTTAATAAAATGATGACAGTGAAACAACAAACGGGAACTCAAAACAACAACAAACAAGAACTGACCAAGGAATGCAAGAACTAAAGTGTATTTATACAAACAAGAGCTAATGGGTAATGGAAAACAGGTGAGAACAATGAGGAACAGATGGCAGTGATGAGGGCAGTGCATACTGGGTAACGTAGTCTGGGGGAAAAGCTTTAAAATAAGAGTCCTAGGAAACACAAGGGAGACAGACTGTGACAACATTAGACACAATGATTGCTAGTCTGATAAGGTCAAACATTAACTGCAGGATATTCTAGCCAAATAGACCACTGTAGTAACTCATTTATAGATTGTCATTGTTACCAACCAGTGGTCAACATCATTTCAAGACTCACATATCCTTGGCAAGCCTAGGACTAAAGGATTTATTTATATAAATTATTGCCGTTATAAAGAAAAATACACACATGTGACAGCAAGTGAAATGTTCTGCACTGATTACAGTATAATTATTGTATTTCACTACACACACACAGATGTGTGTGTGTGATTACACAACTACACATAAACCATATCAATAAAATATCTTACCTATTGAGTAAGAAAAAAGCCATCTCTGGGTCGCTTTTAAATCCTTTCAGATCTCAGAGTTCTTGCCACCTCTGAAAAGCCAAGCCGATGTTGATTCGGGTTTTATTACGGACTCTGTTACTTTCCCTTTTTGCTTGTAGACTCTGCTCTGTTCGGGACTTCTTTGTTTTTACAACCGGTGATTCCCTGGAGGTTTGCCGTTTTGAATGATCCATGGTAAATTTTTCTCGTTCCTTGTGACAACAAACTTTCAGCTTCAGCTACTTCCACACATGCGCAACAGTAGTCGGAACTTATTTTCTCTGTGTGTACGGATATGACGTGACATGCATGGGCGAATGACGTATGTATACAACTTCCCAGTTTGGAAGATGGATTTTTGTTGCACTCTCTCATTAAAAACATTTTGTTGTTTTTTAACAAAAAAAAAAAGTTACATAGTTTAGCTTTAAGAAATGTACATACGTGTCAGGAGGCATGATTAATTGCATAAATTTTTTAACATGTTATTTTTTATTTATTTAATCACACTAACGTGTTAAACCAACAGCCCTAATAAAAGCACTAAAAGTACCATAAATGTAGTCAAAACAACTTATATTTCAGATCTTCTAAAGCCATGTGATAGCTTTGTGTAAGGAACAGACGGAAATTTCCATAGTAGCTCTCACATCTCATTCACGCTTAATCGGTCACATGACATGTGAGAAATTATAATATTTGACATCAAACTTGGCGTTATGTGTCATGAAGCGTAAGGTTTGAATATGCATAACTGTGAATGTGATTTGAAAGCTTAGAAAAAGTGTGCGTCCTTTCTCATTAATATGTACTCACTGGCTGATGCTGGTAGTCTTAAAGAGACAGTACTGATTTAGCATGTGTTCTACATGTCAATATAAATACTTGTAAATAGTACAAATTATGCATAGAAAAAATAAACATGTAAAAATGTTTTTGCTGTCAGTTGATTAAATGTTTTTTACTTTTTATCATGATTAATCTCATAATTTTTCATAGTTAATTGCCGGTTTTTAAAGTGCAGAAATTTTACTCTAAATATATTTATTTTCCTGTCAAAATGCAATTAATTCCTTCTTAGGAAAGAAAACAAAACAATATAATGCTTTATTAACATTTTCTAAACAAAACCTTCCACAGTATAAAGATATCAGCATCAAGCGTCGCTTTGAACTCCACATGAAAAGCGCTTGCAGACACAACGTCTCATTCTGCGTTTTGGTGACAGTTAAGACTTACCGTGCGTCTGTGTTAATTAAAATGTGCCTTACATAGCCTGAAAAATACTTTATTTAATGTCACAAGTTACATCTAGCCTTGTTTTGTACAATAAATAGCTGGTTTTCATAACAATTTATACTGGTTTATGCTGTATTAACGGTAAATGTGTTAATCATGAGTAAGAAAAATTAATGTGTTAAACTTTTTTAAATAATCACATTCATTATCGTGTTAATTTTGGAAGCTCTAATATATATATCTATATATATATATATATATATATATATATATATATATATATATATATATATATATACACACAATATAATATATGTAATTTCCAGACATTTATTGATGGAATAGACTTAATTTGAACATTTTTCAAAAGCTAAAATGTGACCAATACAATGAAAAACTAATAAAAATATAATTTCTAAAATTTATATTTTCAAATTGTTCCTAGAAGGTTAGAAGGTCTTTTTATAATGACCAGCACTAGCTGAGAGATAATTTTTTTCATATGTAAGTAAAATGGATATTGTAACAGAAATATGCCCATATGAATCGATATTAAATCAAATAGGGATCGAATTGAGAGCTTGTGAATATGAATTTGATCAAATTGGGAAATACAGTATGTATCAATACCCAGCCCTAGAAATGAATGAGACCGTTTTTGAGATACAGTAAAGAAAAGGGAGCCATAAAATACATGTGGATATCATAGCTCAGGATATCATTTGTTCTTGGAAGGATTTGGAAGTCATACTGAAATCTCTGACTTTTGATTGCAGACTTTGTCATCTTGGCAAATAAGAACACAGTTTTAGACATTGTTGTAATCTCTTTGAAATTCTAAGGAGGGGGGGTTTGGAGAATAATCAATGATGCCAGAAATGTAACCAAATGGTTCCATTTGCTCTCAGTTCAATCTCATTGTTGTCTAGAAGAAGATCTCCACAGTTTTTTTTTTCTTTCTTTCTTTCCTGTGAGAAGAACTGAATGTTCTATCTGTGGTAACTCTCTACACTGGACACTGGGCATCTAAATTATAAATCACAGTAAAACTGCAAACAAATATTTTTAATGCAGAAAAAAAGCATTTTCTTTTCCCCTGAGCTACACCTACCACAGTCTTAATAAGCCTCTCCATTCCTTCCTCCAAAGAGGATCCAAAACCCCGGCTGGATTCTGAATCATAAATACTCATTAGTTAGTGCAGTCCGAATGCGGTTAGTTCCTCACTAATGTTACAGTTGAGCTCTCCAGCCCTGAGGTGCTGTCTTCACTGCGGTTATGGACTCCTGAGAGTTGAGCTCACAGGCTATGATTGGAATTAAGGCGTTGTTGACAGAAAATAATAGAAAGTGAGACAGAGAGACAGAAAGTGAGAAAGATGGGAATATTTTGGTGTAGCTCCAGTGAGTGTGATTTAAGATTCACATTTATATTGAGTGGAATTTGGTTATTCTAGATTTTTCTAGAGTTAAAGCTGTGAGGAGGGCAGTATTGGAGGTGGTTAACTGAAAGTAACGACGCTACCCTGATAGCACAAGTATCACAGCCAAAAGTCTATTTAATGTACGTGTTAACATCTGAAAGACTTATTTTTATACATTGTTTGCTCATCTGCAATATGTCTACAGGACATTTCCTCTCGGAAGTCAAAAGCATAGGCGTAATTTATGGGTGGGACAGGTGGCACACGTCCCTACCACTTTTTGCCTTTGCCAATTTTGTTCCCACCACTTTTTGAAATAGCTTTCATTAGATAAGTGACTAATGTAGAAGAAACATCTCCATATCATGAGCAGGAGTTTCCATTTCATTTGTGTGTGTTATAATAAGTGGTGATCCAGCACTGGAGTTAGTTTTTTTAATGTTATGAAGAGTGGTCGTTGTGGCCAGTGCCAGCCCTACCTAATAAGCGACATATGCGGCTGCAAAGGGGCCACCAGGGGCCCCCCTACCACGGGTTTAAGTATAGCCAAATAATTAGTGTTAATATTACTGTCACATATCCCGGCTCTCTGCACGCCAGTAATCCGACAGAACCTGTCAAAACTATTCAAATTATTGCATACATGGAGAGATAAGTATGTGAATTTGACCTTCCTCTGCCTAAGATTTGATGTGGCTAATTAGTCAGACAGTTGATCAGTTGTGTGTGTGATCTGGGTTGAAGTCCACCTTTTGCCAATTTCACTATTCTCTCCTTATCAATCCATGTGAAGCGGAAACAGACAGAGGCTGTAAATGCCATCGGAAAGTAATTTATTTTATTTTTTAAATAAAAATAAACACAAAAGGTGTAAAGACAGCACCTAAGGGGAGTGTGATATCATTGAAAGTAGCCTAAACGCAGTGTTCTCATTGTGATTGGGGGCTCACTAAACATTGGGCAGTGCAGAGAAGTTTGGCAGATGGGCGCACACACGCCTTTACAGGTCTGTAATGTGTGGTTGCCGGCTTTTACCAGCGGCATCGCAGTGGCGACTCGGTTACCCGTTACTTGGACCTGAAGACACCACTCTAAAGCTGCGCCACGCATTTAAAGTGAGCAGTGACGATGACGAGGTACCATTACGTGACACATCAGGTGCGTTTCTTCCCACTGCCAGCGATGTAGTTATGTTTTATCACAATACTTATACTACATACATTGATGTTGTTACATACTGTTTTATTATACACCAGTGTGCAAATTGCATATTCCACTATTTACAGCAAGTGTAAATATCATCTACTGTAGCCTACCATACCTTAATTTGGTAATTTAATTCTTTCTTATTCATTTCCACCTAAGTTCATTAAATATATTTATTAACTTGTGCATTTGATATGTGTTTGTGTGTTTAAAAAAAAAATATATATATTTCTTTTTTTGTACTTCTGAAGTAGTTATACCTGTGCTGATAAACTACAGTTGATAGTTTTGCATTTTTAAGATTGCACAATTTAAACTTGCTTAGTTGTTGATGTTAAGTGTGTTTGGATAGGTGTACTTGTAGGTAGGGGGACCCGATTTTGAAAATCTGCTTAGGGCCCCCAAAATGCTAGGGCCGGCTCTGGTTGCAGCTGTTATAAGTGTTGTTGAGTGACAGTGGGCGGCGATGTTCTCTCGTGCATCAAGACGCTCACTCTACTTGTGCCGCAGTTCACACTCCTTTACAGTTAAATCACAAAGCAAAATGCAAAAGGTGTTTCCCCGATCATAATATGCATCCACTGACAAACAGATAAACGCTTCATTTATTAAAATAAAATGTTTTATTTGGGCCGTACATTTTACAACGAATAGCCCTGTAGCGTCACAAAACGCTACATTTGTTACATTTGTACTGCGAACACAGCAGTGGACCCAAAGGCGAAATCAAACAAGCTCACCTAAATGTCTTCTCTCTCTCTCTCGTAGCGCTGGAAAAACTAAATAATATAAGTGAAAATCGGTTCTTTCGGACAGTTCATGTAAATTAACTGGTTGAAATAAAAGATTCCCTTATATTTAGTGTTCATTTAGCATTCTGATTCATTTTAGTGAGTTGTTTTTTTTTGGACGATTCATGTAAATGAACTAGTTCACATAAATGCCCACAGAGCCTTAAACAGGACTTTGATATCTTTTTAAAGCAAAAATATTTTGTTAATTGCTGTTAATCAATTTATTTTGACTCAGTTATGTAAAATAAGTTGTTTTCTATATTAAGTAAATATAATGTTGTCACCCTATTTTTTTGAACCCTTATGAAAATTAGCCATAGTTTTACCATTATTGTTATACATTTGACTGTAGTGACCATGTTTTGTTTTTTGTTTTTGTTTTTTGGTGGAAACTATGGTTTTGATAGAGTTAACCATTGTTTTACTACAATAATACTGTAGTATCCATAAGTAACCATGTTTTTTAATATTGTAGTAGCCATGACTGTAGTAACCATGGTTAATTTTGTGGATATTATTGTTCTACTACAAATACCATGGTTAAACTATGGCTACTATACTAAAACCATGGTTAATTTACATAAGGGAATGTCACCATAATTAAAAATATAACTATCAGGTGATATTTTTATATTTTGCAATCAAACTGCAGAACTAAATATCATCTGATTGTTATATATCTAAAAATATTTTCTTATTTAACTTCACTGTAGTTAGCTACTTTTTGTAAGTAGCTTGCAGTGTAACTTACTACGTTTTTAAAAGAGTAGCTTGACTGCAGTTTAACTACTTTAAGTTATGAGTAGCTTGGGAGACAACGGTTTCATAGCAGCTTCCCCAACACTGCTGGAGAGAATGACCAGAGAGAGACAGACAGGAATGGGTGAGTTTAAGAGAACCATTCAAGAAGAGTGAGAGACAGACGGGAATAGAGTAAAAGGCAGGCAGGAACAGAGTGAGAGTGAATCTGAGACAGACAGACAGCTCTGTGTTTGGGTTACTCAGCTGACAGTGCACTGACAAAACACTATTTATGGCTCCTAAATGAACCAACTGAATTTGTGTGTGAGACTGTTTAAGTTCCACTGTTGGTCATCTGGTTTAGACTAACTAGACAAACATAATTTTAGTGGTGTATAAATGCTTATTTGTTTTCAGAATTGTCAATAAAAATTAAAAAATCACCCAAAAGTTCTTTGGAATTACTATGGTCAATTTTTAAAATCATTTCTAAACCTCTAGGTGCAGGAATGCCGAAGAATTGTCAATGGAATAAGTTAAGCAGCAATTTGTAATGTGATCAGTATGTTTAGATGAATCTGAAGCTGTGATGCTTAAGAAAAGCCAACTCTTAATATGCTAAGTTTAGAACCTGAAGAAAGGAAGGAAACACTGAGGTAAAAGGGAGTGCAGGATCGGTTTCTGATATTCAGAGTCTAGGCCCATTTGAGAAAGAGGAAGACCCTCCAACACATTTGATTGCATTACTTTCTCTCATTCGGTGCTATTTAAAGGCTGCTTGCTGGCTAGGCAGTTGTGTTGGCTCCAGTAGTTGCTATATTAGCATTAGCTGTGTGTGTGTGTCTGCACCAGTCTGACCTGTCAGTGCTACTGACTGAAGAGAGAATACAGAAATAACTGCATTCCTAGGCACACGAGCCGAAAGAGAAAGAGACAGAGACAGAGAACGATTCTGGAGTGAAGTTCAAATGGAAATGATTTTAATATAATTGAACGGAATTCAAAAATGAAAACAAATAACACTAAGGCAGACAGTCAGGCAGATGAATAAACCAGAGTAGATCTCAGTGTATGTGTGGTGAGCTTTTGGCTATCCCTGTGATGTTAAAATTTTTCAGAATGTCATCAGAAATATAACAAAACCTGCCTTAAAAAAAGGTCAAAAAAGTATTCAGTAATAGTTCTGTTGCAAACTCTAGAGAGCTACTTTGCTGTCTGTTGTCTACATAGGCAGAAATAGCACATGAAGATCACTGGAGACTCGACAAATTGTACTGTTCCAAGTTAAATACAAGTTAAACTTAATCAACAGCATTTGTGGCATAATTTTGATTACCACAGAAAATAATTTTGACTTGTCCCTGGTTAATGTAAGAAAAACACATTTACAGTAAAGCACTTACAATGGAAGTGAGATAAACATTAAAATACACAGTTTCAAAGGTAGAGCCACAAAATGTAAACATTATATGTAATAACATGGTTTTAGTGTAATAAAATTTATTACTAACCATATCTGTGTAAAGTTATATCCATTATTGCAACTTTGTTGTCATGATGACATAACACCAGTAAACCCTGTAATCCTAAAGCTAATATTAGAATCAGAATCAGAATCAGAATGAGCTTTATTGCCAAGTATACTTACACATACAAGGAATTTGTTTTGGTGACAGGAGCTTCCAGTACACAACAATACAAAACAGAAACAAGACTTAAAAATAATAATAAAAAATAATTAAAAAAATAAATAAATAAATTTAAAAAAAAATATTTAAAAGAAAAAAGTATATATAGAATACACAATAGACAATATATATATATATATATATATATATATATATATATATATATATATATATATATACACACACACACATATACATACATACATCCATACATACGCACACAGACACACACATACATACATACACACATACACATACGTAGTGCAAATCTAAATACAAATCGGTTATATACAGTGCAAGGGAATGTAATGGCAGAAGAGGTTGGATGTGTTGGATAATATAAAAAGACTAAGCTGTGTATTGCACATTAATTATTGCTCAATGGGGCAGTTCTAACTGTTCATGAGATGGATAGCCTGGGGGAAAAAACTGTTCCTGTGCCTGACGGTTCTGGTGCTCAGAGCTCTGAAGCGTCGGCCAGAAGGCAACAGTTCAAAAAGGTAGTAGGCAGGGTGAGTGGGGACCAAAGTGATTTTTCCAGTCTTTTTCCTCACTCTGGAAGTGTACAGTCCTTGAAGGGAGGGCAGGGGCCAACCAGTAATCCTCTCAGCAGTCCTAACTGCCCTTTGTAATTTTCTAATATCACATTTCATAGCTGAACCAAACCAGACAGTTATAGAAGTGCAGAGGACAGACTCAATGACTGCTGAGTAGAACTGTATCAGCAGCGCCTGTGGCAGGTTGAACTTCCTCAAATGGCGAAGGAAGCACAACCTCTGCTGGGCCTTTTTCGCAATGGAGTCAATGTGGGTCTCCCACTTCAGGTCCTGTGAGATGGTAGTGCCCAGGAACCTGAATGACTCCACTGCTGCCACAGTGCTGTTTAGAATGGTGAGGGGGGACAGTGTTGAGGTGTTCCTCCTAAAGTCCACAATCATCTCCACCATTTTGAACGTGTCCAGCTCAAAGTTGTTTTGACTGCACCAGACAGCCAGCTGTTTAACCTCCCTTCTGTATGCAGACTCAGTCCGCAGGCGCGGACTGGCCATTGGGAGAACCTGGACTTTCCCCAGTGGGCTGGCTGCAAAATGGGGCCACATGGGCCGCTGCGTTATGCAGAACGCACCACAAAACGGCGCCACGATATGCGGAAGGGGGCAGCGATATGCAGAAAAGGACAGCAACACCCCACCGCTCAACAACTTTTGGGCCACTTTCTATGTAAAATCCCAGGCTGCATTTTCTTCCCAGTCCGCCCCTGACTCATCTTCATCTCGATGAGGCCGATGACAGTGGTGTCATCTGCACACTTCAGGAGTTTGACAGAGGGGTCCTTGGCGATGCAGTCGTTGGTGTAGAGGGAGAAAAGTTGTGGGGAGAGCACACATCCCTGGGGGGCACCAGTGCTGAATGTACCTGTGCTGGAAATGAATTTTCCCTGTCTCACAAGCTGCTGCCTGTCCGTCAGAAAGCTGGTAATCCACTGACAGATAGACTTGGGAACAGAGAGTTGGTGTAATTTAGTCCGGAGAATAGCTGGGATGATGGTGTTGAAAGCTGAAATGAAGTCCACAAAAAGGATCCTTGCATATGTCCCTGGTCTGTCCAGATGTTGCAGGATATGATGCAATCCCATGTTGACCGCATCATCCACAGACCTGTTTGCTCGATAAGCAAATTGAAGGGGATCTAGAAAGGGTCCAGTGATGTCCTTCAAGTGGGCCAACACCAGTTTCTCAAATGACTTCATGACCACAGACGTCAGGGCGACAAGTCTGTAGTCATTAAGTCCTGTGATTTTTGGAGCAGCAGGGAACTTCACACTTCTCCAGTGATCTATTGAAAATCAGTGTGAAGATGGGGGGCAGCTGGTTAGCACAGGATCTAAGACATGCAGGTGAAACTCCATCTGGGCCCTGTGCTTTCCTTATCTAGGAAAGGAAAGAATATAGACTCCAATAAAGACTAATGGTAGCATGTTACTAAGTTAATGGTGCAATACTCTAACCATCACAAAAAATACAAACAATCACAAAAAATATTGGCTAAAATAAAGGCATTTTAGTTATATGGAACAATTTTTTACATTTATAATTGACATTTTTCTCTATTCTGTCTGGAATTTGTTGGAAAAAATTAGGAATGTTATTTTGCTATCCACCACGTGGAACAGTTTCTATAATGCCTAAGAATTCTGCCTTGATTGGGAGCTCACTAGGTTTTGGAGCTGATCAAATGTCTTCAATCAAATCTAAACATGCTAAAAGGCATATTTTAGAGTGTAAGGCCCAGATATACTTCATAGAACAAATGAAAAATGTGTCAAAAAGAAGTTTTTGCGTTTGTTTCAGTGGTTCGTAACAGCTCATCTGGGTAAACTTTTAGAAAATCTTCCAACCGGCTGCTGAACACCTTGCTGCCATTGGTCCATGTCATCGGTAGGTGTGACCTAAAGTCTACAAAAGGAATCAAATCTACTCAAATACTCTCAAGTGACCATTCACTCATGTGCCGTCTGCAGCGAAAGCCATGTACCCAAAGTAAGATATGCCTATCATCATTCTTTTGTCTTTATTCTGAATATGAACACTCTTTTATGAACCCATCTTTGCAGTAGTATCAGTGTCATCATAAATTACAATAACAGAGTGTAATCGGCACATATTATGACTACGTAAGTGCATTAGTGTCATGAATCTAAACAAGAACAATTAAACATTTTCTACTGTATATATGTTACTTTAAATAATCGAGTGGTTAAAAAAGCATCTTTTGCTGATCTAGAGTGAATTCTACTCATAGTATGAGGCACAAAGTCATTGATAACACATTTTAATGTCACATTAGTTAAGGTTTTACTGAGCATCCTCATATTTAAATGTACTTCTAAACGCCTCCCACAGCGGGGTGACCGGTGTCTGAATGTTCACAAAGAGTATACCATTGCTTGGCTATTTAGAACTTCTTTTTTTCTATATATATATATACATATATATATATATATATATATATATATATATATATATATATACATATACATATATAT
Organism: Myxocyprinus asiaticus; assembly: GCF_019703515.2. Lineage (NCBI taxonomy): Eukaryota > Metazoa > Chordata > Actinopteri > Cypriniformes > Catostomidae > Myxocyprinus > Myxocyprinus asiaticus. The sequence goes on along the minus strand of NC_059349.1, from coordinate 46,383,643 downwards.
ATATACATATATATATATATATATATATATATTTATTAACATCATTTAACTCCCCCCCTCCCCCTCCCTAACCCCGCCCCCCCAAAAAACAACCCTGTGGTCAAACTTAAGTAAATATCTAGAAATAAAAATCGAACAGACACACATATATACATATATATACATACATACATACACACACACACACACACATAATAATCATACTAACTATATTACACTACTCTCTCCACACTCCACTCGAGAGCCCTCCAAAAACTTCAAATACCTGCCCCATTTCAGTATAAACATATCCAAGCCACCCCGTCTTCCCGATGACACCTCCTTATAAGCTGCCACCCTCCCCACCTCCGTGCACCACTCCGGATATGGGGGCGCACCAGCTGACCTCCAACCCCTCAAAATAACCTGTCTTCACACAGGTCTCTTCACACAGGTCAGAACCCAGTTCTCTATATGGCCACCCCCCACATCGATGACCGCCCCATTGCCCAGAACACAAAGTCTGGGGCAAAACGAAACCCGAGTGCCCACCATGTCGCACATAAAATTCTGAACCTTCGATCAGAATTTCTGGATCTCGACACACCACCAAAAAACATGGGCAATGACTCCATCCTCCGATTGGCATCTCCAGCAGGTGGGTGTGTCTTTAAGACCAAGCCTATACAGTCTAGAGGGGGTCCAATAAAATCTATGCAAAATTTTGAATTGTATAAGATGCACCCTTGCATCTCTAGATGCAGACTTAACGTTTTTAAGAATCTTAGCCCACACTCCTTCCTCCAATGCCAAGTTGAAATCTTTCTCCCATACTCTCTTGAGAGAAGTCAAGGCTCTGTCCCCCAGACTCTGAATTAACAGTGAGTAGTACTCTGATGCCTCATGACCTTTTCCAAAAGCTGCAATCACCTCTCCCAAAGCATCTGCCTCCTTAGTGGGGTGTGTGCTACTCCCAAAAATAGTACAAAGCAGGTGGCGCAGTTGTAAATACCTATAAAACTGAGGTCTGGGGATCCCAAAATGTTGGACCAATTTTTCAAATGATCTCAACACTCCACTTTCATATAGGTCACCGAGTGTAGCAACCAGAGTCACAAACCACTCTGGCCAGCAGAAAGGGGACTTGCCAATACACAATCATGGGTTCTGCCATATGCTCGAGGCAACATTTAAATAAGTGTCCAATTTAAACAATCTGGACACTTTAGTCCATACCGAGTGTAAATGCGAAATAACGGGGTGTAACTTAACTTTTCCAATTAGTTTGATAGAGATGCTTTGTAATGGCGAAATAAGGGCAAGAACTGCCTGTTCAATGACAAACCAGGGAGGGGCTCTCTCAGGTGGAAGTGACCAATGAGCCAAATGTCTGAGACTGAACGCATAGTAATAAAACAAAATCTTGAGTAGGCCTATCCCACATTTGTCTATCGGCCTATGTAACTTATTAAAATGCAATCTGGGACATTTACCATTCCAAATGAAGGACTTCGCTATGCTATCAAATTGCTTGAAATAAGAGAGGGGGACATCTACAGGGAGAGATTGTAGCAGGTAGTTAAATTTTGGAATACAATTCATTTTAATAACATTAACCTTCCCAATCATCGATAAATGCAATGAAGCCCACCTGCCCACATCGCTCGAAAACCTTTTTATTAAAGGGTCAAAATTAACACTAACTAAATCAGACAAATTTGCTGGGAATAAAATCCCCAAATACTTACTGCCCTGTTTGGGCCACTGGAAGGTGTCTGGCTGGAAAGCCGTTACTGGACAGTACGCTGTCAGAGCCAAAACTTCGGATATAGACCAATTGACTTTGTATCCTGAGAACTTGGAAATGGAATTAATAATTCTGTGGAGGCAAGGCATAGATCTAGTAGGTTCAGAGACATATAATAAAATATCATCTGTGTTATGCGCCACACCTCCCGCAACCACCCCTGGAAAATCATCCTCCTTTCTTATCGCGGCTGCTAATGGTTCCAGGGCAAGACAGAACAATAATGGGGAAAGAGGGCAAACCTGCAGAGTGCCCCTATCCAGAGTAAAATAATTTGTTTGTACCGCTGCTACAGGGTGTCTATAAGTAACTTAATCCAACCAATAAATGTACTCCCAAACCCATACTTATCCAAAATCTTAAAAAGATAATCCCATTCTACCATATCAAACGCCTTTTCGGCATCAAGTGAGATGCAGCAACCGGAGACTGATCATTCGCTACTGACCACATGATATTGAAGAGATGCCTGATGTTATCAGAAGAACTGCGGCCCTGAATAAACCCCACTTGATCTACAGTATATGTATAAGAGATGTCATAACCTTACTTAATCGGTTAGCCAAAATTTTTGACAAAATTTTTACATCTAGTTGGATCAAGGAGATTGGACGGTAACTTTTACACTCACTTTGATCTTTGTCCTTTTTAAGAATCAGACTGATCTGAGCTTATGTCATGGTTGGAATAAACTTTCCATTCTTTAATGATTCAGTATAAACTTCTAACAAATGTGGAGCCAGTTCTGTAGCATAGGAGCTAAAAAATTCTGTGGCAAAACCATCTGGCCTTGCCAGCAGGTAGGGACTTAATTACCTCATCAAGCTCCTCCAAGGTTATCTCAGAATCAAGAGAATTTATTTGCTCAGTCTTCAGTTTAGGAAGATCTAATGGTTCCACGAAGTTTCTAATATCTTCATCAGTAGACGAAGTTGTGGAACTATAAAGATCAAGATAGAACTCTTTAAAGGCATTATTAATATCAATGGCTGAGGTAAAAATTTCACCACCAGCAGATTTCACTGAGGGAATGATAGAAAGAGACTCTCTCTGCTTTATATATCTAGCCAAAAGCTTCCCTGCTTTGTCCCCCGACTCAAAGTATGACTGTCTTGCCCCGAATAACCAAAACTCCACTTTCTGTGACAAAACAGTATTATATCTATATTTCAATCGGGTCAATTCTCTGAGGCCATCTGATGACATACTATATCTGCACCATATTTCTTTCCAACTCCACGACTTCTCGTGCTTTGGATTTTTTGATGAATGAGGCATACTGTATGATCCGACCCCTAAGAACCGCCTTAAGTGCCTCCCAAGCCATGCCCATAGAGGATACCGAGGACCAGCTGGTCTCCATATAAACACTGATTTCAGTCTTTAACATTTGTTGGAAATCAGGATTTTGCAAAAGGGATACATTAAGGCACCAACTATCTGATTTATTTTTCTCTATATGTGGCAACACCTCTAAACTCACCAAGGCGTGATCCGAGACTAAAATGTTTCCAATTGAGCAATCAACAACAGATGAGATGAGGGATTTGGATATAAAAAAAAATCTATTCTAGAATAAATCTTATGGACTGATGAAAAAAATGTATAGTCTCTACCAGATGGGTTGAAAAGTCTCCAAATATCTGTAAGACCAAGAGTTTACACATCCTGTGAAGCGTCAATGTTGCTCTAGGGGTCGTACAGACATTTGTTCACTATGATCAAGGACTGAGTCCATCAAAAAATTAAAGTCTCCTCCCAAAATGATATCATGAGGGGTGCCAGCGGCTTACAACATCCCTTCAAGATCTATAAAAAAGCCCTGATCATCAGTGTTAGGTGCATAAATATTATCCAAAATCAGACTTTTCCCCTGAATTTCAGCTAAAACAATAATGACTCTTCCTAATTTATCTTTAAACTGTTTGAGATATTTGAATTGTAAATGTTTATTTACCAATATAATGACTCCCTTGCTCTTACTTGAGCCAACACTAAAGAAAACATGTCCACCCCATATCTTCCCAAATTTTTCAACTTCCTGTGGAGAAAGATGCATTTCTTGAAGAAACACTATATCATATTTCTTACGCTTAAGAAAATAAATGACCTTCCTTCTTTCTATGGGGTGCCCCAACCCATTCACATTCCATGTGGAGAGAGACAATCCACTCATATTGACATTTTGATATAATAGAAAAAATAAATTGTGTGCCAAAAACAAAATTATGAAGACCACATTTCAACATTAATGCAACAATAAAACCCCGAACTTCCCCCCAAACAAAACAAACAAAAAAAGAAAAACACCAATCCCTTTAAACTCAAAGAGTCCATGTACGCCTACGAGAGCCCCCGCAACAGCTTTGCCATTGGATTGCTCAATTTTGCCTCACAAATTTGTAAGGCAAAATTACATAACATCAAATATTTTGTAAAACAAACCCCAGCCAATAGGCAGAATAAACACAAAGAACATGTAAACTCATTCACAGAACTGTCTCAAAGGTGTGTTCCTTCACAAAACAAATTCCAGCCAATATAAAGCCGTTCATTTTCCTCGGACAGACAAACGAATCTTCAGTGAGCCAGCAGATGATGTAATCATTCCAATGTCCCACGAAAATACTCCACAAATCATACTCCAGCCAATAGGAGGCATAAGCACAAGGAACTGACAGATTCATCCATAACTGTCCCAAAATAGTGTTATTTAACAAAACAAGCTCCAAACGCTAAGCGGAACCAGCACAAAAGGAAAGGAAACACGCATCCCGGTTCCTCAGATGGTCAAAAGTCAATTCCTTGGGGGCTGCATAAAAGTATATACCATGATTTACACAGTCTGCCAACTTTATAAAAGACATCCTTTGTGTGGGCATGTAGATATTTTGTGGTCGTCCGTAGTGTCTATTCTCAATCTGCCCGGGAACTTCATTGTAAAAGTGAACTTCCGTCAATGCAAACATTTCTTTAAGGAAAAGTGTTAATCCACAAAACAAAACAAACTCCAGCCACTCGGCAGAGCCAACACAAAAAAAAAAAAAAAAAAAATGGCACCCGCTTCCTCCGAAAGCCAGAGTATGTACAGTGAGTCAATCCACTCACAAGAAAAACACCCAATGGTTACTCACCCATTGTTTCAATTAAAGACATTGCCTGATTGGGACATGTAAATACTTTGCTGTCATCCTTGGTGTTTATTCTCAGTCCGGCTGGACATTTCAGAGCAAAAGTGATCTTCCACTGATGTAAGAGTTTCTTGCATTCCTTAAACTGATCACGTTTCACTCTTGTCGATTTCGCAAAGTCCGTGAACAAGAAAATATTGTAATTCTTCCAAGAAAGCTTTCCTTTGATCCTCGCCTGGTGCAACACGAGATCTTTATCGGATGATCTCAAAAATTTGGCCATAATCGATCGGGGCCTTTCTCCCTCAGCAGATCTGTGAGCTGGGACTCTGTGAGTTCGCTCGATTTCCAGCTTGTGGCCTGTTTTGTCGAGCAGACTCGGGAAAAGCTTGTCTAGGAATTTCACCATATTTCTGCCCTTCTAACAATTTTAATGTTATTCCTGCGGCTTCTACTCTCAAGATCTTCAAGCTTTTCAAGAACATGTTCCAAATCAACTTTGGTCGCGGGTGGATTAGCGGCTAATTCCCTCTCTGATGACTCCAAGTAATCGATTCGTCTTTCAACATCTGTCACTCTTGTGACTAACTCAAATAATTTTTTCTCCATCGCCGTAATCGATCGACGTATTACAGCGAGATCCTCCAAGCCACAAGTACCTTTGTCAACATCACCGACATGTTGGACAGTTGACGCTGGATTCCTTCTCCCGCTGCGCCATCCAAATTGAGTCCCCGGTCCACAGGCCTGTCTGGGCTTTCATCTTGAACCCGAAAATGTCTTTTAATGTCTCCAGAGCCCGAGGATTTTGACTTCTTTGCCATGTTTACCTCAAACAGCAAATGTGTAACTGGGAATTTCACCAGATAATATCATGAAAATAATTTAAAAAATTTGCAAAGTGTGCAGAGCTGTCTCTCACACGTCTGTCCTTCGCATGGCGTCACGTGGCTCCTATTTAGAACTTCTTTTTACCGCTGAATGAAGAACGAAGATGAACTTCTTCAGGAAGTATATTGGGGTTTTTAGTCTATTGTAAATATAATTACATCAAATTAAGACCAATAGATGTGAACGGGATGTTCACATAAGGGTACACTGTATATTCCAACATGATCACATGGGAAGTCAGCATGTTGTTTCTGAGAGTTCCAGTACCCTAGGATCGGCCACATTATGCCGACTCACTGACAAGCGGCATCCCCTATCAGACATTTTGGCATCGGCTCCAGTGTTTACCTTCCCTTGTGGCGCAACCGGATCCTGAGTTGAAACCAGGAAGTAATCGTGTTTGCATATTCAGTGATGAGCATGATTCGAATGTTGCATTTTTCCCATTAACATTACGTCCAACATCACTTACTGATTTGGCCACTGGGGGCAGTGTTTCAAAATTTTGGTAAGCACAGCCCGATTTTAGTTGAAGAAAAGTCAACCTACTGTTTTTGATTTCATGGCGAGTTCAGTCTGTTCACAAGCTTTGTGTGTGTGTGTGGAGGGTGTACTGAAAAGATGTCACCACAAACCCACACATAAGGGTTTAACTAAGATATATTTGAAATTGTGCCAAATAATGTCTAAATATAATGATTTGTCCACGCAGCGTGGGCTCACATTTATGACTCAGCTTCTCTGCAGACCCCAACTCCAGAAAGGTATTTTAAGGATGTGTAACTCAGGCTAAAACCCACTCCATTTTTAGGGCTCCTGAACACTATTATTCTGAATCAGATGGAAGGAAAGCAGGAATCTTTAATGGAGTTTCCATATTTCACAGAATAATAAAAGAGGTCTTAAGTTCCATAAAATCATCTGGACTTTTTCTCAACAATAAGTAAAAAGCAATTTCAAATTTTTACACTTTTAGCAATTCACATGTCCTTGTTCAGTCATATTAATAAGGTTCATTCATAAGTGCTGGGGGTTGATCAAGTACAGGGTTTTTATCAAGGTTGCTCTAATATGAATTTCCCACACTGCCAATTACTGTTCAATTGACTAGTTTAAACCACTTTGTGATCTATTTTATTGGATTTGGGGGAATTGTATTAACATTGTTTTACTAAATGGAATGCATATCTGCACTATACAATTTTTTTAGTGTGAGTTTACAGTTAATTCCTGGCTACTAGTTGCATGATTTTCACAGAATAGTTTACAGTAGTATTTCTACAATTTATTACAAATAAAAGACAACTGTAAACTGTGACTTCACAGTGAACAGGACCAATAAATTACTGTAATGCAGCAATGCTGTGTTGTAGAATCACAATGATCATCTGTATTTTTGTTATAAACATTGTCACCATGGTTGAGATTTGTATGCTGAGTGTTGATATCTTGCGTGCCTGATTGACAACTCATGATAAAAAGCTAATGAGCGATAAAACCAACCATATTATAGCCTAGCTTTGCAAACATCCCTTCCTCATTGTTCATTTAAAATGATGCTATTGCTTTACTATCAAATGCATCATATAGTGTAGTTTCTACATCATGGGCCGACATAAAGTCAACCACTAAATTGACTGTTTACTCCATACATTACAGTAAAATAAACTGTGTTCTTAAACACAATTACACCAACTGGGAGAACTGTAATTAGAAATAAAATAAGGTCCCATCGAAAGGGAACACTAACCACCATAAAGGTGACTTGAAACGAAGCACTACTTTCCCATAATGCAGTGCGATATTCAATATTATTTTTTCACAGTGATTTGTTGTGACAGAAAATGACCTAGCCTGCATTGATTTTACAGTAAAATATTGAAAACTGTATTTTATTCTAAGAAATTACTGTTAAATCTTGTACAATCCTGGCAATTTTTTTTACAGTGAGTGTTAAAAGGAGCTGGTGGGTTTAGAAATGCATAACTGGACACTTAAAGGGATGGTTCCCCCAAAAAATTAAGATTCTCTCATCATTTACTCACCCTCATGCCATCCCAGATGTGATTTTCTTTCTTCTGCTGAACACAAACAAAGATTTTTAAAAGAATTTCTCGGCACTGTCAGTCCTTACAATGCAAGAAAATGGTGACCAGACCTTTGAAGCTCCAAAAATTACATATCTTCAGAAGCATTATGATAGGTGTGGGTGAGACAGATGCTGCCACCCCCATACTTCATGGTTGGGATGGTGTTCTTTGGCTCGCAAGCCTCGCCCTTTTTCCTCCAAACATAACGATGGTCATTATGGCCAAAAAGTTACATTTTTGTTTCTTTAGACCAGAGGAAATTTCTTCAGATCTTTGTCCCCATGTGCACTTGCAAACTGTAGTCTGGCTTTTTTATGGCAGTTTTGGAGCACTGGCTTCTTCCTTGCTGAGCAGCCTTACAGGTTATGTCGATATAGGACTCGTTTTACTGTGGATATAGATACTTGTCTACCTGTTTCCTCCAGCATCTTCACTAGGTCCTTTGCTGTTGTTCTGGGATTGATTTGCACTTTTTGCCCCAAACTACGTTCATCTCTAGGAGACAGAATGTGCCTCCTTCCTGAGCGGTATGATGGCTGTGTGGTCACATGGTGCTTATACTTGCGTACTATTGTTTGTACAGATGAACATGCAGGGTTGGGGAGTAACGGAGTACATGTAACGGGATTACATATATAAAATACAAAATATAAGTAACTGTATTCCACTACAGTTACAATTTAAATCCTTGGTAATTAGAATACAGTTACATTCAAAAGGTTTTTTGATTACCATAGAGATTACTTTGCATTTTACTGTCATTTGTTTCTTTTAATGTTTAGTCCTTTCAGATGGAAAACATTTATACATATAAATGATGCAATCGAAAGTGCATTTGAACAGCAGTGAAACACTTTCTTATGATGTGTTACATTCATACGAGCAGACAGAGAAGCAAGTTTGGAGCAGAAGAAATAGAAATAAACCATGTGTAAACTGTCAGCTTTACGCTAAGCAAAAATGCTATTTCTAGCCATTTTACATGCACGTTACCAGGCACGATCATATTTTTTTATCAAGAAAATTCACGTTGGATCATAATTTCTTTTTTTCCAGTAAGACCTTAGATATTAGTGCAAAAATCTCATTCTTGATGTTAATTTTTTTTATTGTTTTCCTGTAAAAATATCTACAAATCCTTAAAATAAGATCAATTTGATTTTTTTTTTCCTCCCCTTTTCCTCAACAATTTGGAATGCCCAATGCACTCTAGGTCCTCGTGGTGGCGTAGTGACTCGCCTCAATCCGGGTGGTGGAGGACGAATCTCAGTTGCCTCCGCATCTGAGACCGCCAACCCACGCATCTTATCACGTGGCTTGTTGAGCGCGTTACCGCGGAGACATAGCATGTGCAGAGGCTTCACGCTATTCTCTGTAGCATCCACGCACAACTCACCATGCGCCCTACCGAGAGCGAGAACCACACATTATAGCGACCACGAGGAGGTTACCCCATGTGACTCTACCCTCCCTAGCAACCGGGCCAATTTGGCTGCTTTGGAGACCTGGCTGGAGTCACTCAGCATGCCCTGGGATTCGTACTCACGAACTCCAGGGGTGGTAGTCGGCGTCTTTACTCGATGAGTTACCCAGGCCCAGATCAGTTTGATTTATCTTGTTTTAGAAACAATACTGCATAACATATTTACACTTTTCAGAGAATGTATTTTTAACATGTGTATTTTGTATTACTGTACTGGCAGAGTTTTTATAGTCAAAACAAGTGAAAAAATCTACCAGTGCTGAAGAAGTAATCCACAGTATTTAGAATACGTTACTGACCTTGAGTAATCTTATGAAATATGTTACAAATGACCTTTTACAGCATGTATTCTGTAATCTGTAATGGAATACATTTCAAAAGTAACCCTCCCAACCCTGTGAATGTGATACCTTCAGGTGTTTGGAAATTGCTCCCAAGGATGAACCAGACTTGTGGAGGTCCACCATTTATTTTTTTTTCTGAGGTCTTGGCTGATTTCTTTTCATTTTCACATGATGTCAAGCAAAGAGGCACAAAGTAGATGTGCTAAACAACTTGCCAAAACTATAGTTTGCTAATATTAAATCTGTGACTTAATGACTTCAACCTAAGTGTATGTAAACTTCTGACTTTAACTGGTATATATATGAATAATATTAAAGTGAAAGAAAAATATGCAAGTTAAAGATCTCTATTCAGGTCTGAACATTTAAACCAAAGCTGTATATTTATTATTTTTAAAAGTTCAATCAACTGTGGAGATTTATTATTTTATTTCCAACATGAAAAGTTTATGGTCACCATGTTTGTGAAACAAGCACTGAATCAATTTGTTAGACATTTAACCTACTTCTCATATGTGCTGTGTATATCTGACAGGTCTTCAGTATGAACTGAGCTGATCAAACAGGCAATCAAACAAACAAAACACAGCAAACAAACTGTAATCCCAATTCAATTTTACAACCAAGAAACAACAGTTGTACTGTGTAAAAAAGAAAAAAATACAAAAAAATAAAAAATAAAAAATACAAAATGGTGCATTTACGAATGCGTAACTGTTGGGTGTGTGTCCAGTGTGCAAATTATACAATGACTTCTAGGGGGATACATTTTTTAGCGTAAAAAAAAAATAATAATAAAAAAAACAATTAAAAAGAACAGAAGTTTTTTTTTTTTTTTTTTTTTTTAAGTGATATACTTGAGATATGTAAAACTATCATAAAGGTATAAATAATGACAAGATTTATGTTTTGTCCAAATTGGTCACATAGAATGAATGTTCCTATAATTTCATTTTTGCAAATTGAGTTTCTGTTTCGCAGCAGTTTCCTGATGAAATTAAAAGTACGGGCGCTACAACAAGTGTGATTTTTATTAAATTTTACACAAAATACGAGTACAACTGCTGATTATGACTTTATAAACACTTATTACTCGCATATTGCTATGTTATTATATCGAAACACTTAGAAAAACGATACATTTTAACAATGTATCACAGACCCTCCTACTTCTACACATTTATTCCAATGTTATTAGCTTCTGCAGTAGCTCACCTGATAAATTGTTAGACTTTACAAGCCCAGCCAAGCACATAAACTGACACATGAGCCATAATTGTAATAGAAGTGACATGAAATGAGGTGGTTGCTTCAGAAAATGTGCTTTTCGTGTCACATTTGCTTATAGGACATTATCGGTTAGGTTTAGGTGTTAGTTTAGGGTAATTATATTTGTTTTGTTTACCTCTAATTTGCTTTTAGGACACTATTTGGTTAGGTTTAAGATAAATTATAGATTAAGGAGGTATGTTTTACTCATTAGAACCTCCATCTAGGATTCACCTTAAAACCCCTGTCTGATTGCGCCATTTCACTCGCTTTTGGCGCCCCCAGTGGACATTTCACTGGGAAACTGCAGCAAAACGTATAATGAAGCACTTTTTCAAAAATGTTGCCACGGTCACGTAATTTTCATGAGATCAGGCTGGTTTTGTCAGTTTAACGTACATTACTGATTTTAACAAAGCGAGCAGCCTACTGTTGCTATGGTTCCATCTTCAAGTTAAAGGAACTTTAAATGTGCAAATGCACATTTCGAGCGAACAAATAAATGTGATCTAACATTTGTGGTTACTAAAATGTTGTTTGAAAACATTTTGAAATATCTCAAACAGTTTAGTACTTTTAATAGATTTAAAAAATAATAATGTAATTATTTTTCATTTCTTTCACCTTTCTAATTCGCCATGTATCTGCTTTATGAGGCTGTATGGTTGACTTGCAAATGTTTAAGAATGTATGAAGATGTGTTATCATTAATATAAAAAAACACTGTAGAACCTATTTCAGATTTATGACAGAAATAAATCAAATATAGCAAATTATGTGCAATCAGAAAAAAGAAAAAGAAAAAAAAACAGCTTAAAAAAACAGTTTAAAAAATGTTTACACACTCATTAGAACTTTGTTTTTGTATAAGAACTATAGCAATGTTTTAATACTGACTCTTAAATGTTAACATACAATAGGCATTACGAACAGACTGCTAAAGAAGCTATTATAGAAAATATTTGGTATCTCTAAACCTCTTGCATTGTTTTGCTTTAAGTTTTTTTTTATATATATATATATAAAACAAAGGCATTCTGCATACTGTATATTTGGGCCTTTTAAACCCTTTTTTGTCTTTTCGCAACTGATTTTTTTTTTTTCATCAAATATTATAGAACATTCATGAAAAATCTGTAACACACTTCTGTGAGAAAAACAAAACAAAAAATATTTTAAATTGAATAAAGTAAGTTTAGTGCAATTTCAAATGCCATTCCCTCAAATTCATAAAACTCAAAGTGACAGAGTATATACTCTACTATGTTTAATACTTTACTATGTGTAATAAATGCTAAAGTTAAATGATTATTTTTTTTTATTTATTTTTTTTTTATAGAGGCAGTGCACTGGGGTGGTAAATAGAGGATAAACAAATACATTTAAAGTATTAAAGGGCTAGTTCACCCAAAACAGATATGTTAGGCAGAATATAAGCCAGAGTCACCATTCACTTTCATTGTATGAAAAAAAAAAAAAAAAGATGCACTGAAAGTGAATGGTGACATTGTGGTGACAGTGAGGCTAACATTGTGCTTAACATCTAATTTTGTGTTCCAAGGAAGAAAGAAAATCATACCGGTTTGGAACAACATAAGGGTGATCAATTGATGTCAGAATTTATTTTTTTTGGTAAACTATTCCTTTAAAGGGATAGTTTGAGCCTTTTAAGCCATTAAAGTCATGAAGGTAGCAGCAATGCCCCAGAGCATTGTCAATACTTTGTAAGATTTACACCATAATTGTGTGTCTGTGTGTGTACAGATGGGATGGATTTTGGTAAAAGCTGATGAATTGTTACAAAAATTTAATACTTAATTTAAACATTCATTGTTCTATAAATTCAGCGCCAGTCCAAACAATATACATACTATAATGTGCATATCATTCCTTATTTTTTAATCAATAATTCTGTGTATGTATGTGTGAGAGTAATGGTAATATCCCTTGCTGATTGTGCAGTATCTGTTTATTTATTTTTCTGTCAACTGCTCATGGGCGATGTTTCCACAGATGCACATATTTCGTCATGCATTCCTCAGTCGGAGACTGTGATGATAACAGTTTTGTTCTGATAATATGAATGTGAAGAGAGTGCTAACATTTAAACCCCAGGGAGGACTGTGAGTCTCTTTGATGGAGTATTCCACAAAAATGGGGCTGTCACAGAAGCCTGGGAACATAATGAAGTTACCTTAATATGTGAATTTTGGGACACTGTGTGGATAAATCTCACCAAAACTGTCAAGAACATCAAACTGTCAAGTCATATTTCACCCCAAAATCAAAATAAATAAATAATATATACTGCAAGAAGAAAATGAGAGCTATTTTTAAGACGATTAAGATTTTTTAGCAATGTGACATTAATTCCATGACAGTGCAGCACATTTATTCTTGGTAAGATGCCTTAATGTTAAAAATCATATCCTCACTGAGAACTTTATTAGGAACACCTGTGCACCTACTTATTCATGCGATCATTTAATCAGCCAATCGTGTGGCAGTAGTGCAATGCATAAAATCATGCAGATATGGGTCAGGAGCTTCAGTTAATGTTCACATTTTAGTTTTATAATGAAATAAATTAATATGGTGGCACAATTATATTTTTGTCTACAAAACTAATTTCAAACATTTATGCATATGCCTTCAGATCAAAAAATTTTTAAGATCATGAGAAACATTTCATTCAAGTGTTTCAAAACTTTTGACTGGTAGTGTATATATACACAGCTGTGCTCAAAAGTTTGCATACCCTGGCAGAAACTGTGAAATGTTGGCACTGATTTTGAAAAGGATAGTGATCATATGAAGCCATTTATCATCACATAGTTGTTTGGCTCCTTTTTTAATCATAATGATAACAGAAATCACCCAAATGGCCCTGATCAAAAGTTTACATACCCTTGAATGTTTGGCCTTGTTACAGACACACAAGGTGACACACACAGGTTTAAATGGCAATTAAAGGTTAATTTCCCACACCAGTGGCTTTTTAAATTGCAATTAGTGTCTGTGTATAAATAGTCAATGAGTTTGTTAGTTCTCACGTGGATGCACTGAGCAGGCTAGATACTGAGCCATGGGGAGCAGAAAAGAACTGTCAAAAAACCTGCATAACAAGGTAATGGAACTTTATAAAGATGGAAAAGGATATAAAAAGATATCCAAAGCCTTGAAAATGCCAGTCAGTACTGTTCAATCACTTATTAAGAAGTGGAAAATTCGGGGATCTCTTGATACCAAGCCAAGGTCAGGTAGACCAAGAAAGATTTCAGCCACAACTGCCAGAAGAATTGTTCGGGATACAAAGAAAAACCCACAGGGAACCTCAGGAGAAATACAGGCTGCTCTGGAAAAAGACGGTGTGGTTGTTTCAAGGAGCACAATATGACAATACTTGAACAAAAATGAGCTGCATGGTCGAGTTGCCAGAAAGAAGCCTTTACTGTGCCAATGCCACAAATGACACCTTGACACGCCTCACAGCTTCTGGCACACTGTAATTTGGTGTGACGAGACCAAAATAGAGCTTTATGGACACAACCATAAGCGCTATGTTTGGAGAGGGGTCAACAAGGCCTATAGTGAAAAGAATACCATCCACACTGTGAAGCATGGTGGTGGCTCACTTATGTTTTGGGGGTGTGTGAGCTCTAAAGGCACAGGGAGTCTTGTGAAAATTGATGGCAAGATGGATACAGCATGTTATCAGAAAGTACTGGCAGACAATTTGCATTCTTCTGCAAGAAGGCTGCGCATGGGACACTACTGGACTTTCCAGCACGACAATGACCCTAAGCACAAGGCCAAGTTGACCCTCCAGTGGTTACAGCAGAAAAAGGTGAAGGTTCTGGAGTGGCCATCACAGTCTCCTGACCTTAATATCATCGAGCCACTCTGGGGAGATCTCAAACATGCGGTTCATGCAAGACGATCAAAGACTTTGCATGACCTGGAGGCATTTTGCCAAGACGAATGGGCAGCTATACCACCTGCAAGAATTTGGGTTACTATTACAAAAGACTGTACGCTGTCATTGATGCTAAAGGGGGCAATACACAGTATTAAGAACTAAGGGTATGAAGACTTTTGAACAGGGGTCATTTCATTTTTTTCTTTGTTGCCATGTTTTGTTTTATGATTGTGCCATTCTGTTATACAGTTGTATATAGTATATGCACTGGCGGCCAAAAGTTTGGAATAATGTACAGATTTTACTGTTTTGAAAGGAAATTGGTACTTTAATTCACCAAAGTGGCATTCAACTGATCACAAAGTATAGTCAGGACATTACTGATGTAAAAAACAGCACCATCACAATTTGAAAAAAGTTAATTTTGATCAAATCAAGACAGGCCCCATTTCCAGCAGCCATCACTCCAACACCTTATCCTTGAGTATTCATGCTAAATTGCCAATTTGGTACTAGAAAATCACTAGAAAAGCTATTTGGTTCGTTAAATGAAGCTTAACATTGCCTTTGTGTTTGTTTTTGAGTTGCTACAGTATGCAATAGACTGGCATGTCTTAAGGTCAATATTAGGTCAAGAATGGCAAAAAAAAAAAAAAAAAAAAACATTTCTCTAGAAACTCATCAGTCAATCATTGTTTTGAGGAATGAAGGCTATACGCTTGTATACGATGCTATACAAAAGTGGCTTTTTCTTCGCTATTCTTCCCATAAGACCTGCACCCCCGAGTCTTTTCTTTACTGTTGTACATGAAACTGGTGTTGAATGGGTAGAATTCAATGAAGCTGTCACCTGAGAACATGTGAGGCGTCTATTTCTCAAACTAGAGACTCTGATGTACTTATCCTCTTGTTTAGTTGTACATCTGGCCTTCCACATCTCATTCTGTCCATGTTAGAGCCAGTTGTTCTTTGTCTTTGAAGACTGTAGTGTACACCTTTCTATGAAATCTTCAGTTTTTTGGCAATTTCAAGCATTGTATAGCCTTCATTCCTCAAAACAATGATTGGCTGATGAGTTTCAAGAGAAAGCTGTTTCTTTTTTGCCATTTTTGACCTAATAAAGACATGCCAGTCTATTGCATACTGTGGCAACTCAAAAATAAACACAAAGACAATGTTAAGCTTCATTTAATGAACCAAATAGCTTTCAACTGTGTTTGATATAATGGCAAGTGATTTTATAGTACCAAATTAGCAATTTAGCATGATTACTCAAGGATAAGGTGTTGGAGTGATGGCTGCTGGAAATGGGGCCTGTCTTGATTTTATCAAAATTAACTTTTTTCAAATAGTGATGGTGCTGTTTTTTACATCAGTAATGTCCTGACTATACTTTGTGATCAGTTGAATGCCACTTTGGTGAATTAAAGTATCAATTTCCTTTCGAAACAGCAAAATCTGTACATTATTACAAACGTTTGGCTGCCAGTGTGTGTGTGTGTGTATGTGTGTGTGTGTGTGTGTGTGTGTGTGTGTGTGTGTGTGTGTGTGTGTGTGTGTGTGTATCAGTCAGACGAAGAATACATCTGACACAGGCGATCCACACTCCAATCCAGAAGGGGGCGCACGCGGTAATGCAACGCTGTTAGCTAACCGCCACAACAGGAAAAAGAGCGGAAGAAGAAGAGACCATCTATGCACCAACCCAAAACAAGAATGGCTTCTCTTAATGCACAAGTTTTATTTTTCATTATTCTTTTTATTTTGTACTTTTATAACACAAGAGATGCTTTTCAGATTTGTAGCTGTTTGTGACCAAATACCTTTTGTTTTTAATCAACCCTACAAAAAAAAAATATGGCCTATGCAAGAGCGCATTCTGTTTACTGCTTAGTGCTTAATACACTAAAGGAGGCTGTACTGTACCAGCTACCTCAGGGGGGACTAAATTAGGGTGACCATACGTCCTCTTTTTCCTGGACATGTCCTCTTTTTCAGACCTTAAAAAAGCATCCGGCCGGGATTTCTAACTTTGCGAAAATGTCCGGGATTCGGCTTTAGTTGCATTATGATGTGCATCTGGTCTAATACTTCATTGTGTGTGCGCGCATACTTGCATTACTTTAACGCCTCTTTGTAAGTCCCGCCTTCTCGCACACCAATTGGTCAATTATAAGAGGCTTGCTCTATTGGCAAAATTCCTGCCTGTCAATCTCTCCGTGAACACGTGAAGCACTGTTGTGTTCGGCATCAAACAGTTGCTTGACAGTAGCAGCAAATGACAGCTGAGTGGAAACAATGCCCAAACGGAAGTGCAAATTTACAGAAGATTTGCACAAAAAATTCCCATGCTTTCGTCCAGGTCAAGATCCGTGGGAAGCAGAATGACATGTAAAGCTGGCCCTTATGTGTCAGTTGCTAATAAGGGTGCAAGTGATTTAGAAGCACACATTAGCTCTGCAAAGCATAAAGGGTCAGCAAAAGGTGAAAGTTCATCTTGTAAATTAACGGACTACTTTTTGTGACCAGGTAAAATTGTTATCACATTGCTTCATTTTCCATGGCCATTCAAAATAATAGTAATAGTAAATGAAGGTACAATCATGGCATCAAATATTTAATTTTAGTACATTGACATTCAAAAGAATGTTGGAAATGTTTATTTATTTATATATATTTATGTTATGCTAATAGAGTGTCTTTTTCACTGTATTAAAGTTTGCATTCATAGTAACACTATTTTGAATCCTAATACCCCCCCCCCCCCCCTGGCGGGAAAAAAAAAGGTGTCCTCTTTTTGGAAAACCAGAATATGGTCACCCTAGACTAAATGCTGCTAGGTGGAACAAACTGTAATTTGCACTACTGTCTGTTCAAAATAAATGAAAAGAAACCTAGCGTTTGGGATTTGTTGCTTTTTCCTGTTGTACCGAACTCGTATCGAACCGTGACCCCGAAACCGAGGTACGTACCGAACCGTGACTTCTGTGTACCGTTACACCCCTTATATATATATATATATATATATATATATATACACGCACATACACACACATATATGTGAAAATAACTAAAAATGTTTCCATGCAAAAATTCTGAATGGTCCTAAAATAGACTTAATTTTCTTACACAAAAATGCTACACAATTTCTTTTGATTTTAGAGGTGAAATATTTCCCAGACATTGCTTTGTGAGATTCAGCCATGATTGGATGTAACCAGTGTGTGTGTGTGTGTGCGTGTGCATGTGAGTGAGTTGGTTTTTGTGGTTTATGAGGACATTTTTATGTTACGCACCAGTAATTACGAGGATATTATGCTATAAATGTGATTTATGAGGACACCCCTAGTGTCCCTGTAATTCAAATGGCTTAAAAAACATACTTAACAATGCTTTTTTGAAAATGTAAAAATGCCAAAAGGTTTCTGTGAGGGTTAGGTTTAGGGGTAGGGGTAGGGTTAGGGGATAGAATATATAGTTTGTACAGTATAAAACTCATTATATCTATGGAGAGTCCTCATAATGATAGGAGTACCAACATGTGTGTGTGTGTGCGTGTGTGTGTGTGTAGTTGAGGCCTTTCAGATGAAAAACAACTGTAGCCCCAGAGTGAGGATGATGTTGATGAAGCTGGCCATGGAAAGTGAAGCATCAGATGCAGGTTTACTCCAGATGATGGGTGACTCGTGGAAAGGAACCTTCATCACTTTTTTGGATATATCATCTTCTGTTAGAGCTGGAAACAGAGAGAGAGAGAGAGAGAGAGAGAGAGAGAGAGCGAATAAGAGAATGATAGAGAGCAATAAAGTAACATCCTATTTACCCAACAAAACACACACTTTGTCCTGCATGTTGACTCATTGGTGAGGTAATTTCATCAGAAAAATATAATAGAAAGCACTTCAAACCACATTACAGCCAATCAAATATAAATACGAGAAATGAGGGATGTAACATCCTCCTAATTTATGTTTGTGACAAGTACCTTTATATCACATTAAATACCTTCCCCCTCCCATAATCCAGAACTCCTCAGTGCTGCTGAGGATTTCTAAAACGGTGCAATATCATGACATTTAATCAAAGTCAAATCTCAAAATGGCCAATTGTGATTGTTAAACTGCAAAAGAATGTGATTTAATTAAATAAACATACAGTTTGCATGCACAGCGCACTTCTACTTCTCACACACACAGGTCATGTGTGATGCTCAGGAAAAACAGTGTTTTCAGCATACGAGTAGCTGTAAACACTCCACACAAACTCTTCATCCAGTGCTGCTCTAAGAGTTTAGCCTGTGAGTATTTCAGCATTTCATTTGGAATAGGGAGATTAACGACCATCAAATACACACAGGAACTCAAAGTTCTGCCAAAATAAAAGCTCAAATGAACTGAAAGCATGAAATTACGTACATTACAATATAAAAATATTACTACTGTATAGAAAAACTGAATTCTCAAAACACTCTCAATATCAGCATGCTGTAATTCAGCTGTAACAGACTTGTGCACAGGTAATCAGATTTTTTACATGAATGTTTTCATTTATATTGTGAAGCTCTGTTGTGCAGAACTTTCTTTGTTGCCTAAGTATCGATTTAGTTTCGATTCCGAGGGACCAGGGCTGGTATCATACCAAAGCCAAAATGTTGGTCCTACATCCCTTACAATCACCACTGTCCATGTCTTCCATTCCCTTTACATACCCTTTAGCTTTTTCTCTCTCACCCATTGTCGTCTCTACATTAGGGGCAAATGTGGCTGAGCCCCACCAGATGTGGCATTATTGTGTGGCATCATAATAAATTTATTTTTACAAATCATATATTTTCTGCATCATAAACTTGTTTTATGTCCATTATACAAGACAAAAGTAAATATATATATATATTTTTTTAAGATTATCCCCTTTTTTCCAAGTTTGGAATGACCAATTCCCACTACTTAGTAGGTCCTCGTGGTGGCACGGCTACTCACCTCAATCTGGGTGCCAGAGGACAAGTCTCAGTTGCCTCCGCTTCTGAGGCCATCAATCCACACATTTTATATACATTTACATTTATGCATTTGGCAGATGCTTTTATCCAAAGCGACTTACAGTGCACTTATTACAGGGACAATTCCCCCAGAGCAACCTGGATTTAAGTGCCTTCAAGGACACAATGGTGGTGGCTGTGGGGATTGAACCAGCAACCTTCCGATTACCAGTTATGTGCATTAGCCCACTACGCCATCACCACTCACTATTTTATCAGGTGGCTCATTGTGCATGACACTGCAGAGACTCCGCATGTGGAGGCTCATGCTACTCTCCGCGATCCATGCACAACTTACCACGTGAGCAAGAACCCCTAATCACGACCACGAGGAGGTTACCGCATGTGACTCTACCCTCCCAAGCAACCGGGCCAATTTGGTTGCTTAGGAGACCTGGCTGGAGTCACTCAGCATGCCCTGGATTCAAACTCGTGACTCCAGGGGTGGTAGAAGTAAACATTCTTTTGAAAAGTTCTATTACTATTAAGGTCTGTTGTGTTAAAGTAATTTAATTGTTCCCTGGAGAACATCATGCACATGTGCAACAAATGTTTACTGATGGCCTGAAGGGTATGCCTTTGCCCCTTTGTCAATCAAAAGCTTTGTTCATATGTATATTAGGCTGTTGACATGGTCCTCGGAATTTACCGCTATTGAGTGCAGACTTGCATAGTGAACTTAATTTGGTACGTTTTAAAAGCTAATATTATTTTAATGTGCTGCTGGTTAGATTAGTTACAGTGCACCACTCAATATTTCAGTGTATTGCATGCCATTGCTTTGAAATGCTGTGTTGTTGATGGATTGGTTTGTGTTAGATTAATAAAAACGAACAGACTCTCAGTATTGAGCATTTATTATAGCTTTGGTGTTTTGTTCATTCGAGTTAGTGGATAATATGCACAGCCTTTGACGATTTGCTTAAATCTTGTTTGCTTTCACTGTCACTTGAGCTTTTGACGTGGATGTATTTGTTTTAGTGGTGTTTTGTGCTGATGAAATTATTAGGGATGTTTTTGCATGACATCATGTTCAGAGGCTGTGCTAGAAAAAAAGCTTTATCCACACTGTTAGACCTTACAGTGGTTTTTCTACAGTAACATACTGTTGCCAGCTAGTTACTGTAAAAAACTGATGATGGTAAGCTACTACAATTGTTGTGTACAGTTATTTACTGATTACTGTAATTGGTAGCTGAGTTATATTACTGTAAAAATATTAATTGTACAGAAACTATCTGTAAATATTGCATACTTATTATTTATTTTTATTGTATTATTATTTTATAATTTATTAATAGTAAAGAAAGCACATACGTTTTTTTTTAAATTATTTTTATTATTATTGGAGCATGACAAGAATAGGTGAACTGGATCATGACATACAGTAATTATATATGGTAAAACATTAAAGGGATAGTTTGCCCAAAAATGAAAATTCTCTTATATTTTACTCACCCTCATGC
Organism: Myxocyprinus asiaticus; assembly: GCF_019703515.2. NCBI lineage: Eukaryota > Metazoa > Chordata > Actinopteri > Cypriniformes > Catostomidae > Myxocyprinus > Myxocyprinus asiaticus. The sequence continues at coordinate 46,362,226 of NC_059349.1, read as the reverse complement.
CATCCCAGATTTGTATGACTTTCTTTCTTCTGCAGAACACAAACAAAGATTTTTAGAAAACTATCTCAGCTATGTAGGTCCATACAATGCAAGTGAATGGTGACCAGAAGTTTGAATCTCCAAAAAGCACATAAAGGCAGCATAAAAGTAATCCAGACAACCCCAGGGGTTTAATCCATGTTTTCAGAAGTGATATGATAGGTGTGGGTGAGAAACAGATCAATATATAAGTATTTTGTTTTTCTTTAACAAAAATTTTCTTAATCTCCACCTTTGACCAGTCCCAACCAGTAGGTGATGATATGCATGAAGAATGCAAAAAAACAAAACAAAAAAAAAAACAAATACTAAAATAAAATAAAATAAAAAAATAATAAAAAAAATATATATATATATATATATATATATATATATATATATATATATATATATATATATATATATATATATATATATATATATAAACTTATGAGTAATGTGGAAGTGAAAGTGGAGATTTATAGTAAAATTGACTTAAATATTGATCTGTTTCTCACCCACACCTATCATATCACTTCGGAAGACATGGATTAAACTCCTGGAGTTGTCTGGATTACTTTTATGCTGCCTTTTGGACCTTCAAAGTCCTGGTCACCATTCACATGCATTGTATGGACCTACAGAGCTGAGATATTTTTTTCTAAAAATCTTAATTTGTGTTTCTGCTGAGGAAAGTCATACACATCTAGGATGACATGAGGGTGAGCAAATAATGAGAGAATTTTTGGGTGAACTATCCCTTTAAGTAAAAGACAACAAATACAGCAATTAAAAAGTTAACAAGGATAAGAATGTATACAGATTGAAGGAGAAGTCATTGTCAGTCAGAGCAGGGCCACAAGGATCAAGTGAACACTGAAAGAAAATAATATATGATCAGTGTTAATGTTAAAGTAATGAAGTCATCACATCCAATACTTCCCAAAATCTCCTTTAGCTTTGTGGCCATTCACACAAGACACGTTATTGTGCCCAAAACAGCAAGAAGGAGCACAAGGCAATAGTGAACACGTGGGTCTCAAACGTTGAACCGCTTTCAACATTACACACCATCTTACAAATGCAACTCTCATGACGCAAGAAAAAGCAGCAAAACGTGGGTCTCGAGACACATTTCAAAACGTTGAACTGCTTTCAATTGACGCACCATCTTAAAAACGCAACACTCGCGGCACGAGAAAAAACAGCTAGATGCGACGAAATGAATAAAGACGTACCAACACTTAAAAATAACGCAGATGGAAAGCAAGAACGCATCCTCTGTGAACAGCCCCAAAGACATAGTAAACTTTATAATTTCAATAACATTCGAGTTCTCTTCTTTCTCTATGAAAGTTTTTCTTGAATTACCATCTAATTACTGCTTATACTTACTTAATTTTATGTTTTCCAAACAAATTCAGTGGGACTCTGCTCTGCTCAAAGCTGCAGCTTTCCCTCAGACAGCTTTGCGGTTCGTCGGGGCTTGTACCTGAGCTAAAGTTTGTCTCCCACCATCGGGGGTGGAGGGAGGCCGAGAGAGAGACAAAGCCAAGAAGATTACAATTATCATTACAAATATATAGTTTATCTTATTACCGATACCAAACGTTAGAATTTTGAATATTATAGAGGCAAGTTTTATCGTTTAACTTACCTGAAGTTGTCTCTGTGTGTCATCCATTATAAACTGAGCATAACACTAGACGCTGACTGTGCATTTTACCTCTAGAAAAGCTCTGAGATCAAAAGGAGTCTGCCTATGTGCGTGTTAATGCAAATAATCACCAGGATTTATGAATAATAAAAAATTATAAAAAATTTAAAAAAGTATGACACAGAAAGACGCACACCTCTCAGGAAAAGACGTTGTGGTTTCACGCCGATATACAGCTACAGTAATTTGCTGTATTTAGTTACGGTTTGGTACTGTATTAATTTGATAAAAAGTAATTTACTTCTATTAATGAGTGAAGTCACCAAAATTACCCATGATGCAATGCATATTACAGTTAAATACTGTATTACTATATTATAGTAATTTACTGGTCATTTTACAATTATTTACCCTTTAAACTACAGTAAGGGTTAACAGTGCATCACTCTGACAAACAGAGTTGTAAAATTATCATGATCTACTGTACTTGTTTTCATTTTATAACTACTTGGCCACATTTAGGGGCGTAGCATCCATTATAATGGCATATACATGACAGTAGATATGCTTGACATATACAGTTATAGATTTTTTGACTCCCCATGCTTGATTCCGGTGAAACCAAGGAGTTCTAGGGTGAGCGTTCTACCTGTCAGTCAAGCGCTAAGCTAAAACAAGGTTTTTAAACTTTGCTGGTTAAAGTGCATACATGCACAAGTTCACACTAAGTTAATACAGTTACTGCACAAAAATAACTGACAATTCTGCTGTAATACTGTACAAGTATAATTGTCAAAAAGGATGCACTGCTTTTTTTGCGCTTTCTTTTTGTTACCATGCATTTTTGCGCTTTATTATTATGCGTTAAAACAGTGAAGTAATGACTGATGTATGAGACTAATCAGAGACCCACTATTTAAAATTCAAACAATACAAGGTAGAAATGAAGATGGTGCCTGTTAATATGTATCTTAATACCGCAGAATAAACCGGGCACACACACAGCAGGAATGTGAGAGACAGAGAGTGAAGTCAAAACTGATGCACTAGGTTAAAATATTTTTTTATTTATTTTTATTTTTATCAGTCAAAATGATGGACAGCATTTGGAATTTTCCGTCAATGTTTAAAAATAAATTCAACCAGTTTGCTTTTCTTTCATAGAACAATTTACTCAACAGATATCAGTCTGGCTTTAAAAAAGGGCACTCATGGAGACTGTCCTCTTGTCAGTAGTGGAATTCCTTCGACTGGTGAGAGCAAACTTCAAATCATCTGTCCTTATCCTTCTTGGCTTGTCTGCTGCTTTCGACACAGTGAACCACCAGATTCTCCTGTCCACTCTCTCTGACCTGGGAATCACAGGAACTGTGCTTGGATGGTTTGAGTCATACCTCACATGCAGATCCTTCAAGATCATCTGGAGAGGAGGGGTGTCCAAGTCACACCAGCTGACCACTGGTGTTCCTCAGGAATCAGTGCTTGGACCCCTCCTTTTCTCTAGCTACACTACATCACTCAGACCTATCATAAAGGCACATGGTTTCTCCTACTACTGCTACACAAATGATATGCAGATCTACCTGTCGTTCCAGCCTGATTGATCCACCATCTCAGCTCGTGTCTCTGCCTGCCACTCGGAAATCTCGGCCTGGATGAAGGAACGTCAGCTTCAGCTCAACCTTGCCAAGACAGAACTCCTCATGATCCCAGCCGGGTTGTCTGTTGACCACAACCTCTTTATTCATCTTTGTTCAACTACGATAACGGCAACCAGGACAGCCTGGAACCTGGGAGTGGTGATGGATGACCAGCTTAACATCACTGCCAACATCTTATCAACCGTCCATTCTTGCAGGTTCATGTTTTACATCATCAGGACAATCAAACCTTTCCTGTCTGAATATGCTACACAGCTCCTGATCCTAGCTCTGGTCACTTCAAGGCTGGACTACTGTAATGCCCTGTTGGCTGGTCTCCCATCTAGCATGATTAAGCCACTGCAGATGGTCCAGAATGCTGCAGAGTGGATTGTTTTTTAATCAGCCAAAGAGGGCTCACATCACCCCACTGTTGATTTCACTCCACTGGCTGCCAGTAGCTGCACGCATCAAATTCAAGGATTTGACTCTGGCCTTCAGGACAGATAATTGAACAGCTCCCTTGTCCTTCAATTCAAACCTCCAGGTCTATGTCCCAAAGCTATCTGCAGTCAATGAATGAGCGGCAGCTGGTGGTCCCATTGCAAAATGCCACAAAGTCCATTTCACAATCATTCACTCTCTCTGGTCATCTGTGGTGGAATGAGCTTCCAATCTCCACATGATCTGCTGATATAATCTCAGCAATCTTTGTCTGTTTCTTTCTTCTGTGCTAGCATTTTTACTTCTCCAGCCACTGTGAGAACTAGGCAGTGCGATACTGAAGATATTGTTGACTTTTGTATGACAAATTGCTTGTTTTGTTCCTCATTCGTAAGTCGATTTGTAATTTGTAAGTGGATAAAAGTGCCTTCTAAATAAATAAATGTAAAGAAAAATTACATCGGGTTAAGTGATTGTTTATGCCCCACCAGAAATAATGAGCCCGAGACCCCACTGCTCTTACCAAGGATTGGGAACCGAGATTCACATTTTTCTTTTTCTTTTTTTTTAAATACAGGAACCAAATTATTTTTATGAATTACAGTTCCATTAATAGTTCTCAAATGTGCATTCTTGGGGAAAGGACACCGTACTAAAATACTCTGACAGTGTTTTCTGCCCTACCGTTCAGCGGAACTGTAACATCACTACTAAATCCAATCTCTACTCTCACTCATTTTTTACACTGTTTTATGTCCCTGTAGCCAAGCATATTTCCTTTTCACTATTTCTGTCTGGATCGGAGTTATTCACGTTGTGTGTGTCCAGTGTGTTTTAACAGTGGTTTAACAGAGATTAAGTTGTGATTACACCAAACCAACACTGTCAGGCTTTGCACTCTTGCAATTATAGACATTTTGAAAGACATAACGTAGTACACATCACATGACTGAATGTTTTTACATAGAAACTTCAATAAAAGGCTACCATTCATGTTCATAGCATTGTTATTAACATGCAATAATCAGTTAATAACATATTGATTCTTGAATGAGCGTGAATCCATGGAAGTATGTAAGCAGCAAGACACAGGAGATCTGTTTTCACTAATATTATTATCTAATAATACTAATAAATGACTAATAATTCACTTTAATGTCTGGTCTACATTCAGTTCACATTTCAATGACCACAGGGAAAGAGAAGAATATCTTGATATCTTGAACTTGCAGTAGGAGCCTTCTCTATTCAGACACCAAAGAGACGGAACACTCCTGTAAAATTTTCCACCCATTCCATTTTGACATCATAATGCCCCAATCTGGTATTCCAGACTCTGAGAGGCTCATGACTCCTTCAGCAACAGCATCGGAATCTGCAGCCTAATGCTTTTGTTGTTATTAAGAACAACGGACATTTGGGTGATTCTTGGTGAGAATAAAGGAAGACAATAAAGAATGACACTCTGCAAGATGCAAGGTGGTCCATTCATTCATAAGTATAGACAAACATATGGGAACACGCATGTTAATGTCACTATACTCACAAAAATCTCTCTGTCTCTTGTCCTCCTTTAATTGTCAAATCATCCAGTCAACTCCTAAAAACACTTCATCCATGCCAGACAACACATTTGTTTATTTTACATATGATTTATGTAGACTTTTGCCAGCTCTGATGAAGGAGACAAACAATAAGCTCTATGTGTGGGATGGAAAACAACGTTCATGCTGAAAGCAGCCATGATCTCATTAGCGGCCATAGGACCAAGAACAAACTGGCCCTCTGTCAAAACTTACTTTCATGGTAATAGAGTAAACAACTCACAATCATTATGCTGACATGCTCAATAACAGCAATGTTGTCTGAGAGAAAAATTGCCATCATCCATTGATTACAGGCTGAGTCACCTTCTCTGAAATTTCTGGAATACTCTCCCAGACATTTAGGCCTGTTTGCCATCTAATGCTCTAGTTTAGCATTCACATTCACAGATTTCAGGGAGCTGTCAGGGAGAGGCTTATCTGGCAGATTTCTGGTGTGGTAAAGGTTGTTGTCTTGGTATATGTGTCAATGTTGTGTTTGTCTTTGTCGAGAGTGTGAGAGAGGGCATTAGATAAGAATTTCCAATTAGTCACCAATTAGCAGGAAACCCACACAACACTTCAACACAGACCTACATTAAGAGGTTGAGATTCGTGTTAGGAAAAAGTCTTTCAAAGTTTTCTCTAAATGTCAGTGTTGGGGAAGCTACTTGTAGCTTGCGTGTATGTTATCAAGCTACATGCAATGCTTGAAGTGGGTGGGTACGCAGTATCTGCTTTTATCTAATTTTGTCAACAGAGTACTGGCAGATTTTTTTTGTGTACCACCTTACACAACTTCTCAGAGTCTCCCAGTTTGATGTAATGTCTTTAATTAATGTAAGTCAGTGATTTGATGAGGCTTGCCAATCACTTTTATCTGACCTTCCAAACGATTTAGATAAAATCGCGGTAAACATCCGAACACTCTCTGCGCAAAACTCAGCGGTGAGTTTAACAACACTCAACACGTGCAACAGCATCGGTGGTCATCAAGCAAATCGTGTTCCAGTTCTGGAGAGGAGTGTGCATGTTTAAGCTTGTCTGGGCATAGTTCAGTTACACTCTTCTCCAAAACATGAAACATCAACTTTTAGGTGAGCACATTTTATTGTGTCTTATTCAATCAAATATATTTATGCAAATTGTTTAGCTTCTGAGTTGTAAAAAAATGTCATCTTATATGCACAAACTTTTCACAAAAGGGTAAATCGATGATGAAAAATAACCTTCAAAGAAAATACACAGTAAAATTAGCTTTTTACTCTCCATTCTTTTTAGTAGTGCTTTTAAAAAGATTATGCGAAGTGTCACTGAACCTGCCTATGTATATCCTGACAGTGTTTAGTTCTAGATGTGTATCAGCATCCACATTCTTGAACATCATCAAATCAGTTTGTTCTCCATTTACTAATGATTATCTGCACAAGTATCTGGCTCCTGTGTGCAAATGCATCATATGTGCAGGACAAGGAAAGGCTGATTGTCACCTCATTGAATGGGAGGATAATTATATAAAAAATAAATAAATAAATAAATAATACAAAATAAAAAACAGACATTACACACATTTTTCAGTTTTAGGCTACATTTAGTTTGTGTAAAAAGACAGTTCCCTATCTGTCACTCACTCGATGTTGTGTCGATGTAGTGACACTAGGGGTCACTCTTGGGAGCCCTAAACACCTCTGATTTTGAAAAAAGGCCAATGGGAATTGGCGAGTGGAATTTGTAAGCTACTCTCCCGAACATACGGGTATAAAAGGAGCTGGCTCGCAACCACTCATTCAGATTTCTCTTCAGAGCCGAGCGGTTGCGTTCAGTGCACTGAATTCAATCCCTCCACTATTCACCTCAAACTGCTGGATCTAAAGCACATTTCAGTGGCTTCTCCCCCTCTGCACCCGTGGAGTGCAGAGAACACCCCTGGGCACTTTGGCAGAACAAAAAAAAGACTATATTCTAAAAGAGTGTATTTCCTAACTAAAAGAGTGGCACTCACGGAATGTCTTTTTAAATATGCCCTTCCGTTTGTGTATTATTCCTGGTTGCGGTCGTTATCGCTCCGCTTCTGATGGCCACGATCGCTGTCTTACGTGTCTGGGTGCTACCCAATGCGGAGACATCATTCGTGGATGGGTCATGTCCTCATTGTGAGAACATGACTATGGCAACGTTGCGGTCGCAGCTTTCCTTCGTAAGAGGGCAAGCCACCCCAGCGCTCCCCGCCTCGGTCCTTCTACCTACGGGTATGAGGCAGCATCGGTTAGCACTGGGGGCGATTTGAGGACTTCAATGGGAGCACCTCCGCTGGGTAACCCCCCATGGACCTCCCATTCCTCAGCACGCTCACTTCCCCCGATCGGGCTCTCGGATGAGACCGCCGGCTCGTCTCAGGGCGAGTTCGACCTCTTATTCGGAGCCCGGGAAGACGATGAGCTCTTGATCGCAGCATCGGAGAGCAGGCTTGACCAGTCTTGACCAGTCTGATGTGGAAGCATCGACTGGACTTCCTCCTTCGGGTATGGTCGCCCAGTCTCAGGTTGATGCGGAGCTGACGGACATACTTTCCCAGGCGGCCGCGAGCCTCGGGCTAGAGTGGAACCCTCCACTCTCCTCTGAACCCTCGCAGCTCGATGATTGGTTCCTGGGCCCAGAGCGGCGCTCATGGCCCTGGTCCCTTTCTTCCCGGAGGTGCATGAGGAGCTGACGAGATCATGGGGGCACCTTTTACTACCTGATCGCGGTCTTTCAGCCCCCCCGCTCTCACTACCCTCGATGGTGGGTCGGCCAGGGGGTATTCGGTGATCCCCCAGGTGGATAAGGCACCCGAAGCTCCTGTCCAGGGCCTGTAGGCTTACGTTGTCTCTGACGACTAAGGCCTATGGTGCCGCTGGACAAGCCGCCTTCACCCTGCACGCCATGGCTCTCCTGCAGATACACCAAGCCAAGGTGCTAAAAGAGCTGCACGAGGGTAGTTCTGACCTGGGATTGATGCAGGAACTGCACTCAGTGACCGACCTCACTCTCCGGGCGACGAAGGTCACAGCACAGTCTCTCGGGGATGCGATGTCCACCCTGGTGGTCCAGGAGCGCCACCTTTGGCTCAACCTGGTCGAGATGCGAGAGGCTGACAAGGCGCGGTTCCTTGATGCCCCCATTTCCCAGGCTGGCCTGTTCGGCGACACCGTCGAGGACTTTGCCCAGCAGTTCTTGGCGGTGAGGCAGCAGATGGAGGCTATTCAACACATCCTGCGCCGGCACGGCTCAAGACCCCACACCCCGTCTGCTCATTGCCAAGGGCGTCCTCCTGCAGCAACAACACCGGCTCCGCCGCAGCCTGCCCCCGCAGCCCGGCCCCGGCGTGGAGCCCACCGCAGGAAGCAGATGCTACCCATCTCACGGCTGGCTGCCAAGAACCCAAGGAAGGCTTCAAAGCGCCCCTGAGACGGGCGACCCAGGGATGAGGAGACCCGCTACTCTGGAGCTGGTGGACAGACCACTCCATCCCCCAGTGGAGGGCCGGGAGGAGAATCTTTTGTTCCATTTTATTTCGCCGCATGCCCAAGAGGCTGCAGTACCCAAAAGTTCAACAAAAGAGCGTCGTCATGACCGCCGTCCACCGTCCCATTTCAGCAGGTTTGGCGCTCCAGCGGCGGGCCCCCCTCCCCTGCGTGTCCAGCTGTGGCATGAACACGCCCACACCGGGTTGGTTCCGATGGACTGCGGAGACGATATTCCTCCTCACCCCTTCCCGGTCAATCTTATGGTGGGTATCAGGAGCCAGGTAAGTGCTTCGATGTCCCTGGACTCAGCACGCCCACGGGGCTTGAGCCCCCTCGACGTGGCGCCTCAGGCTCTGCCCGGCCACGAGGCCCCACCCGCCGGTACGTCCGACGTGATTGTCCCCTTGGTCCCCCTTGCCCAGAGTTTGGACGCGTGGCTTACACTCTCCAACCCATCGTGATGGCTGACCCGGACCGTCCGACTCGGCTACGCGATTCAGTTGGACCCCCTCCCCTGCGCGCCCAGCTGTGGCACGAACACGCCCACACCGGGTTGGTTCGGATGGATAGCGGAGACGATATTCCTCCTCACCCCTTCCCGGTCAATCTTATGGTGGGTATCAGGAGCCAGGTAAGTGCTTCGATGTCCCTGGACTCAGCATGGCCATGGGGCTCAAGCCCCCACGACGTGGCGCCTCAGGCTCTGCCCGGCCGCGAGGCCCCACCCGCCGGTACGTCCGACATGATTGTCCCCTTGGTCTCCCTTGCCCAGAGTTTGGACGCGTGGCTTGCGCTCTCCAACCCGTCGCGATGGCTGACCCAGACCGTCCAACTCAGCTACGCGATTCAGTTTGCCAGGTGCCCGCCCAGGTTCAGCAGTGTCCGCTTCACTTCGGTGAAGGGCAAGAACGCCACTACCTTGCGTGCGGAGATCGCTACCCTTCTACAGAAGGGTGCGATAGAGCCTGTCCCTCTGGCTGAGATGAAGAAGGGGTTTTACAGCCCCTACTTCATCGTACCGAAGAAAGGCGGTGGGTTGCGGCCAATCTTGGACCTGCGAGTAATGAACTGGGCTTTGCACAGACTCCCGTTCAAGATGCTGACACAAAAATGCATTCTAACGAGCGTCCAGCATCAAGATTGGTTCGCGGTGGTAGACCTGAAGGATGCATACTTCCACGTCTTGGTTTTACCTCGACACAGACCCTTCCTGCAGTTTGCTTTCGAGGGCCGGGCGTACCAGTACAAGGTCCTCCCCTTCAGCCTGTTCTTGTCCCCTTGTGTCTTCACGAAGGTCACAGAGGCAGCCCTTGCCCCGCTAAGGAAAGTGGGCGTCCACATCCTCAACTATTTTGATGACTGGCAAATCCTAGCTCACCCTTGGGATGTGTTGTGTGCGCACAGGGACTTGGTGCTCACACACCTCAGCCGGCTGGGGCTTCGGGTCAACTGGGAAAGAGCAAGATCTCCCCGGTTCAGAGCATCTCTTTTCTCGGCTTGGAGTTGGACTCAGTCTCAATGACAGTGTGCCTCACGAACGAGCTCGCACAGTCGGTGCTGAACTGTTTGAAGGCGTTCAGACGGAGGACAGCAGTTCCACTGAAACTTTTTCAGAGGCTCCTGGGGCATATGGCATCCTCAGCGGTGGCCACACCGCTTGGGTTGATGCATATGAGACTGCTTCAGCACTGGCTTCAGACTCGAGTCCCGAGATGGGCATGGCGCTGCGTCGCCGCCTCTTCAGCCCTTGGACCGACCTAGCATTTCTACAGGCAGGGGTTTCCCTAGAGCAGGTCTCCAGGCACGTCATGGTTATGACGTATGCCTCCAAGATGGGCTGGGGTGCCGTATGCAACGGGCATGCAGCATCCGGCTCTTGGACTGGCCCACGGCTGTGTTGGCACATCAACTGCCTCGAGTTGTTGGCAGTACTGCTCGCCCTGTGGAGGCTCTGGTCATTGATCCAGGGCAAGCATGTTTTGGTCTGGATGGACAACAAGGCGACAGTAGCGTACATCAACCGCCAAGGCGGCCTACGCTCCCGTTGCATGTCACAACTCACCCACCGTCTCCTCCTCTGAAGTCAGCAGCGCCTCAAGTTGCTGCAAGCCACTCACATCCCAGGTGACCTCAACACCACAGGGGATGCGCTGTTACAACAGGTTACGCTCAGGAGAGAGTGGAGTCTCCACCCCCAGGTGGTCCAGCTGATTTGGAGTCGATTTGGTCGAGCACAGGTAGACCTGTTTGCTTCCTTTGAATCCTCCCACTGCCTGCTTTGGTACGCCCTGACCGAGGCACCCCACGGTATAGATGCGCTGGCACACAGCTGGCCCCTGGGACTATGCAAATATGCGTTTCCCTCAGTGAGCCTACTTGCACATACCCTGTGCAAGGTCAGGGAGGATGAGGAGCAGGTCGTCCTAGTAGAACCCTACTGGCCCACCCAGACATGGTTCTCTGACCTCACGCTCCTCGCAACAGCCCCCCGGCAAATTCCCCTGAGGAAGGACCTTCTTTCTCAGGGACGGGGCAAAATCTCGCACCTGTGACCAGACCTCTGGAATCTCCATGTCTGGCCTTTGGACGAGACGTGGAAGACCTAAGTGGCCTACCACCCACGGTGGTAGACATGATCACTCAGGCTAGAGCTCCCTCTACGAGGCGCCTATATGCCTTGAAGTGGCGTCTGTTCACTAAGTGGTGTTCTTCCCAATGCGAAGACCCCCAGAGATGTGCAGTCAGATCGGTGCTTTCCTTCCTGCAGGAGAGACTGGAGGGGCAGCTGTCCCCCTCCACCTTGAAGGTGTATGTAGCTGCCATTTCAGCACATCACGATGCAGTAGATGGTAAGTATTTGGGGAAGCACGACTTGATCATCAGGTTCCTGAGAGGCGCTAGGAGGTTGAATCCCTCCTGACCATGCCTCATCCCCTTGTGGGACCTCTCTGTAGTCCTTCGGGGTCTACGGGGAGCTCCCTTCGAGTCCCTGGAGTCAGTTGAGCTTAAGGCACTGCCCTCCTCACTGCGCTCACTTCCATCAAGAGGGTAGGGGACCTGCAGGCATTCTCTGTCAGCGAAATGTGCCTGGAGTTCGGTCCAGGCTACTCTCACATGATCCTGAGACCCTGACCAGGCTATGTGCCCAAGATTCCCTCGACCCCATATAAGGATCAGGTGGTGAACCTTCAAGCGCTGCCCCGGGAGGAGGTAGTCCCAGCCTTGGTGTTGCTGTGTCCGGTGCATGCTTTACGTATCTATTTGGATCACACACAGAGCTTTAGAAGTTCCGAGCAACTCTTTGTCTGCTTTGGTGGACAGTGGAAAGGGAGCGCTGTCTCCAAACAGAGGATCGCCCATTGGGTCATTGACGCCATCGTGATGGCATATCACACTCAGGACGTGCCGCCCCCCGTGGGGCTACAATCCCACCCTACTAGGAGTGTGGCGGCCTCCTGGGCCCTGACCAATGGTGCCTCTTTGGCAGACATCTGCAGAGCAGCGGCCTGGGCAACACCCAACACCTTTGCGAGGTTCTACAATCTCCGGGTTGAGCTGGTCTCGTCCCATATATTGTCAGGTACAAGCAGGTGAGTTCCGGGACAGCTGGCCGGGTGTACCACTTGCACATAGTGCCTTTCCCCTCCCCTGAGGTGAAGATGTGCAATTTTGACTCCCAGTCGTGTTCACAAGTTGTGATCCCTGGATGACTTTCCTCCTTAGCTCTGTGGCAGACGAGTTTGCGGAGAAACTCTCTGCCGGCCCTGTACATGTGCTAACTAAGCCCTGTACTGGAGTAGGTGCTCCACATGCGCTGGTTCCCCATAGGTGACCCCATGTGATATATCTTCTGCTAAATCGTTTCCCTTTTGGTAAACGGCGTCTTCCTTGGGCAGAGGTTCCTCTGCCCCTGGTCACCATGTTTGTAGAGCTCCTCCCCCCCTTGGGTAGGACCTACCATGGGACTTCTCCACACGACATACTTCCGATAAGACTTGGTAAAACCATGTGACGTATTTCCACTCGAAATGCCCCCCCCCTCCGTGCGGGTTGTGGTCTCCGCGGTGTCTTCCCTTTGGGAGTGACACCCCCCGACATAGACACTTATGGCCCCCAGCTGGTAAACAAAATTCCACTCTTTTTGTGGAAAAAAAAAGAGGAAAAGAGGCAAGGCTGGGCTAGCCTGTCCCTATTTGTTGGGCAAGTCGACTTGTTCCCAAAGGACCGTTCGACGCTCATAAGAGCATTGAGGGAGGTTACGTGTTGGCCTGGTGCGCTGGCTATGAGGCACACAGCGGTCTGCCCGTCTCGCACCACCAGTCCACGTAACACAGTTCAGCTTATTGTGGCATTTCATATAGGGACCCCTAGTGTCACTACATCGACACAACGTCGAGTGAGTGACAGATAGGGAATGTCCTGGTTACTTTCGTAACCTCCATTCCCTGATGGAGGGAACGAGACTTTGTGTCCCTCTTGCCACAAAACTGAACTACCCGCTGAAATGTCCAGGACCTTGTCTCAGCTCCTCAGCACAAAACCTGATTGAGTGGTTGCGAGCCAGCTCCTTTTATACCCGTATGTTCAGGGGAGTGGCATGCAAATTCCACTCGCCAATTCCCATTGGCCTTTTTTCAAATCAGAGGTGTTTGGGGCTCCCAAGAGTGACCCCTAGTGTCACTACATCGAGTACATTTCCCTCCATCAGGGAATGGAGGTTACGAAAGTAACCAGGACGTTCTACATTAAATTGCATTGTTCTCTTATGTGGGTTGATATTGTCAAAGATACAGACTTTTGCAGATCTAAATGTTCTTGCTCAGTTTTCATGAACAATAACTCTACATGTATGTTTTTATTTTCAAAGTTAAGTTAATTTGTTAGTTGAGGGTGTGAGGTCATGTTAATTCTTCAGCCAGATCTTAAGAAGGAATTTATGGCCAGACATTGAAAAAGTTAAATAAATACCTCTTTTAATGTAAATAAATATTATTTTAATGTAAAAAAAAAAAAGCATATTAACAGTGTTTTGTTTTTCATGTTAACATGTTAGTTACAATGAAAATGTTAGGTAAGATAAATACTGAAAAAAAGTTTGGCCCCTGTTGAGTTTTCATATGGATAATCTGGCCCCCGCAAGAAAGTAGTTGAAAAGCCCTGCTGTATAGTATAAAAAAACATAAATAAATAAACGTGTTTTTTTGTTTTTTAAATAAACATATGTTGCGAACAAAAACAGTCTCAGAGTATCATTTATAGTATCATTATAAAAAAATCAAATTTAATACTAACAAGGAGAGTACTTGCATTTTTTTTCTTCCATTTCAAGCACTGGCTATATGCATAATTATTATTAGCATATTATTATTAAAGTTATTAAACGATAAAGCTACTCTTTTGTACTAGTAAGCTACACTACAAATGAACAAAAAACCTAGATAACTACACTGAAGCTATTTAAGGAGGTCATTAACCTTCCTAAATAAAACTATTATTTTAATAGGAAAATCACTGTTGTGTACCACAGATAAAAGAGAAACGTTTGGGTTTTTAAAGAGCATACTTTCTAAGTTTAAGCTCTAACCCAAACATCAACCTAAACCTCACCATAAAATCTAGACCCTTCCACAAGCCTAAAACATAACCATGACTTTAATAGGAAAATAACTTTTGTGTACCATAGAAGAAAGAAAACATTGGGGTTTTGAATGAGATGAGGGAATATAACATGTTACCGACATACATCAGTCATTTGTATTGCATAAATATGGAACGAGTAATAAGTTGTTCACTGACATTTCCTCTTTTAAAATAAAGTGTTAGATAGGAGGCAAGCTACAATTTTATGACTGTATTGTATCGATTTTAAATTCTAATTGGGAATAAAAGTTGCACCTTTTTGTACGAGCCAAACTGTACAATAGCTTACAATTTTGCCATATTGTATAAATTATTACGAGTTGTAAATCAAAAACACTGAAACAATGAGTATTTTACTACCTGTTTTCTCAAATGAATCAAACGATTCAGAGAATCAGGTTTTTTAACTGGCACATTAAAATGTCAGGACAAAGAAATTCACTAAAACTGGGATGGGCAGACAATATTAGATTGAAGACTGATTTTAGTACATTGAAAAAGTGTTCATGTGAAGATTGCATTCAGGCTTGGGTGTTATTACTGCTATCTACCAGTAGAGGTCGCCTGTTCCAAACAATTAATGTTTTCTCCAAAATGAGTAATAAAACAAGAAAATTTATTACGAAAACCGCGTATTCAAGTCGAAATGGAAACAGATTTGTTTGGTGTGTTGGAGACAAAATCTGTCATGTAACATTTCAATCTGAATCACCATTACACCACTTTGCACACAACGAGATGTATGAAAGAGATACACCAGTGACATCAGATCTGCTCTCACCACAGATTTAAAAGATCAAATATATTGGCAGCAAAACGTTTTACCAAATCAGTGACAGTGCGAGAATCACTTAAGGCTTCTAATGCTGTTTCGCTTCAACCTTGCGAAAAACAAAAAAGTTGTTATTCGATAGGAACTGCAAAGAAATGCGTGATTGATATGGCCTGTTGGATTGTTGAAAAGCCTTGTGAACAGTGAGATTGGAACTTACCAGTCCGTGTGTGTGTGTTGCGGGGGGTGGTGTGGTGCAGAAATGTTTTGTAATTATGCACTGAAATGTTATGATCTTGAATTCAGTATTGTTACTGATGCTAATATTTGAATTTCGGTGATAATATTTGGATATTAATTATGATTTCTATTTATTTATTTTTGTTTTGTTTTTTGAATAAACACCCAAAAACCTTTCAGAGGTGGGGTTGAAAATGGGATTCTTGTTGGAAATGTTCAGACAATACAAATTTAGACATTGCATTTTCTTGATAATATGTATTATTGAAGTTGTATTGCTTGTCAATTGAACAAGAATTTGTCCATTTGAATGCATGTGTATGTACTACATTAGTTTTTATAGTTAATACAATTCTTTAAAACACATTGCATTAGTTGTGCACAGATTACCCAGATTAATATGGAAATTGAGTAATGGGGCGGACAATGTGAGAGTGCAGATTTGTTATCCGGCCCTTTGGTAGAAAGGAGAAAAATTCACAGTCAAATTTGCCCATTACTGCATTTCAACATGTTGTCACTCCCAAGGCGTCAAAACCTGATGCTTGTGCAAGAGCCCAGCGCCTCAACCTACAGACGCCAAAAGTGCCCTCCGGCGTCAGTTTCCAACATAACTGGCAAGTGCATTCTTTTCAATGAGAAACCTTTGAGGTCAACTGACTGACGCGAAAGGCATCAGAATTTTAACCTAGTTTAATTATACATTTGGGTACAATTTTCTCATCGTGACATGTTGAGGGAATGATTTTCATTTTTTCAAAACTATAGAGTGGTGGTGGCGTAGTGGACTAAAGCACTGAGTAAGTCGCTTTGGATAAAAGCGTCTGCCAAATGCATAAATGTAATTTTATTTTAAATCGGCAAACTTTATTCACAGTAGTTAATAAACTGTTGTTAATCTGTCTATTTAATCTGTCTGTACACATCCTGCACTGCTGAAGTGACCCATTTCATTCTGGGTGTATTCCTAGTCTTACAATCATTTTATGTGAAAAACAAATCCAAATGTAAGTTTTTAGTCACCGATTATGGTCACGCGGCATCCTCTGTAACACATCCTGCACAAGATTTTTTCTAACACATTAAAAAATTGCCACCTCAAGCGTTATGACACGGGTTTGATGTCAGCAAATCAGTGATTTTACCATTGGCTATCGCATGTCTTGTGACCAATTGTGACAAGCTCAAGTTTTTACCATTGGCCCTTGCGTGTCTTGTGACTGGTTGTGACAAGCTCAAGTTCGGTTGTATTCATTATTTCAATGAGATGTGCCGGTAGAATCAGGATGACAGTGCCTTTATAGAAGGGGAATATTTTCACAGAATAAAACCTTCAGTTTCTCTCTGCTTACTCACACAACGCAATCATGTGGTTTAGAATATTATTATAGTGCATTTCTAAAAATATATTATCATGTCTGTACTTTATCTGCTTGTTATGTATTTTATATTGTTCAGAACTGGTTAGGTTTAGGCATAAATGTGAGGTTGGTTGCTTAAAAATATCTATAAAATAGTGTAATGTATATCAAATTATTGTTACTAAACTTAAGTGTCTCTTTCATGTTTTATATTGTTGATAATTGATTAGGTTTAGAAATGGGGTTGGGTTATGGGATCTAAAATATTATAAATGATTGTATAATGTAATATCACACTAATATATTTATAAGTATTATAAAACATTGAGGTTTGGCACATAAAGTAATATTCAAGATTGATAACGGACACCAACGTTTTCTTGTTAAAAACAATGGGGTTTCTCAACACGTCAAGGAGAGGACGCCGGGGGCACCTTTTGATCATGGAGACGTGGACGGCTTCTGCACAAGCGTCAAAATGGATGTGTAGGGAATGAGAATGGGTTGTGCATTTAATTTTGGACAGTCCAATTCGCTACTGATAAGTGTGTTTGATAGTTGCGGCAGTTATAAAGCTGCATTTCACCACACCAGGCCACTACTTTTTGTAAAAAATAAAAAATAAAAAAACCTTATTACTAGAAAAGCTGCATTATTTTGAAAACAGCTGAACTACTGACATGCTACTGAAAATATAGTTAAATTAATAGCATGGCTACCTTAGTTACTGTAGATACTGCATGCACATGTGCAAATGTCTACAAAACATACCCTGTATTGCCATTAAAGCAAACACACACATGCTTGAAGCGTCTTCATATTTAAGAAACCATCTTTTAGCAGTGCACCAGCTATCTGGGCAGCTGTTTATTGCTCTTAATACTGCAGCACGTATTTGACCTCTAAAATAAACACTAGTTTATCTTACAGAGCTCATAAACAGGGCACTAAAATAGTTGCACTACTTACAATTGTACCTAAATAAACCCAGACCGTCTGCACAAGCGATTCACATTCAGCTCTTTCTAGACAGAGAAGCAAAACTACAAATCTCTCGAGAGCTTTCAGTGCTGCATCGTCTGGTTTGCACAAAGTGGAAAAAAGCTAAAACATGACTCTAAAGGTCCATAATAAAACGACAAAAATCAAAACACCTGCCGGCACTTAAAACAGTTGACCAAACGAGCACTCAAGGCAAAATAAACCCGCTTCAGGGTGACAAAAGACCCCTCCTTTTTTGCAATAATGACGGTACTGCCCTACAAACAGGGTTCCTAATCTTTTTTTACACTCTATTTTTGACTGATTTCCATGACAACACATTTTGTCAAAATGGAGTTATGACTGAAATTGGGTCTCTTAGACTATGATCTGTCCCGTTACAGACAGGTTTGGCTCAGCTATGCTCAGATACAGAGAAAATGGAGTTAGACTATTTTATAATCCACATTTGGCTGGACAATCAAAAAAAAGCTTTGAAGCAATTTTTCTCAGTTTCAGTGTTGCCATAGTTACTGCGTTTTGGCTTTGTAGTGCAGTTTAAGTCCACTGTCGATACAACCTGGCTTCACTTACCAATGTCAGTAGGAAAGAATTTCTTAAGATCCTATCATTTGCCATGTAACCAAAACTGCATGTGCAACAGACTCTGCTAAACTAAGCCACATTGGGAGGGTACTCATTTGCAATGACTAAAACATTTTTTTAAAGACAGAGAGAGAGAGAGAGAGAGAGAGAGAGAGAGAGAGAGAGCGAGCGCTTTCACTTGGTTAAATGTCTTGAAAAGGAAGAAAGTAGCGAAGTGTATGTTCTTTTTTTAATTTTTCATCTGAAATCATTGATTCTAACCACTGAATATAAAAGCTGCATTGAACCTCTTCAGATTGAGCTGACCATCTGAGATTTCGGAGGTCTCTGTTTTTATAAATCTTATTTAGATTCATTGACATGACTTGCAGTCTCACTGATTGTTAGTTGATTCAGCAATGTGGTGTTGTGGTAAGAGACAGACAGAGAAAGAGCGTTGGTGCTTTTATGACACAGACTGGGAGGGGATGTGATTAACAGCTGATGGGAAAGAGGAACCCATGATCTCTCACAAAAAACATATACAAATTTACGATTTTACAATAAGGCTCCATTTGTTAACATTAGTTAACATGAACAAACAATAAACAATAATTTAACAGCACTTATTAATCTGGGTTAATGTTCATTTCAACATTTCTACATTTTTAAAATAAAAAGTTGTATATGTTAACATTAATGGATGCATTATGAACTAACATGAACTAGCAATGAACAATTGTATTTTTATAAACTAATATTAAGATTAATATTAAGATTAATAAATGGTGTAAAAATAGATTGCTCATTGTTAGTTCATGATACTGTACCTAATGCATTTACTATTATTAACAAAAGGAAACTTACTGTAAAGTGTTACCAAGAATTTAATGTATACATACATAGATTTGTTGTTCTCAACTGGTTGGTAGCGACCCAAAAATGGGTTGCAGTTCTTTTCTGATAAGGATGCGGCCAGGAGGGGAAAACAGTGCTGAATACAAATAGTACAATGCAACTGACCAAATAATTGTCCATAGCTACAATGGCAAAATAAATAAGCTGATCAACTTTTAAAAGGGAAGAAAAAAACACATCCCATATCTTTTGTTGTTGACATCAAAGGCTGTTATGTTCCAACGCAAATTAATCTATCACTCGGTAGAAACTTGCTAAATTAAGCAGATGCCAACATGGACAGGCTGCGTGACATGCCCCCATCTTCATAAACTTTATAAAAAAAAAAAACTGTGCCAGGTAAAAGAAAAAATAATTCCTTAATTTCAAATTCCATATTAAAAATTGTGCATATTGTTGGGCCAATTTATGGTAATATTAATACATATTAATCAATTAAATTATTTTTAAAGATAATTTTTGGTTATTTATATGAAAAACAATTATTATAAGTAGCAGTATTACTATTATCCTCCTGAGACCCCCGCGTGACTTCTGTGTGCATTTTCAATTTCATTTTTTGATTTGTTACTAGTAGCACCTAATAAACAAGCAAAAAATAAAACAAATTCTAGAGCAAATAGATTTCCTAAAAATGTATGTCCTCATATGTGGACAGTAGGACTAAGTTGTGAAATTCTAACAAATACCAAGCTATAGATTTTTCATCAAATAGTTTATTATGTGTCCATGAGTGTTAGTTATTCATGTTTTTGAGAAGTTACAGACATTACAGCTGATTTTCTAGACAGTTGAATACATTTTTCTGATTAACAGTAATGGCCAGCATCATCAAATCACTGCCAATGATGTTAAAATAAAATTTTGAATTATAAAATTCTGAATCTATGTACTGATTATCATTGTCCCATGTCTGCCAAACATTTTGAGTGGTCCAAACATCATCTGCAGCCTGAAACTGAACTTTTGGTTAGATTTTAGGAGTGAATGCACTTAGCTGCATAGAAAAGCTACAGGATGCACCCTTGCTCCCTTGCTCCCTATTTAGTGAATAACTTAACCTCCAATGTGCTGTCTGTCTGCATCAAACAGTTTGAAATGCACCTTATTTTCATCCAAACTCCATATAAAGCCTCTGAAAGCAACATTTTTCAGCTTCTGGATGAATACATTTATTCTCAATGTGAAAATGCAGAGCAAATATATAGGAATGCATTTACTAATGTTAATGAATTAAACTGTATTGTACAGTGTTAACAAACAAAACTATAACAAAACTTAGATTAATATTAAGCGAAATGACCCACAAATTTGTTATTGTGAAAAGTTATTTAAAATAACGAACATGTTTTTGGAACATCTGTCAGAAAACCGGTCCACAGCACTCATCCGATTATTCATGTTTATCAGTGCACCAAAGAGTGAAAAATAAACAAAATATTTAAAGCAGCATATAAAAAACAAATAAAGTAGAGACGCTACTCTTTACAACCAAACAGGTTTCAAGGAAAACATTTGAAGAGGTTTCTAATCAGAGGCACTTTTGCAAATAGCGAATCCAAAATAGCGAGTCCTTGCATCAGGCCGCGGGGTCGCACAAGGTTATTATTAGAATTGGGCACCATCAAACCAGGAACATTCATTAAGAAAGAAGGGGCAATTTTGATTTAATTTTGACTTTAAGGGAAAGGAATCATTCAGTTTTTGAAAATTGTTTGTTCATTTTTTTAATGAAGGAGTGCATACAGACCAGTATACCCAACAAATAATGTTCAACTATTTCTTAACATATTAATTGGCTTTTCCATAACCTATGAAGTAATTAAGTTAAAGTAGTAATATTCCCAGTTATTAACAGCATCTGTATGCTTACAGTATGGCCTTGGCATTGCTAGAGCCATGCTCTATCAGTTGAGCAACAGGAACATTGAATATTTGATGAAGGATCTCTCATTAAGTTAGCAAAAATACAGGTTTCACTTTTCTGCTTTTAAACCCTGTGAGTGAGTCTGAATTGAAGACAATATCAGAAGCCCTGATGAGGAGGTGTGAAGGTGTTTGTGATCAGTGACTGTCCTTTCAAGCTAAAATAAGCATATTTCACACGGATTTGTTTATTCAATTCACAGACTGAAGCCACGACGACCATTTAAATGGGAGTTTGACCTTCTGTTGCCTGGCAATCTACCTTAAAAGAGTGACCTCCCTCTCGGTCTGATAAAGAGCATTCACTACCAACATAATAAAGGCCAGAAAGAGAGAGACAGTAGAGAGAGAGATGAGGACACGTTTTCACTTAATTATCAAAGTATGAAGTTGTTTAATTAACAGTTTGCAGATAAAACTGAAATCAGATATAACCCTTAGAGCAAAGCATAATACAGCAGTGTGCTCAAGGATATCTAGTTAACTTTTAATGAAAGGTCTAAAACTGAACTCTTTTAAATATCTTTCAATGATGCCATGAACCTTGCAGATTTTGGCTAATCCCATGACTACTTCTCTCCTTGAAAGCGCCCTTTGCAGTAGCCCGGACCCAAGACTTTTTATCTTTAATTGAGAAAAAAAAAAAAAAAAAAACTGCCAGTCAATCAGATTGGAGCTTGCATTTAACAAACCTCAAGTTTAGTAAACAGAAGCCAATCTTGCCACTAGTGTACTTGTTGGCGAGTGCATTCAGAGTGTTACAGACGTTGTTTAGTCAACAAGATCACATGGGAAATTTACATGTTGCTACTGAAAGTTAATGTATCCTGAAATCGACCACATTCATCTGAATTTCTGACAAACACCATCCCTCAGAGTTCAAGCATGAACACATTTCCCTCTATACTCAATATTTTTTGCTGCTTGATCAATTTACTTAATTAAAATGAACTAAAGCAGCACAATTCTAAAAACATTTTGCCACAACTTGATTTCACTGCATTCTATCCAGTTAAACTTGTAAAATGGAAGTTACTTAATCCATTTTTAGTTGGGACTACGTGAATACTTTTTGTGGTGTTAATGTAGCATTGATGAAACTTTCTCAGCATGCTTTGCATGGGACTCGATAGGGAAAGTAAATGTTAAAATTAAGTGTCATTTTATTTATTTTTGTGCAAAATGAAAATAAATACCGATACTTGTTAGTATTTCATTTTTTATTATGTTGAGATTTAGAAGAGTTTCTGTGATGTTGGAGTATTTGGGGTTACCATTATGGTGAAGAGTGGAGCTTTAACTAAAGATGAGGACAGGTAGCTGTCGCATAAGAAATTGATTTCTCGCTTTGTTGAGCAATTGCTTTGCTACTGTGTCAACCAGCAGCATTTAGCATGCTAACATCACTTTCACTAATTAGTACATAAAGAACTAAAAGAGATTTATTAGAGTTACATTGACATGTCTAATTTAGCTGGGTGACCCAATTCAACTAAGTTCTTTCTACACAAATTGTTTGTGTTGAGATTACATAGTAATTTTATATTGAGAAAATTAATTTCAAACACATGGAACCACTGTCAACGACTGAATCAAGTTTTGATTGACAAGCTATTTTTTAAATGTAGCACTGCTGATTACGCACTGCACGAGCAACCTCTGAGACATGGTTCTGGTTCAGTGGGAACCAGGAATTAATCGCTTCACATAAACAATGGTGAGCACAATTCGGAGGTTGTATTTTCACTCAAAAATTACATTTGTACTCCTCTGACTGTTATTAGTTTAGGCTTGGAGTTTAGGTTAGAGGGAAGAGTTAATAAAATATACATTCCCATTGACTGTGTTACATAATTTACAACTAAAAATACAAGTTGCTTTTGGCAACTCTGTGGCCATTGCAGCTGGAAACTGGAGCTCACACATTCCCATACATTCAACAACACTTCCAGCTTTGGCCATAGGGGGCAGTAATTTGAATTTCAGTAATTTGGTAAAAAGACTATTTCAGCAGCAAATCTTCACTTCACACTGTGATCAGTCCAATCAGTTTTATTGCGATTCACACAGCATAATAGCTCATAATGTGTGTATAGTTCTTAAAGGGTTAGTTCACCCAAAAATAAAAATTCTCACATGATTTACTTACCTTTCAGCCACCCCAGATATGCATGACTTTCGTTCTTTAGCAGAACCGAAGTGAAGATTTTTATAAGCACATTTCAGCTCTTTTTGTCCGTACAATGCAAGTAAACAGGTGCCATTAGACTGCTGGCTATTTGATGGTCCAAAAGGCAAATTTAGGCAGCATAAAAGTAATCCACACGACTCCAGTCGATCAATTAATGTCTTCTGAAATAAACTGATAGGTTGGTGTAAGAAAAAAATCGATAATTAAAATGTTTAACTTTAAATTGTTGCTTCCGTCCAGCGCTGTATAGCTGTTTGAAATGACCTAACTCTGCGTGACAATCGTTCCTCTGTTGTTAATAAAGCACGCGTGCTTACTTCACTGATGCTTCACTGATTCACTGACCGATACTACTGGCAGGAAGCATTATTTTAATTTTTTTAATTAAAAAAGTTTTAATTATCGATTTATTTTTACACATATCTATTGATTTGCTTTAGAAGACATTAAATGATCAACTGGAGTCATGTGGATTACTTTTATGCTGCCTATATATGCCTTTTGGACCGCCAAATAGGTATCAGCCTAATGGCACCTGTTTACTTGCATTGTATGGACAAAAAGAGCTGAAATGTGCTTATAAAAATCTTCACTTCGCTTCTGCTGAAGAACGAAAGTCATACACATCTGGAATGGCTTAAAGGTAAGTAAATCATGAGAGTAGTTTCATTTTTGGGTGAACTAACCCTTTAATGAAGCACTTTTTTGCTCAGTAGCGCCACTTCCATAATTTCATAATTTACTCACCCTTACGTTGTTCCAATCCATATGAATTTATTTCTTATGGGGAACACAAAAGGAATAGCTTGGTCCATATTTTTTTAAATTTTTTTATACTATGGCTGTTGACAGTGACTCACTTCAATGCCTAAAAAAGCACCTACATATATCACAAAAGTAGTTAATGTGGCTCGTGCATCATATTGCAAGTCTTCTGAAGGCATACAATAGTTTTGGTGAAAAACAATCCAAAATGTAAGTAATTTTTCATTCAAAATCTTGACATTCATTGAGCTATGAGAAAAGCTTGTTCAGAGTGTCATGCATGTTCACACAAAAACTTGCATTGGTTAGTGCTAAAAACAAAGCAAGTTCTTGTGTAATTGTGTGCCACTGTGAAGCTTCCTAATGGACCCATTATTTTCAGAATTTTTATTTTTGGGCGAACTATTTAATGAGGATAGATTAAGATGAGTATCTGACCTCTAAACATCCAGACATGTGCAGCTGCACAAGCTCTTAGATTGCCTGGTTTGTCTGTGTGCTTGTGTGTAAGAAAGAAACATCCTATTCACAATGACTTCTGTAAATGCAGGCAGTCGCCACAGTCTTCTCTACTGGGATGTGGTCAGACTCGGTCAGAGCTGCATGTAGGAGGACTGAACCACGAACAGAGGTCACAAAACAACACCCCCACAGACACACTCACAAACACACACACACACACACACACACACA
This sequence comes from Myxocyprinus asiaticus, assembly GCF_019703515.2. NCBI lineage: Eukaryota > Metazoa > Chordata > Actinopteri > Cypriniformes > Catostomidae > Myxocyprinus > Myxocyprinus asiaticus. The sequence goes on along the minus strand of NC_059349.1, from coordinate 46,337,306 downwards.
CACACACACACACACACACACACACACACACACACACACACACACACACACACACACATACACAGAGAGAGACAGAGAATAGCGGCTTGACATTAGGAGGCTTTGTGATGTTTGGCCGTTAATATCCAAACAAACAGGCAGAGGAAGAGAATACAGGATATGAACAAAGCACGTAGGTGTGCATTCATCCAAACACTCACCCAGCATGGGTAAAACAAATGGTCTGTGTATGTACGCAGTTGAAGTCCACAAAAAATCTGGGATTCAAGATTTATTACATTTAAACCTGGAAATAAACAAAATGTTTAACAAAGGAATGTAAAATGAATTAATGTTGAAGATTTTGCACTATTTCTTTTTTTTATTTTTTATTAATCAAATAACCAAATCTGTGGCATTGATCATGTTAACTTCAATAATGCATTGAAACTGCACAAGATGGAGTTCATGCCAGTCCAAGTGCATGCTGTCATTAAAGCAAAATGTTCGCTCAAATTGTTCGCATCATTCTAAAGAAAAATATGGTGAAGATTAACGTGTTTGTATGTGTCACAAACCCAAAGCACATCTATCTCTCACACTCCGCATAAACATTTTTCTTTTGGGCAAACACTCGAATCCAAATGTTTGTGTTTGAAAGCGTGTTTCTGGATAAACTCCGAGGACACTACACCAAATAGTCATCAAAGAAGAGCTAGGCCACTAATGGGACATACAGTAGATATTTCAAGCATTAAATCAACACTCTCCATCCATAATGAGTCACCCCACTTTTTTTCTCACACACAGAAGTACAAACACAGAACACTGGTGGACGTTTAGTCAATCCATCTGCGTGTGGTGAAAGAGAGTTTGTTTCCCAAACACTGCCATTGTTTTTGTACTATAATCCACAAGTTCTCTAAAGGTGCTGCCCAGCTGTTGCGACTGCCTGAAGGGGAACATTCTGGAACGTTCCGGGCTGTGTACAGGATATGGACAGCTCTCATCTGCCTTCCCAAGCTTAGGTCCCGATCCCCTGGATTATGCCCAAGACTTTTGCCCCAGCACGCACCTAACTTTCAACTCCATGCAAAGAACAAAGAAAATGAGTGAGCGAGATTGAGAGATGGGTGGATGGTTTCATCTGGTGTGTTGTTTAGGCTAAGTAGGACAAGAGAGATGCTGTCAACTTATATAGTCGGTTTCATCATCTGTGACGATTGTACAGGGTAGAAAAGAAAAGTGAAAAGCCTCCCTTAAAGAGACCCCTGGTCCGGCCTGCTTGGCAGATGTGGACCCAGTTGGACGGATATTGCAAACCTGTCTTAGCAATTTCCCTTTTGGCTTTTATATGAGATCCATAGCAGAGACTCAGTGGGTCCTATGGCCACAGTGGCCCTTAACACTGCCTTTAAGGGATAGTTCACCCAAAAATGAAAGCTCTGTCATCATTTAGTCTACCTTGTGTTGTTCCAAACCCATATGTTTCTTTCGTGGAACACAGAAGGAGATGTTTTAGTGAATATCACAGATCGTCTTTTCAATGCAATGGCAGTGGAAAATGTCTGTGTTTAAACCTTAAAGAGGTCATGTCCCCCTGGAGTTCGCTAGTTCGCTAGTTCGAATCCCAGAGCATGCTGAGTGACTCCAGCCAGGTCTCCTAAGCAACCAAATTGGCCCGGTTGCTAGGGAGGGTAGAGTCACATGGGGTAACCTCCTCGTGATCGCTATAATGTGGTTCGTTCTCGGTGGGGCGCGTGGTGAGTTGAGCGTGGTTGCCGCGGTGGATGGCGTGAAGCCTCCACACACGCTATGTCTCCGTGGCAACACGCTCAACAAGCCACGTGATAAGACGCGCGGGTTGACGATCTCAGACACGGAGGCAACTGGGATTCGTCCTCCGCCACCCGGACTGAGGCGAATCACTACGCAACCACGAGGACTTAAAAGCACATTGGGAACTGGGCATTCCAAATTGGGAGAAAAAGGGGAAAAATCCCCCCCTTGGCCCCACCCACTGGTGCTTCAGTTCGTAAACTGAGAGAGAAGGATAAAAACAAGGCCTACTGTGGCCTAACTATTCCTGAACACCGAAGGGGAACCATCTGGACTTTTTTTCAATTATTTTTGTATTTAAACATGCACAGACAGATGTCTTTGACCACTTGATCCATATCTCACGCTGCTTTTAAAAGACGTGTTGTCAAGTTACAACTCTGAAGAGGAGAATCCATTCTCTGTCATTCAGCTGCTGCCTCTTGCTGTTTTGAGAAAAAACACACCACGGATGTGTTCTTTCACCCAACTGTGCTATTTTTAATTGTTGGAGTATGAAAACATGCGCTGGATGGACGTCTTTGATTTTTTAGATGCGTTTCTGGCGACGTGCATTTCAGTGCAGGATGATACTGGAAACTGGATGTGTGTGCATCTAGTTCACACCGTGCTTTGGACAATGTGTGTGCGTCATGTGGATGTATCTTCAGCGTATTTCAGCGTGGATTACTTGTGAACCACTAGCATCCGGTGTAGACAGGGTGTGAGTGTTAACAGTTGTGCTTGAGATGAGCAGTTTAATATATTCAGATGCAATGTGTTGGATGTGTGTTACAAATAACCCCTGAAATTTAGTTTTATAATGTTGTGGAGCTTGTTCATTCTCTTCAGAATGAGTTTAAAAAATGGCTGTATTTGAGGGGCTGCGTGATGTTAGCCAATCAGAACAGTGGGCTTTAATATTGAAGTTTTAAGGAGGTGCTTATGCCAAAAACGTTTCAGATAGAGGGCCAGAGACAGTGTGGAAAATTATCATATATTACTAAATTATGACTGTTTTAATGCAAAACAACATTACTAAAATTATCAGTGGACCTCAGGGAAGATAATACAGCTATAAAAAAATAATTCATGACCACTTTAAAGGTTTTTGTTTTGTGCTAAAACAATGCATGTTCTCACACGAACATGCTTGCCACTGTAAACAAGCTTCTCTCTTAATGCTTGAAAACAACTTTTGTGTTACGCATAAGAAAATGTTTTATATGGGTTTGAAATGACATGAGTAAATGATTGAATTTCATTTTTGGCTGAACTATTCACTATCTTAACAATTCCTTTAAAGGCACCCTCACTCCATTCCAAGCTGATGTGACTTTATTTCAACCAACCAGTGGCTGTAAAGCTCTAAAAAAAAAAAAAAAAAAAAAAAAATAAACAAAATCACAATACAAGTACAATAAAAGGAGTCAATGTCACTTGTGCACTACAAGTCTTCTGAAGTCATTTTATAGCTTTGTGTGAGGAACAGACTGTAAATGATGTAGTTATTCACTGAAAATTTACTGTAGCTCTCAAATCTAATCTGAACTTGTGTTTTCAACCATGGTGGGTCATGTTTTGTTATGATATGAAAAAAAGAGCCAATGATGTTTTGCACCATTGATGTGAAATTGGCACAACGCGCTTTGTGGTCCACGCACAATTCGCAGAGCTTAAAAGCCCTTGAAGCACCAATGCCCATGTATTTTGTGAAATATTTCAGCTGACGTGTCTTTTTCTAAGCAAAAATGAATGAGGTCAACAATTCTGTCAAAATAGGATGATCAAGCTAAATTTTCTGACTCAACACGAGGAAAGCTGCTTCTCAGAGTGTGCTTAAGTCTTGCGGTCATGACTACACAACATCACACAACATTAATGATTCTGACGATGCTGCAAAATATTCCAGTCCAACTGCATGCCCACGTCAGCATGTCAATGTGAAGCTCATGAGATGTGCCAGACTGTGGCATCCGATCTTTAGTGTTTGTTTATTTGTTAGCCTGAGTCTGCACGTTTTGGCTGGCAGAAAGAGCCTTTAATTGCCACACGACCAGGATTAGTGGAGTTTGTTTCTAAAATTCACAACACATGCACAACATCGACTTCAAAGGGCAGTCTTAAAGGGATGGTTCACCCAAAATAAACATTCTATCATCGTTTACTTAACCTTATGTTGTTCTTGAGATTTCCGTAGAACTGTTTTCTTCAGTAGGGATAGTATTACCATGGTAATGTGTCCAAAAGATCATGGTAGTAATTGTTAGTGTAAGAAGCTGAAACCTATTGTTGCCATGCCTTTTTGGTCATATCTGTATTGCAGTGCAGTGTTAGTTCAGACACGGTAGGGAAAGACAGGTGTGCAATTGTGTGATTGAGAGGGCTGGTAATTAAGTAACGCTGGTAATTAAGGGACTCACTGGTCATTAAGCTCGCAGTGAGATCTCCTTCACAGCCAGGGCTAATTAAAGACCTGTTCAATTGTGCACTTGGGAAAATGACTAAGCACTTTCCTGACATAGAAAATGACGATTAAACAGAAGCCACAATGGCCAGCATTGACATATTCACTCCAGTGGCCTTCCAGGCAGATCTGGGGCTGGTGAGCTTTTTAAAAATGATTATAAAGAGTTAAGTATGTCATAAAAAGTTACTTGCAAGGTCAACCTCTACCTGGAGCATATGGTTCGGCAAAAGCCTTTGAGCAGGGGTGGAGGAGTATTGTTATCCTCCTAAAAAAATAATCAAATCAAATCAAATCACTTGCTGGTTCAATGTAGTCTACCAAGTCTAACAGGCTTGACCAAAGTGGGCTGCCAGGTCAACCAGGTTCAAACACTGGTAGTCCAGCTGATGAACCATCTAGACCAGCTAAACAAAGGGACTGACAAATAGAAAATTGTTGATTAATTTAATGTTTACTAAAAGTGTGTAGTGTTTAAATGTGTACTTAATAAGTTGTAAGTTGCGAGGTGGTGCCTCCATGGATCAGACATGTTGGTCCAGTGCATCCCATAGATGCTCAATTGGATTGAGATCTGGGGAATTAGGAGGCCAAATCAACACCTTGAACTCTTCGTCATGTTCCTCAAACCATTCCTGAATAATTTTTGTGTGGCAGGGCACATTATCCTGCTGAAAGAGGCCACTTCCATCAGGGAATACCATTGCCATGAAGGGGTGTACGTGGTCTACAACAATCTTTAGGTAGGTGGTACGTGTCAAAGTAACATCCACGTGAATGCTAGGACCCAGCAGGTTTCTGGTAGAAGGTTTCCCAGCAGAATAATGCCCAGAGCATCAAACTGCATCCGCCGGCCTGCCTTCTTCCCATAGTACATCCTGCTGCCATCTCTTCCCCAGGTAAACGACGCACATGCACCTGGCTGTCCACATGATCTAAAAGAAAATGTGATTCATCAGACCAGGCCACCTTCTTCCATTGCTCCATGGTCCAGTTTTGAAGCTCACGTGCACATTGTAGGCACTTTTGATGGTGGACGGGGTCAGCATGGGCATTCTGACTGGTCTGCGGCTACACAGTCACATACACAGCATGCTGCGATGCACTGTGTGCTCTGACACCTTTCTATCATGGCCAGCATAAAGTTTTTCAGCAATTTGTTCTACAGTAGCTCTTCAGTGTGATCAGACCAGACGGGCTAGCCTTCGCTCCCCATGTGCATCAATGAGCCTTGGGCGCCCATGACCCTATCACCGGTTCAGAGGTTGTCCTTCATTGGACCACTTTTGTTAGGTACTAACCACCGCATACTGGGAACACCCCACAAGACCTGCCATTTTGGAGATGCTCTGACCCAGTCATCTAACCATCACAATTTGGCCCTTGTCAAAGTCGCTTAGATCCTTATGCTTGCCCATTCTACCTGCTTCCAACACATGAAATTCAAGAACTGACTGTTTACTTGCTGCCTAATATATCCCAATAAATGTTATTCACTTCATCTGTCAGTGGTTTTAATGTTGTGGCTGATCAGAGTATATTTTTCAAAAAATCTCAATTTGTGTTCACTTGAAGAAAGAAAGTCATACACATCTGGGATGGCATGAGGGTGAGTAAATAATGAGAGCATTTTTTATTTTTTATTTTAGGTGAACAATCCCTTTAAGTAATTCAGAATGACAAGACTGATTACCCTGTTTAAGTTTACTCTGTGATGACCCGCTCATTGTACGTCTTATTATATGGCCTGAAAGGACAGTTTAAATATTATGCTGTATGTATAGCCAGACATTTTTCTGTGAGCATCATACTTACGAACAATATTTGTTTGATTATTGCTCCATCTCATTTTCTGCACTTAACGTCTCTTTGAACCCAGTTAACAGACTAAATTCCCTCTGTACGTTCACATTGACTGACATTATGGAGACATCAAGGCACACTTTTCTCCCTATCTTTTGATGGAGCTCTGAGCCCATCAACACCTCGATCACGTAAATATGAATGTCATAGAAATGTGGCCTTTACCATAATTACAAAAAGTGATGGATCACACAAGAGTGGAAAGGGAGAGATGCATGTAGAGTGGGTTACGCTATCAGTTAGCGAGTGACAATCATGAGCACGCTGCAGGTGGCCAATGGCAGCTCTGAGCTGAATGGAGCTAATGAGGGATGAATCGATAAGCAGACAGTGAGAGAAAGTGAGTGAAAGAGAGAGAGAGAGAGAGAGAGAGAGAGAGAGAGAGAGAGAGAGAGAGAGAGAGAGAGAGATGACAGCAGCTTGACATTGATGTACTGAAGTTTGGCTGGAAACAAAGTCAAATTATTTTGACCAAAATTGTCATGTTAATACTCATGCATGTTGTTGGGCCTGTGCAGTTCATGACAATATTAATACATTTCCTGTTTAATTTTAAAGACAATTGTGCTTCTTTTTTTATGATAAACAATTGCGATACTATGTCTGGGTGCTGAAGCAAAACCAGTTGAGAATCACTGCAGTACCAACTGTGCCAAAGCCCCAAAAAATATTTTTAGCATCTCTAATATTTCTAAAGATGTTAGTTTCCTTAATTGATCAGGAGGTACTTTCCAAAAATAATGCTTTTTATTTTTTTCTGAATGTCTGTACTGCCTAACAGAGTCAGTGGTTATTCAGGGCTTAGCCCAGACCTTCTGTGGATAGCCTACGTATTGATGAAATATTGGAATAGAATACAATTTATAGTAAAGCTGAAGTGTGTAATTTCCGCGGCACTAGCGCCACCTAATGGAATTGCAAAAATAAGCATTGTTTTCACATCTTTAAGAATTCAGCCTCTTTCTGCCATTAGTTGAACAATTGATAGTCTCGCCCCCAACTCACGCCATTGGTTGAGTCAATGTTGATGCATTGGGCCAATTAAAACAGAGGAATTTTTATAGGGCCGCACAGACACAATGTTTACAGTTTTCGAGAAAAATTTACCAGCGAATGGTTTACATCCATTTGTCTCTGCATATTAAACTGGGATTGGAGAAAGTATTTTAACACTGAAAACATTACACACTTAAGCTTTAAATGTTACATCTGCGAGGTGTCAATTTATATAGTAAATCTTTAAATATTACTGAAATTAAAACTAAAAAGTCCCACTAAATTTTATCTCAGTCTCAGATATGCTCAGAGTTTAGAAGGTGTATGCTTTTAACACAATGTACTTTAAAATATGATAAAAAAAAACTTTTTTGTCCCTTTCAGCTTTCCATAGTTCAACGCACGTGTACAGTTGACCGCTTTATAGCCTATTATTTAACCTCCTGAGACCTGAGCATGACTGCTGTGTGCATTTTCCATTCCCCTTTTTGATTTGTAACTAGTAACCCCTAAGAAACACGGACAAAAATGTATGTCCACATATGTGGACAGTGGGATTAAGTTGTTGAATTTTAAATAATTTTAAATAACCAAGCTATACAAAGTCATTTTTTTTTTTTTTTTATTATTATTATTAAATTGTTTATTATGTTTCCAGGAGTGTTGCTTTTTCAAGTTTTTGATATGTTACAGATATTACATCAGAAATTAGCATAAATACATCTGATTTAAAGTAATGGCCAGCATCATCCAACCACTGCCAACCATGTTAAAATAAAATTTTGCATGAAAAATTCTGAATCTATGTACTGATTACCATTGTCCTAAGTCTGCCAAACATATTGAGTGGTTTAAACATCATCTGCAGCCTGAAACTGACCTTTTGATAATAGGTTTGGATTGAATGCACTTAGCTGCATAGGAAAGCTATAGGATGCTCCCTTACTCCCTATTTAGTGAATGACTTAACCTCCAGTGTGCTGTCTATCTGCACTGGTCTCAGAAAACTTTGAAATGCACCTTATTTTCATCCTAACTCTGTATACAGCCTTTTAAAGCAACATCTATCACACTGCTGTTTCAGTGTGCTAACACGGCAACCTCCACCACCCCACCACCACCAGTTGAGTCCCATCCTGCACAGGGGTAGGCTCCTCGCCCCTGGCTCCTTTCTCCGGCAGGATATGACAGTTCCGAATACAAATTCTTCAGACCGCCAGACGGGGCTTAAGCCAAAGAGAGACATTACATTTCTGTTTTATATTCATCAAATAAATGTCATCTTAAATTTCACTCAAGTCTGCGAGTCTTCCTGATAGAAGAAGTTTTGATGGCATTTCTCCCAAAGACAAACTCCGCTGTGATCGACGCCATGTTGTTTGGTCACATGACTCTGTATGTCGAAAATGTACCCTTTTACTGACAGCACAGAGTCTCCTGAACTATGATCAGTCGGTTTAAATTAAATTAAATTATGCATTGCATATAGCGAAGCCCAAATACAATGTCCACACACAAGTTAGTTGAGGAGACAGCAGACTGTAAATAGGCTAAAATAGGTGATAATGAGAAAAAAGTTGCTAGATTTTGCAAAGTTTGTGAGGTTCATAGCACTGTGTCTTAATAAAAGTTTTGCAAAAAATGCATATTTCCTGGATCATGACTTGAAGTTTGCAAATTTCTCAAGCACATCTGTATATATTACTCTTTGTTTGCAGGGTTATATTTCTAAATATTTTATACTTACTGCATCTGGATGGACCAATTCTCAACACAGTTTCTAATCTCATCAAGACACACATTGTTTACAAGACTCATTGTTTACACACAGCCGCAATCATGTGTTTTGAGCGATTTTCTTGCATGTGCACATACACATGGTGCTGGAAAGCCCCCAACAGTGCTTGCATACTAAATTGAGTTGGTATTTATTTTTAGTACCTTGATACCGAAGCACTGGTACTTTTGAAATCACTACAGGATGATAAAAATATTTGTGGCTTCACTGAAAACATTTGTGGCTTAAGCCCCGGTAGCCCACCCCTTGCGTCACCCATGCTGCCTAATGAGAAAGGCTGGAATGATTGTATCGCTACAAGAAATCACTATTATCCACGAAACTCTCAGTCTTCCTTCCTTGTCCAGTCCACTTCACATGCTTTCTCTCTCATTCTCTTCTCTTACTTCCCTACTTCCACATTCAGTCACTGAGGCCCTCTCAATACCCCTGTTGCCACATTAGCGCCGGTTGCTAAGAGATCCTAAAGATTCCGGAATCCCCATGTGCCCCATCTGAGCCCACAGCCATTTAGATGGTGTTCTGTGTTCCCAGCTTCAGTTACCAAGGGAAGGAAATTGGTATTTTGGAGGAGAGGAGAGTACCAGAGCGAGAGAGAAAGGAGGAACTCAAAGCTGAAAACATCCAACAATCCATCTCATGCCCTGGTAGCCAAATAGTTAGGCCCATAAACAAAAGGCAACATGAAGAGTGATAAGCAATAATGAGCTGTCTGAAATGGCCGTCTCCTTACTCTTGGATCCAGAAAGTAGTGAAACACAGTTGAATAGCAAAACGACAAAGAGAAGACTTGTGGCAATTTGACAGTGACAGTTTGTTGAGTATGTTTGCCATACTGTTTCTTGGAAATTGAACTGGAAAAGAAAAAACAGTTGGTGGGGAAACAATTCTCAGTGGCTGATTACGAATGTTGCTTGTTACATTGTTTTGTGAGGTGAAGACATAACTATACTGTACACTACATTATAATTCTATATAAACTGAACCTTTACACCTGGCAAGAACATGCATTTTCACTATCAGAACAGAAAAACTAAAAAACTGATCTACAGTACAAAGCTACTAGCTGCAGAATATCATCCATCGTCCACAATCTCACATCTTGATCATGTTATTGAATGTTTCTTATCACATCATGTTTAGCGGTTATCCAATAATTGCTAAACTGGTGATGTATCAGTGGCAGCTGACATTTAGTTTTGGCTGGAGCATGTCCACAAATTCCTCTGAAGTTATAAATCAGTGATGGGTCTGAAATGAATCTGGCATCCGTTCCTGCGCAACGCAAACAGAACTCCATAAAACAAGAGACGCCTCAACACCCACAGAATACTAAACACAAGGATTAGGAGGGTAAATAAAGATCAATGTGTTTTTCTGTTGCTCAGCCCAATGGCTGATGGTTCCGCTAAGTTTTTATAGAGAATGAACCACATTAACACATGCTACAGCCTGACGTGTTAGCATCACTGCATCAATAAGCTTAACATGATTTACCCAAGAAGGACAACATCATTCCTATCAGCCAATCAGATTTTAGATTTAGGGTCTTGAACAACATTCTTAAACTTTCATTCCTCTCTGATTTCAGTGGCTGGTTATGATTATTAGGGTCAGTCATAGGGATGTGGTTTGAAATATGATTGGTTGAAAGAAATGTTTTTTTTTTTGTTGTTGTTGTTGTTGTTGTTGTTGTTTTTTTTTCAGGACCATCAAAGGATTTTAAAATAATAGTTCACCCAAAAATACAAATGTTGTCATAATTTACTCAACCTTATTTCAAAACCATAAGAGTTTTTTTTTTTTTTTTTTTTTTTTTTCTTATGAGGAACACTAAATACTAACGTCTTTGCAATAAAATGGCAGTGGATAGTGTCTTACTTTAAAGCTTAATAAAGGACCCACAAATTCCATAAACTGTCCATGCGACTGCTGCATCATATTCAGAGTCTTCTAAAGGCATATGATTTGGAGAGAACCAACCTAGAATTTAAATAATGTTTCAGCAAAAATCTTGACGTTTATTGCACATTCATGAGCGCTATGATAAAAGCTTGTTCACAGTGGCACACTAGTAATTTTCACAGACTTTTCATTTTTGGGTGAACTATTCCTTTGGCAAATCCATCATGTGTATCCACATGGTTAAAGACAGTTTAAGCCAGCATGAAATGGCATTCACAACCCATTTTACTTTGGTAATACTATGACAGCATTTTTGTGTGAAACAGGATATACAGCAAGTAAAAAACATAAAGGGGACATGATTTTAAGTTATATTAACATTAACTGGAATTAAATTACTGCAATAACTTCATGAGACCCGAGCCTGGCTGCTGTGTGCATTTTACATTTTCCTTTTTTAATTTGTAACTAGTAGCACATAACAAACAAGCAAAAAAAAAAAAAAAAAAAAAAAAAAACATTTATGTCGTATGTGTAAAGTGGGACAAAGTTGTGAAATTTTAAATAATACCAAGCTATAGAAAGTCAAAAAAAAAAAAAAAAAAATGCCATCATAGTGTTTATGTTTCCAGGAGTGTCAGTTATTCTCCTTTTTGAGATATTACAGACATTACATCAGAAATTAGCATAATTAATTCTGATTCCAAGTAATGTCCAGCATCATCCAATCACTGCCAACCATGTTAAAATAAAATAATACATTATAAATTCTGAATCTATGTACTGATTACTATGTACCCATGTCTGCCAAACATGTCAAGTGGTCCAAACATCATCTGCAGCCTGAAACTGAACTTTTGGTCGCACTTAGCTGCATAGGAAAGCTATAAGATGCTCCCTTGCTCACTATTTAGTGAATGACTTAACCTTCAGTGTGCTGTCTGTCTGCACTGGTCTCAGAACAGTTTGAAATGCAACTTATTTTCATTCTAACTCCATATTAAGCCTCTGAAAGCAAAATTTTTCAGCTTTTGGATGAACCCATTGATTCTCAATGTGAAAATGCACAGTGAATATAGGAATGCATTGACTAATGTTAATGAATTAAACTGTATTGTACAGTGATCACAAAATAAAATATGAAATATATATATATATATATATATATATATATATATATATATATATATATATACAGTTGTGCTCAAAAGTTTGCATGTTCTTGCAGGTGGTATAGCTACCCATTCGTCTTGGCAAAATGCCTCCAGGTCATGCAAAGTCTTTGGTCATCTTGCATGAACCGCACGTTTGAGATCTCCCCAGAGTGGCTCGATGATATTAAGGTCAGGAGACTGTGATGGCCACTCCAGAACCTTCACCTTTTTCTGCTGTAACCACTGGAGGGTCAACTTGGCCTTGTGCTTAGGGTAATTGTCGTACTGGAAAGTCCAAGAGCGTCCCATGCGCAGCTTTCGTGCAGAAGAATGCAAATTGTCTGCCAGTATTTTCTGATAACATGCTGCATTCATCTTGCCATCAGTTTTCACAAGATTCCCTGTGCCTTTAGAGCTCACACACCCCCAAAACATCAGTGAGCCACCACCATGCTTCACAGTGGGGATGGTATTCTTTTCACTATAGGCCTTGTTGACCCCACTCCAAACATAGCGCTTATGGTTGTGACCATAAAGTTCTATTTTGGTCTCATCACTCCAAATTACATTGTGCCAGAAGCTGTGAGGCGTGTCAAGGTGTTGTCGGGTATATTGTAACTGGGCTTTTTTGTGGCATTGGTGCAGTAAAGGCTTCTTTCTGGCAACTCGACCATGCAGCTCATTTTTGTTCAAGTAGTGTCATATTGTGCTCCTTGAAACAACCACACCATCTTTTTCCAGAGCAGCCTGTATTTCTCCTGAGGTTACCTGTGGGTTTTTCTTTGTATCATGAACAATTCTTCTGGCAGTTGTGGCTGAAATCTTTCTTGGTTTACCTGACCTTGGCTTGGTATCAAGAGATCCCCGAATTTTCCACTTCTTAATAAGTGATTGAACAGTACTGACTGGCATTTTCAAGGCTTTGGAGATCTTTTTATATCCTTTTCCATCTTTATAAAATTCCATTACCTTGTTACGCAGGTCTTTTGACAGTTCTTTTCTGCTCCCCATGGCTCAGTATCTAGCCTGCTCAGTGCATCCACGTGAGAGCTAACAAACTCATTGACTATTTATACACAGACACTAATTGCAATTTTAAAAGCCACAGGTGTGGGAAATTAATCTTTAATTGCCATTTAAACCTGTGTGTGTCACCTTGTGTGTCTGTAACAAGGCCAAACATTCAAGGGTATGTAAACTTTTGATCAGGGCCATTTGGGTGATTTCTGTTATCATTATGATTTAAAAAGGAGCCAAAAAACTATGTGATAATAAATGGCTTCATATGATCACTATCCTTAAATAAAAGGATCATATCAGGGAATGTCATATCAGTCATATTTTCAAAATCAATGCCAAAATTTCACAATTTCTGGCAGGGTATGCAAACTTTTGAGCACAACATATATATATATATATATATATATATATATATATATATATATATATATATATATATATATATATATATATATATATATATACAGTACTGTGCAAAAGTCTTTGCACATAAGATGTTTCACAAAAACATTTGTCTTAAGATGGTTATTTATATCTTCAGATTTATTGTGCAAACAGGTTATATACATTTTAGACTCCCAACCATTCTTTTTGCAAATAGAATAAAATAGAATAGAAGAACAGGGAGCCCTGCAACAGATGGCATGTCCCCCACAGAGTCCCCCACTGAACATTGAGTCAGTCTGGGATTACATGAAGAGACAGAAGCAACTGAGACAGCCTAAATTGATAGAAGAACTGTGTTCAATTCTCCAAAAAGCTTGGAATATCCCATTTGCCAAAAACCAATAAGAACTGTGTCCAGGTGTACATAGGAGAATTGGTGCTGTTTTGAAGGCAAAGGTGGTCACACCAAATATTTATTTAGCTTTTTTTTCTTTATGTTTATTGGACTTAATATGATGTTGAATTGATTAATGAAAACTATTTATGGCATTATTTTTGAAGACATCTTCACTATGCAACATTTTGCACAAGTGCCTAAAACTTTTGCACAGTACTGTAAAAATGAATCAAAATGACCCACAGATGTGTTAATGTTGAAAGTTATTCAAAATAACTAACATGTTTTTTCAACTTCTGAGGGAATAATGTCCCAAAAATGCGCAAAAAATGAATACATTTTTTAAAGCGGCATATCAAACGAAACTAGAGACGCTACTCTTTACACCCAAACTGGCTTCAATGCTTAAAGAGGTTTCTTTCTAGAGGCACTTTTGTTGGCTCTGCGCACGTAGAAGCGTTCACGGAAATCGACATGTTGTTGTGTCACATGACTCAGTGCACCAGAAGTTTAACCATTAAATGACAGTCTAGACTGTTGTGATCAGTATTCAATCAGTTTAAATTAATTAAAATTATGCTTAGCGTATAGCGAAGCCAAAATACAACATCCATGCATGTGGACGCGAGGTTGCACATGGTTAACTACTGATTTTAGAAGATTTTTTGAAGATTTAAGAAAAGCTGCATTACCTACAACAGTAAAACAATGCCTAAATAGCTGTTTGGCTATTGCTTAACATTAGGCATTAGACAGCATGGCCTTGATGACATCAGCTGAAAAGGAAAGTCATTTCAGAGACGGAGCAAGATTACAAAGACAAACTTTTTTTCTTTGGAATAAGTAACGAATCATACACAATAAGACTTGAAATGTCAATTTTGAGTTTATGTTGACTTTGTAGTCGACATTTAGTCTTAAAAGGATACTTACAAGGGATACTTCGCCATTTGTTGGCATTTTGGGGGCCAGTATGAACAAGCCTTAAACGAATAGTTCACCCAAAATCATTTACTCACTTTTATGTTGTTCCAAACCCATTTGGTTTCTTTCTTTTGTGGAACACAACATTTCTAATTCTAAATCCATCAGTCAATCAGAATCTTTTTGAATGTTTGAAATGTTGTCATTTGTTGGGGCAAATTGTACCAGCCTACACAAGGAAGATGGTATCACAGTAAAAACGTGGCAATGGTGAAAAATGTAACAACTGCTTGGTCTCATTGTGATATGAGCATTTGATACAGCCATAAATATCTACTACAACTGCCTAGGCTTAACATTACAGGATGAATAAATAATGAAAAAAAATAAATAAAAATAACATGGTGTCTGTTTGCCATGTCAGTCAAATCCAATGATGTAATACAGCTCAGTGTGTGAACTATTCAGCCCCCTAATATCGAACAATGGTGGGATGCTTAATGATCTAAATGTTCAGTTTCTGTTCTGACATTAGCAGTGTGGAACACACCTGCAAATGAATTAACAGCCCTGGGGTCAAAGGTCAAAGCATTTTATTACACTGAGCCTGCAGGCCTAGTGCCATGGCCTTGTCCTACTAAGGCTCTATCAATTTAAATGCCTTGCCATCATGACAACGACACCATGAGGCACAAGCTCAGGGGTCTAGCGAGAGGTGTGCAATGGTAAGCTCATGAAATACTGACCTTGAAAATGGGATTCATGGAACTTTAAATGGCATGAACATGATGGAACAGAATCAGAATTAGCTTTACTGCCAAGTATGCTTACACATACAAGGAATTTGTCTTGATGACAGAAGCTTCCACTGCACAAACAATACAACAAGACAGAGATAATAATAAAAAATAAAAAAAAAAATAGAATAAAAATAAAAAGTGAATATATATAGTATATATACAAATACACAATAAGACTATATATATAGTCTTATTGTGTATTTGTATATATACTTATATTTTATATATAATATAATATAATATATATATATGTGTGTGTGTGTGTGTGTGTGTGTGTGTGTGTGTGTGTACAATATACAAATTAAAATCTGTAATATACAGATGCAAGGGAATGTACGGCAGAAGAGGTATGGTATGTTGGATAAATATAAAAAGACTAAGCTGTGTATTGCACATAATTTATTGCTCAATGGGGCAGTTTTAATTGTTCAACTGTTTAAGGAATGATGGTGGTGTAATGGGCTAAAGCACATAACTGGTAATCAGAAGGTTGCTGGTTCAATCCCCACAGCCACCACCATTGTGTCCTTGAGCAAGGCACTTAACTCCAGGTTGCTCCAGGGGGATTGACCCTTGTGGCAGCGGGGGCATGGTCAAGCATCTCTCTGGAGAGAGAGAAAGCGGTAAGGGTGCTTACACATGAGCCAAATTATGTCTAACACCTGTCTCTTATTTCAGTGAGCACGGGGAGAGCGGCATAAAGAGGGCCACGCAGCACTCAGAGAGGAGAGAGTATCTGGGCACTAGAGACCTGATTGAGAAGCCAAGAGCTTAGTATCGTAAAGATGAGAGTTTATTTTTTCTGAAGTTGTTGTTTATGTTTAGACTGAGTTGTTGATCACGCTGAGAGCCCTGAAAGAGTGCATTTGCTGCAGTAGGGAGAATAAAATGCTTACCTGAACCAGAGAATCTGCTTCTCGTCTCCTCCTTTAACTAAGAAGACTTACACTGGTGCCGAAACCCGGGAAAAGGTTTGAAGATGGACGGAAGTTGCCCCGTAGAGTCCTCCCAGTTGGCGGAGATCCTCCAAGCCCTGGCCAGCTTACATCAGAATCACCAACAGACGCTGCTTGAGCTCCGACAAGATCAAGACCGCCGGTTTGTCGAGCTCATGCATGCTCAAGCCGAGGACCAGCATGCGATCCGGAGCCTCCTCAGCCAGGGGGCATCCTCAGCCGCGACCCTGGACACTCCCACACCGTTACCCCCACCAGCATTACAGAAAATGGGGGCGGTGGACGACCCCAAGGTCTTCCTGGATTTGTTTGAGCGGACCGCTGAAATCTGGGGCTGGCCGCTCGGCCAATGGGCCGCCCCGATTGATCCCACTATTTGCCGGGGAAGCCCAGCTCGCGGCTCAACAACTGCCAGCGTTGAGCCTCCTGGCCTACGGAGATTTAAAAGAGCCATCTTGCAACGGGTTGGTCGCACTCCGGAGGAAAGTCGTCAACTCTTCCGGAGCTTGAAGTTGGAGAGCTCCGACCGCCCGTTTGCCTTTGCCCAGCGGCTCCGTGACGCCTGCCGAAGATGGCTGCTAGCGGGGGATCGCGACGTCCAGGGAATTATCGACCAGGTGGTACTGGAACAGTTCATAGTTCGACTGCCAAAAGGGACGGCGGAGTGGGTCCAGTGCCACTGCCCAGCGTCGTTGGAGGAAGCTATCTGACTTGCGGAGGACCACATGGCGGCGATCCCAAGGGCAGAAGATCCCTCCTATGTTTTCTCTCCTCCCTCTGTTTCTTCCCCCTCCCCTCTCTCTCTCTCGTCTGCTCTCTCTCCAGGTCCCATTCCTGCCCCACGCAGACGAGGAGGATCTCAGCCCCTGAGACCAGTTCCCTGGGTGTGGGAGGCGACACCTTCCCCTACTCCAATGCCCCGCCGCTCTCCCCCTCAGGGGGGGGGCGCCTGCCGACGCAAGTGTGGGCGTAGCTCCTGGGCCGGCCTGCTGGAGGTGCGGAGACCCGAGCCACTTCCAAGATCAGTGCCCTCTGATGGAGCTGGGGACGGTGGTGCGGGTCTCTGACCTCCCACAGGCTGCCCCTGACCGGGCCGGAGCATACCGGATACCGGTAAGTGTCGAGGGGGGTACTCACCAAGCGTTGGTGGATACCGGGTGTAATCAAACCACTATCCACCAATGCCTGGTTCAACCCGAGGCATTGGTCACAACCAAAACGGTGAAATGTGTACACGGGGATATTCACAAGTATCCGGTGGTGACCCTGACAATTAAATTTCGGGGGAAAAAGCATAGAGTGGAGGCTGCGGTTAGTTCCCGCCTCATCCATCCGCTGATTTTGGGGACTGATTGGCCTGATTTTAAAGTTTTATTAAAGGGAATTTGCGCGGATGGGTCCTGTATGAAAATAGGGAGATGTGTGATGTGCGATGCTCTGGCAGGGGAGGCGGAGCCGGGGCCGTCCTCGACAGCTCCACGTCATGATGACGAGAGAGGGGGAGAGGCTGCAGCCCCTCCCCTTCTCAGGGAATTAACCCAGCTGGTTAACCCACCAGCCACCCCAAAAGCGCCATTGCGCCCTCTCCCTCTGATCGAGGTCCCCTTTGAGAGAATTGGAATGGACCTCGTCGGGCCATTAGAACAGTCAGCACACGGACATCACTTTGTATTGGTCCTAGTGGACTATGCAACACAATATCTGGAAGCAATGCCTCTTCACAACATCTCAGCACGTAGTGTTGCGGAGGCACTCTTCAAAATAATCTCCCGGGTGGGGATCCCGAAAGAAATCCTCACCGATCAAGGCACAACATTTATGTCACGAACACTACGCGAACTGTACGAACTGTTAAATATTAAATCGATTCGCACCAGTGTATACCATCCTCAAACAGATGGCCTGGTGGAACGATTTAATAAAACACTCAAAAACATGATTCGTAAGTTCGTGCACGATGATTCCAGAAATTGGGATAAATGGCTCGACCCCCTGTTATTTGCAGTACGAGAGGTCCCGCAAGCCTCCACTGGCTTCTCCCCATTCGAGCTGCTGTATGGGCGACGCCCACGCGGCCTGCTTGACATATTGCGAGAGGCCTGGGAGGAAGGACCTTCAAACAGTAAAAATGAAATTCAGTACGTTCTTGATCTTAGAGCAAAACTCCACACCTTGGGGCAACTAACACAGGAGAATTTGCTCCAAGCTCAAGAACGACAGCGCCGACTGTATGACAGGGGAACTCAGCTAAGGGAATTTGCACCGGGAGATAAAGTGCTTGTATTACTTCCCACATTGAGCTCTAAATTACTCGCCAAGTGGCAAGGACCCTTTGAGGTCACACGACGAGTTGGAGATCTCGATTATGAGGTTAAACGAACCGATAGAGGGGACGCACGTCAAATATACCACCTCAATCTCCTGAAATTGTGGAGGGAGGCGGTTCCCGTGACGTTGGCTATGGTAGTTCCCGAGAAGGCGGAGCTCGGACCGGAGGTGAGTTCAAAACATAATCAGTTCACCCCGGTCATTTGCGGAGACCACCTCTCACCGAGCCAACTCGCGGAAGTTGCTAGGTTGCAACAGGAGTTTGCAGATGTGTTCTCCCTTATACCAGGACATACGAACCTCATTCATCACCACATCGAGACCGAGCCGAGGGTCGTGGTACGTAGCCGCCCCTATCGATTACCCGAACACAAGAAGAAAATCGTTCGGGAAGAATTGGATGCGATGCTTGATATGGGGGTAATAGAAGAATCCCACAATGATTGGTCCAGCCCTGTTGTTCTAGTGCCTAAGAGCGACGGGTCTGTGCGATTCTGTGTGGATTACAGAAAAGTCAACGCGGTGTCTAAATTTGATGCATACCCAAAGCCTCGCGTTGATGAGTTGCTCAATCGGTTGGGCACTGCTCGTTTTTATTCGACATTGGATTTGACGAAGGGTTATTGGCAGAGCCCCTTGACACCAATTTCCTGTGAGAAAACCGCCTTCTCCACACCGTTTGGATTACACCAATTTGTGACTCTTCCGTTCGGTTTGTTTGGAGCTCCGGCTACGTTTCAGCGTCTCATGGACCAAATCCTCAGACCGCATTCAGCTTACGCCACTGCCTATTTAGATGACATCATTATTTATAGCAATGATTGGCAGCGGCATATGCAACATCTGAGGGCGGTTCTGAGATTGCTGCACCGAGCGGGACTCACAGCGAATCCAAAGAAGTGCGCGATTGGACGGGTGGAGGTACGGTATCTGGGGTTCCACTTGGGCCATGGGCAGGTGCGTCCCCAAATTGACAAGACAGTGGTGATTGCGACCTGTCCAAGACCCAAGACCAAAAAGGGGGTGAGACAGTTCCTGGGGCTGGCTGGCTATTATAGAAGGTTTGTACCTAATTATTCGGACGTCACCAGCCCGCTGACTGATCTCACTAAAAAGGGGGCTCCAGATCCGGTCCAGTGGACGGAGCAGTGTCAACAGGCGTTTACGCAAGTTAAAGCTGTACTTTGCGGGGGGCCGCTTTTACATTCACCTGACTTCTCTCTCCCTTTTGTTTTACAGACAGATGCTTCAGACAGAGGGCTGGGGGCCATACTCTCGCAGGTGGTGGAGGGGGAGGAGTGCCCGGTGCTGTACATTAGCCGTAAGCTCTCGTTAAGGGAAACTAAGTACAGCACCGTGGAAAAGGAGTGTCTCGCCATCAAGTGGGCGGTCCTCACACTCCGATACTACCTGCTGGGGCGGGCCTTCACCCTCTGCTCGGATCACGCCCCACTCCAGTGGCTCCACCGCATGAAGGATACTAATGCCCGGATCACCCGTTGGTATCTGGCTCTTCAGCCATTTAAGTTCAAGGTGGTCCACAGACCGGGGGCGCAGATGGCTGTCGCCGACTTCCTTTCCAGGAATGGGGGGGGAGTGGTAGGCAGGCCGGATGCTGCCCCGGCCTGAGTCGGGCGGTGGAGATATGTGGCAGCGGGGGCGTGGTCAAGCATCTCTCCGGAGAGAGAGAAAGCGGTAAGGGCGCTTACACCTGAGCCAAATTATGTCTAACACCTGTCTCTTATTTCAGTGAGCACAGGGAGAGCGGCATAAAGAGGGCCACGCAGCACTCAGAGAGGAGAGAGTACCTGGGCACTAGAGACCTGATTGAGAAGCCAAGAGCTTAGTATCATAAAGATGAGAGTTTATTTTTTCTGAAGTTGTTGTTTATGTTTAGACTGAGTTGTTGAACACGCTGAGAGCCCTGAAAGAGTGCATTTGCTGCAGTAGGGAGAATAAAACGCTTACCTGAACCAGAGAATCTGCTTCTCCTCTCCTTCTTTAACTAAGAAGTCTTACAACCCTGTAATAAGTGCACTGTAAGTTGCTTTGGATAAAAGTGTCTGCCAAATGCATAAATGTAAATGTTCATGAGATGGGTAGCCTGAGGGAAAACACTGTTCCTGTGCCTGATGGTTCTGGTGCTCAGTGCTCTGTAGCACCGTCCAGAAGGCAACAGTTCAGAAAGGTAGTAGGCTGGGTCAGTGGGGTCCAGAGTGATTTTAACAGCCCTTTTCCTCACTCTGGAAGTGTACAGTTCTTGAAGGGAGGGCAAGGGACAACCAATAATCTGCTCAGCAGTCAAAACTGTCCTCTGTAGTCTTCTGATGTCCGATTTCATAGCTGAACCAAACCAGACAGTTACTGAAGTGCAGAGGACAGACTCAATGACTGCTGAGTAGAACTGTATCAACAGCGCCTGTGGCAGGCTGAACTTCCTCAACTGGCGAAGGAAGTACAACCTCTGCCAGGCCTTTTTTTACAATGGAGTCAGTGTGGGTCTCCCACTTCAGGTCCAGTGAGATGGTAGTGCCTAGAAACCTGAATGACACCACTGCTGCCACAGTGCTGTTTAGAATGGTGAGCGGGGTCAGTGTTGGGGTGTTCCTACTAAAGTCCACAATCATCTCCACTGTTTTGAGCGTGTTCAGCTCCAGGTTGTTTTGACTGCACCAGTGAGCCAGCCGTTCAACCTCCCTTCTGTAAACAGACTCATCATCGTCTTGGAAGAGGCCGATGACAGTAGTGTCATCTACAAACTTCAGAAGCTTGACAGAGGGGTTCTTGGCGGTACAGTCATTGGTATACAGGGAGAAGAGTAGTGGGGAGAGCACACATCCCTGGGAGGCACCAGTGCTGATTGAACATGTGCTGGAAGTTAATCCCCTATCTCTCTTGCTGCTGCCTGTCCGTCAGAAAGCTGGTGATCCACTGACAAATAGATGTGAGAACAGAGAGTTGGTGTAATTTAGTCCGGAGAATAGCTGGGATGATGGTGTTGAAAGCTGAACTGAAGTCCACAAAAAGGATCCTTGCATATGTCCCTGGTCTGTCCAGATGTTGGAGGATAAGATGCAATCCCATGTTGACCACATCATCCACAGACCTGTTTGCTCGATAAGCAAATTGAAGGGGCTCAAGAAAGGGTCAAGTGATGTCCTTCAGGTGAGCCAACACCAGTCTCTCAAATGATTTCATGACCATAGCATCAGAGTGAAAGGTCTGTAGTCATTAAGTCCTGTGATTTTGGGTTTCTTTGGGACATGAATGATGATGGAGCGTTTGAAGAAAACTTGTTTTTTAGCTTATCAGAGTAGCATCTTTTAGCCACTCTGATTTCCTTATTCAGTGTGTTCCTGGCCTGATTGTACAAAATGTTATCCCCGCTTCTGTAAGCATCCTCTTTTGCCTGACGAAGCTGCCTGAGTTTTGCTGTAAATCATGGGTTGTCATTGTTGTATGTTAAATAAGTAATAATAGGAATGCACATGTCCTCACAGAAACTGATATATGATGTCACAGCATCTGTGAGCTTGTCCAGATTGGTGTCTGCAGCCTCAAATACACTCCAATCAGTGCAGTCAAAGCAGGCAAAGCAGGAGGTGATGTCATAAAGGGGGTTGTATTCTCTGGAATACACATGCACAGATTAACCACAGGGCCAACTGAGCCATTACCCACGGGCCTCTAAACACAAGGGGCCTCGACGAGCTCTCAACATTTGTTTTTTTTTTTATTTAATGAGATATCTATTATAAATACATGTAAATGTCAGCCTTCTGTGAAATGCCTTTTGCTTGGCCGATTGCATGCTGGACTACAGCAGCGCTAACACAGGCACTTGAGTGCGCTCAGGGAATTTGCGTCTCACAGGTGCAGTGTGGTTATTTGAAGGACTACAGAGAACAGCCTCTGGTTTAAATAAATTTGTTACTGTATATACGTGACATAATTCATGCAACACAGAATCTATGGAGGACTTTAAAATGTTTAGGTCCTGCATGCAAAAATATGCCTTAAAAATGCATAATCTTGCTTCGGTTCATAATTCAAAAGTGCATATAGGCCTAATTGGTTGTGTAAGACATTGCTCACGTTTTTCACTGTAATAATTACTACAAAGTTTTCTTAAACTTTCATTAGGTTTATTTGAAAAATCTGCCAAGCGTCCTGTAACAGAGTGCATAAAGGAGAACGTAGTCACGGAACTAGTGTCATGTAGTGATAGTAATAATAATATATAATATGTATTTTTTTTTCATTGGGCATGGGGGGGCCTCCATGGTGTACATGGGCTTCTCAGTTCTTAATCCATCCTTGGAATACTTGACTCTGATTGGTCAATCGTGGCAATCTGTCGTCACATATTTTGTATATTGGCCGCTAAACAGTCAATTGACTGTTGTCTAAAAGACTATATTTTAATTTAAACCTGATCAAACACAAAAACAACAAAATAATATCACACACTGACAATCTATGATGCATTGTTTTAATGTCACATTTTTTTTTTTTTTTTTTTTGCTTTGCTTATTTAGTTTGGTAAGATTTAGTTGATTTAATTCTGAGGTAAATAAATAAAGAAATATGTGTATAAAAATGTCCCATTCTTATTATTGGAGCAGAGAGGGTGGTGGATTCGAGAACATTCTGTTTTTGGTCGCTCCTAAGGTTTACATATTTACCGTTAAGCACCGTGGTAAAACTGGGCATGTGTTTAGCCTGGCACGTGCAACCAGAAACAGAGGGAGAGGGCAAACCCAGAGAGAACAGAAGACAGAGAGCAGAAGTTGGCATTGCCTTGCAAAATCACAGATGCAGTAGTTCCAAAAATATTTCAAGACAGGAGGCCTAATCCAGTTGACCTCTCTTTGTCAGTTGCCCTGAACGGTTGGTTGCTGCTGCAGTTGTTCTGTTGTGGTAGGCACTTTCAGTTCTACAGCAGTTCCTGCCAGATTCGCTCTCTAGTTAAAGGGATAGTTCGCCCAAAAATACAAATTCTGTCATTATTTACTCAATGAATGTTCAAGCTGCTTTTCTCCATCATACACATTTTGGCAGTGATTTTTACTGGCAAGCCCCCCAAAATGACCAAAAAAGCACAATATCAACAGAAATAATATGATAGTTTTAGAGAAGTTGTTCCCAACCCTGTTCCTGGAGGCCCCCCAACACAACACATTTTGGATATCTCCCAAATCAAACACATCTGATTCAATTTATCTGTTCGTTAGTGGAGACTCCAAGACCTGAATTGGGTGTGTCAGAAAAGGGAGATATACAAAATGTGCTGCGTTGGGTTGGGAACCACTGCTTTAGAGAGAAACTGCATCTTCACATGTAATTTTTGAACCTGAATAACAACTAAGGACTTATTGCACATGCACTGTGTGAATACAGTGCAACTGTCTGGATCAGAAAGTAAAATCCTATACATTTTCTTCCACATGGGAATTGATCTTTAACAGCTCCATCTAGTGCTCTGCGAATGCATTAAGCGCTAGAAAGTGTAATCGAGCTTGAAACCATGATCCTGCCTAGGGACTGCAATTGTAAGATGTAGATGAAAAGGAGTTGCATTTTGGTTTGATCTCACCCAAAATCGATAGGACGCTTCAGAAGACATGAATTAAACCACTGGAGTCTTATGGATTACTATTATGCTGCCTTTATGTGCTTTTTTGGAGCTTCACAATTTTGGTCACAATTCACTTGCATTATATGGGCCTACAGAGCTGAGACATTATTCTAATAATCTTTGTTAGTGTTCTGCAGAAGAAAGAAAGACATAAACATCTGGGAAATTATGAGGATGAGTAAATGTTGAGAGAATTTTCATTTTTTAGTGAACTATCCCTTTATTTAACATAAACTAACGCTAAACAATACTTTCACAGTACTTATTATTCTTGGTAAATGTTCATATTTAGAGGTAGACCAATATATCGATTCTATCAATTAATCAGTACCGATTGCTACTTTTTGGAACTAGGGTTATTAGCAAAATTTAAGCCGATAGTTGTCGACAGTTTTTTTTTAATTTTTATTATTATTCCTCTGTGTTACACTGTGACCAGTGAAACCCTTAATCTGGTGAATATATAGGCTATAAAAAGCTTCATTTGGTAAATACTTAAATATAGAGCATTGTAACAGAGCCAAGTCTCTGTCATTTTAAGGTAAGTTTCCCTGGTGTGTTTTGGGCTTGTTTATAGTCAAAAGTCCTGCGTTATGCACCAAATGTTTATTTTTTGTGGTTATTATTGGAATTTTGGTTGAACAATAAACGGCATCTGAGATTTATTTATTTTGGACCCTTGTAGCCTCTATGTCTGTGCAATATCATAGTAATGAAATACTAAGACATGTTTTTAACATTCTTTAAACTGGCTGATTAACTGGTTATTGCCCTTTGCACCAACTTAGATATCTACAAATATATACAAATGATAATCTGCAAAATCCACTATCGGTTGACCTCTATTAATTTTGACATAAACTAGTATATTTAAAAAAAATAAAAGTTAACATTATTTAATGTATTATGAACTAACATCAAGTAACAATGAACAATTGTATTTTCATAACTTAAAATTAACCAAGATTAGTAAATGCTGTAAAATATATATTGATCATTGTGTTACCAAAAAGTTTAATGCAAGTAAATCTTTTTTTTTTTTTTTTTAATAATCAAGGCATGTTTTCCACACTTTTTTTCAATAAATGAACACAAGGAAAATGTATATTTTATATTTTATAAAAAACAATATAACGATACATGATAATGAACTACAATATTTTACTAAAATATTTTAAATATATATATAAATATATATATATATATATATATATATATATATATATATATATATATATATATATATATAAAAAATGCCACTCAGGGACTATTTTTGAGTGGTGATGCAAACAAGTCGATTTCTTGAATTTTGAGTCGATTTATTGAAATTGACAGTTTGAACTGATTCACGGAAATTATTTAAACTTACAGTATCAACTTTAACAAAGTTTTTACTGAAGTTTAAATCAGACACAATTTTTTAAGAGAGACATCTCTGTCATAACACTACTGCAAATCACGATATAGTGAGGGATCTCGAAACTATTTTGATGACACACCCTTTAAAATCATTGAAATATTCACAAGGTTATCTCATTATACTGTATATTGCCAACAAAGTTATTGTGAATATATAAATATTCAATATCACCCATCCCTACTTTATCATATGTAGTACCCTCACACAATCAGACTCATTGAAGATGTTTTTATGCCTCAGTCTCACTAGAGGTATACAGATAAAAAAGGTAGGTAAAAAGGTACAGGTTTATCTGAGTATAAATTAGCCATGGAGATCCATGATGGTCTAAGCTGGTCTTTTTAGCAATGAACCATGTTGCTGAAAGTGGTATTTACATGTGTACTCACAGGGTATGGCCAAGGATTTTCCAGAGGCTTCACAACCATCTTCATCATCACAGTCACCACTGGAATCCACCCCACTGCCTGTGTCATCGTCCCAGGATTCTCTGTACCCCACACCTGGCAAGAACACTTGAATCTCCTAAAAAAACACGTTAGATCTCTTTTTAGCTGAATAAAATGTAGGAGTAAATCATTGTGTACAAAGCAAAATCCAATATATCCAATTAAACAGCAAAAACAATCCAGCAGCCTCTAGCAGTGAATCCCCTGTGCATCTGTTGAATTTGACGTTAATTATTTGCAGGAACAAACAAATGAAAGTAAAAACAAGTATTGTTTTGACTCCGCTGAGCTGCCCAAATTGGTTCTGTAATAAACAAGTAGTTCTAGAAGTGAGACGCAACTAACAGAAAACCAGAATGTTGTTCAACATGATCATTAAAGGTGCGCTCTGTAAATGTTTCATTTATATTCGCTGACAACTAGTGGCGTAGATGCAGCATCAGGAAAAAAGTTCCCAGTTACTGATGTCATTGTAAAAATGCTTTATTTTCAGTCAGGCATGATTAATTTATTACAAGAGTGAAAGTGTCTAATTACAGTGGATGATTGAGATAAAGTAGGCAATATTCGGATGGTCACATGACCTCAACGTGGCAGAACTCATAAATATACACTCACATAGCACTTTATTAGGAACACTATGGTACCCGACACGGTCTTCTTCGTTTGTAGCCCATCCGCTTCGATGTGTTGTGCATTCTGAGATTCTGTTCTGCACACTATAATTGTACAGAGTGGTTATCAGAGTTACCATAGCCTTTCTGTCAGCTTGAACCAGTCTGACCATTCTCCATTGACATCTCTCATCAACAAGGCGCTTACGTCTGTAGAACTGCTCACTAGATGTTTTTTATTTTATTTATTTATTTATTTTGGTACCATTCGGAGTAAATTCTAGAGACTGTTGTGCGTGAAAATCCCAGGAAATCAGCAGTTACGGAGATACTCAAACCAGCCCATCTGGCACCAACAATCATGCCACGGTCCTAATCACTGAGATCAAATTCTTTCTCCATTATGATGGTTGATGTGAACATTAACTGAAGCTCCTGACCCGTATCTGTGTGATTTTATGCACTGCACTGCTGCCACACGATTGGCTGTTTAGATAATCGCATGGATGATTGTTGGTGCCAGACGATTTGAGTATTTCTGCAACTGCTGATCTCATGGGATTTTCACGCACAACAGTCTCTAGAATTTACTCAGAATGGTGCCAAAAACAAAAAACATCCAGTGAGCGGCAGTTCCGTAAATAAATAAATACAAAATGTGGTCAACATGTTCATAATTTACATTAAATATGGTCTAAAATGGCAGTTCCTTTTCTCTGCAAAATGACCATTTTGTTAAACGAATATTCCGGGTTCAATACAAATTAAGCTCAGCTGACAGCATTTGTGACATTATGTTGATTACCACAAAAAATAATTTTGATTCGTCCCTCCTTTTCGTTAAAAAAAAGACAGAATTAAGGTTACAGTGAGACACTTACAATGGAAGTGAATGGGGCCAATTTTTGGGGCCAAGACAGAAATGTGAAGCTTATAATTTTATAAAAGCACTTGCATTAATTCTTCTGTTAAAATGTATTATTTGAGCTGTACAGTTGTTTAAATCATCATTTTTACAGTCGTTTTAGGTTTTTTGGGTTTGTAGACTACATCGTCATTGCAACAAAGTTGAAAAATTTGCTATAACTTTACAAAGAAATGGTTAGTAAGTGATTTTAATCACACTAAAATCATGTTAACACGAATATTGTTTACGTTTTATGGCTATACTTTGGAACAGTGAGTATTTTAACATTTACGGATTGGCCCCATTCACTTCCATTATAAGTGCCGCACTGTAACCTCTATTTTTCCTTTTTTTTTTTTTTTTTAAGAAAAGGAGGGCCAAGTCAAAATGATTTTGTGTGGCCATAAATATTATGCCACAAATGCTCTCGATTGAGCTGAACTTTTATTGAACCCAGAATATTCCTTTAAGTGGCTTTTGCTATATCCAATATTATCTTTGTTTTTACGTAATACACTGCATTTGTAAAACACTGACACCAATAAGGTGATTATAAACGTCAACATATCCTAATAAAAATACTGTGGCTGTATGGTGCAGTGATAGTTTCTGAGGTAATACCATGGTATTTTGAAATATACCATGGTTCTGAATATTTACCATTTTCAGATACTGCAAGGTATTTAAAAGAATACCATGGTATCACCAAGGTCCATGTCGTAAAAGTAGTAGTTTTTAGATTTCTATTCAGGTGTAGTTCCAACAAAGAAATCCAAGCATGTTGAGCTTAGTTCTGAATTGTGGACATTCGTTTGGATCTATTTTAAATCTTAACACTCTCTAAGAAATAGTTAGCCGTAAATAGAAGTGCAGCTTGTGTAATCAGGGGATTAACCTGCAGGTCTGAGCCAGCCAGATCTGTGAACATAGGGAGTTTGGCATTTCTAAATCAAGCTCTGGACACATCCAGCCACTTGGTTTGGGCCAGAGCTGCTCCAGAGGATGAGTGGAGTGGGTTTGCCCTTGCACAAGCAAAGGATATTTTAAATCACACACTAAGAGCCAGTGTACAAGTGAAAACTATACATACTGCAGGGTCAAAAGTCTGAGACCACACTGAAAATCTGTTTTTTCTTTTTTTTTCTTTTTTCATTCAAACCTGGAAACTAACTGAAAGTTTTAGGATTAAAAAAATAAATAAAAAAATATGATGTAAAATGCCAGCTTGAGTGTATGTTGTCATTAAAGGGATAGTTCATCCAAAAATAAAAATTCTGTTGTTCCACACTCATATGACCTTTTTTTCCTCAGTGGAACATAAAAGGAGATGTTAGGTAAAATGTTAGCCTCAGTCACCATTCACTTTTGTTGTATGAAAAAAAAAAAGATGCAATTAAAGTGAAAAGTGACTGAGATCATACCACATAACATCTCCTTTTGTGTTCAATAGAGGAAAGAAAGCCGTAAAGACTTTGTGTGACTATCTCTTTAATAAGATTTCAATTTAATTTACCACTCACACTGTTACACTAATATTATAATTTGTCATTTAAAAAAAAAAAAAAAAAAAAAAATATATATATATATATATATATACACTATATTGCCAAAAGTATTCGCTCATCTGCCTTTAGACGCATATGAATTTAAGTGACATCCCATTTTTAATCCATAGGGTTTAATATGACGTCGGCCCACCCTTTGCAGCTATAACAGCTTCAACTCTTCTGGGAAGGCTTTCCACAAGGTTTAGGAGTGTGTTTATGGGAATTTTTGACCATTCTTCCAGAAGCGCATTTGTGAGGTCAGACACTGATGTTGGATGAGAAGGCCTTGCTCGCAGTCTTCGCTCTAATTCATCCCAAAGGTGCTCTATCGGGTTGAGGTCAGGACTCTGTGCAGGCCAGTCAAGTTCTTCCACACCAAACTCGCTCATCCATGTCTTTATGGACCTTGCTTTGTGCACTGGTGCGCAGTCATGTTGGAACAGGAAGGGGCCATCCCCAAATTGTTCCCACAAAGTTGGGAGCATGGAATTGTCCAAAATCTCTTGGTGTGCTGAAGCATTCAGAGTTCCTTTCACTGGAACTAAGGGGCCAAGCCCAGCTCCTGAAAAACAACCCCACACCATAATCCCCCTCCACAAAACTTCACAGTTGGCACAATGCAGTCAGACAAGTACCGTTCTCCTGGCAACCGCCAAACCCAGACTCGTCCATCAGATTGCCAGATGGAGAAGCGTGATTCGTCACTCCAGAGAACGCGTCTCCACTGCTCTAGAGTCCAGTGGCGGCGTGCTTTACACCACTGCATCCGACGCTTTGCATTGCACTTGGTGATGTATGGCTTGGATGCAGCTGTACGGCCATGGAAACCCATTCCATGAAGCTCTCTACGCACTGTTCTTGAGCTAATCTGAAGGCCATATGAACTTTGGAGGTCTGTAGCGATTGACTCTGCAGAAAGTTGGCGACCTCTGCGCACTATGCGCCTCAGCATCCGCTAACCCCGCTCTGTCATTTTACGTGGCCTACCACTTCGTGGCTGAGTTGCTGTCATTCCCAATTGCTTCCACTTTGTTATAATACCACTGACAGTTGACTGTGGAATATTTAGTAGTGAGAAAATTTCACGACTGGACTTGTTGCACAGGTGGCATCCTATCACAGTACCACGCTGGAATTCACTGAGCTCCTGAGAGCGGCCCATTCTTTCACAAATGTTTGTAGAAGCAGTCTGCATGCCTAGGTGCTTCATTTTATACACCTGTGGCCATGGAAGTGATTGGAACACCTGAATTCAATTATTTGGATGGGTGAGCGAATACTTTTGGCAATATAGTGTATATATATATATATATATATATATATATATATATATATATATATATTAGAAGCATTTTTGCAAGTCATCTAAGGTTTTTAGAGACTTCACTGAACATCCAGTTAAATCCACTCCTCCAACACCATATTAATCTTTCCACTGACATTTCACTCTCGATTTCTCCTCCATTCCAGTAAAAGACTTTTGAGTGTAGCGAGGTAACACATTTGATTTTAATCTTTCGCAACCTGTCGAGGACTAAATGTCATAATACTTCCTTAGTATACACTTCCTCAGAAGTCACAGAAGTGCCCAGCAGGGAAATAAATGTCAATGTAAAGTTTGAACTCAGATGACCCTTTAACCTTTGAATCAGCATAATCGGGAGTCCTCAGGCTGCGCACACACATCGTAACCTTTCACCCCCAGCCCAGGGAAGTTATAATTCAGCCAGGGAGAGACATGACTCTATGGAGAAACACCGGAGGTCAGACAGGAGCGAGAGACAGGCAAAGAGACAGACAGATAAATATATAGAAGATATTAATGGACAGTAATGACAACCGGCACACACACACAAGGCTAAACCTTCACTGCAGCGGTTTCTAACTTTGTCTGGATAACGCACATGGGAGTAGATGAACGGCCTTCAAAAACAGCCACGTGCAGATTCATGCAAACACAGAAGATAACTTTTAACCTTAATTGGCACTCAACAGACTGGAGACAGTATTTTAACATTGTAGAGGGCACTTTTACGGTACACTTTGGTGTCTCGTGATTTTTATTTTTTTTAAATTGTCATTATTTCACGCACAACAGTCTCTAGAGTTTACTCAGAATGGTGCCAGAAACAAAAAACATCCAGTGAGCGGCAGTTCTGCGGACGGAAAAGCCTTGTTGATGAGAGAGGTCAACAGAGAATGGATAGATTGGTTCGAGCTGACAGAAAGACTACGGTAACTCAGATAAAAACTTTGTACAATTTTAGTAAGCAGAATAGCATCTCAGCATGCACAAAACTTTGAACCCTGAGGTGGATGGGCTACAACAGCAGAAGACCACGTCGGGCACTTTACTAGCACCATTGTCTTCCTAATAAAGTGCTCAGTGAGTGTAATATTCTTACATTAACAACTCAAAACTCCCTTCCCAGTCCACCCAGACCATTTATGAAAATTAATCTGCAAAACTGTCGAAAATGTCATGCTTATGAAGTCACAACAATAAGCATATTAGCATATTAAATAAATAAAACATATATTTTAAATTATTTTTTATTATTATCTCTGTCTTGTTGCTGTTTTGTATTGTTGAGCACTGGAAGCTCCTGTCACCAAGACAAATTCCTTGTATGTGTAAGCATACCTGGCAATAAAGCTGATTCTGATTCTGATATTACCACCTACATTTACCGTACGAATCAACACCTGTTCAGTATTCAGCAACTTGGCCCACCCTGATGAACAAAGTCTTTTTGGTCAAAGACCTCACTTGCTGTCCTGATAGACCAATTAACGTTTAATCATGCAAAATAGCCAAATGATCAAATAATTCAATTACGTATTCGTGGTTTTGGGACTGTAGTCAGCAAACCAGTGAAGATCTAAACCAATATGGACAGAGTCTAAAATGCATTAAATAGAGGGGTCTCTAGAATTAATTTCTCACTAAAGCACTCTAATTAGACACACTGTAAAGAATCAATTAAAGAATGAAAGACTCAGAGGTCGCAGTGACCATGGTTACAGTTTATAAACTGGCTGAAGGCCGAGTCATTCCAGTCTGTCTTTACCTGTAATTCTCTGAATAATGGGATAAGGCAGTGGTTTACAAATGAACCAACACATTATTGGAACAAGTGCTGCCAATGTTTACACATTAAACAGTCCTACTGGGATTTCACAGCATTTTTTCTTGATTATTGCGGCCCAAAATGACTGAAATTGATGCGGCTTTTCTATATATATATGTATACAGCTGTGCTCAAAAGTTTGCATACCCTGGCAGAAATTATATATATATATATTTAAAAGTTTTCTACCTCAGACTATGCAAGTAAACTTTGGTAAGGTTAAAATAGTAGATCTACAATAAAACTTAAAAACACAAATCTTGGCCTGCCATTTCCTGAACGAAGAAGAGTTGTTGTGTCTCATTTTCCAGTGCAACAGTGCAATATGTGAGCTCACCAAATTAACTCAGACCATTACCG
Source organism: Myxocyprinus asiaticus (assembly GCF_019703515.2). Taxonomy (NCBI): domain Eukaryota; kingdom Metazoa; phylum Chordata; class Actinopteri; order Cypriniformes; family Catostomidae; genus Myxocyprinus; species Myxocyprinus asiaticus. Next base: position 46,304,448 of record NC_059349.1, on the reverse strand, counting down.
ACCCACACTGGGGACCGCACTCAGAGCAACTCCTTAAGAGTGTGTGAAGATTATGTGATGTACATGCTCTGTCTGTGGTCCTGCTAAAGTTTAGACAAGGCTCATTTTGAGAGTGAACGCAAAGTGCTCCGTTCCACTTTCATGTAACATTTGTGTACAGGCAAAAGTATTTGGTCATTGGGGGTTGACACCCGCTTTCTCTATTTCTGTCGAGATGATAGAATGGCGGCTGTGCAGTGGGATATGTCACAACTGCATAAAGCTTTGAGCATTCACTAGCCACTGTCAAACATTGAGAAAAGTGATTGGATTATCTCAGATTCATGATTTAAGATGAAAATTGCAGAAATTATACCAAATTGCAAGCCACCGCAAATACTGCAGAGAGTGGTTGAATTTGCATTAAATCCTGGAGGCACTGGTTAAAAGAATATTCTGGGTTCAATACAAGTTAAGCTCAATCGACAGCATTTGTTGCATAATGTTGATTACCACAAATAATTATTTCGACTTGTCCCTCGTTTTCTAAAATAAGCACTGTAATAAGTTACAGTGAGGCACTACAATGGTAGTGAATGAGGCCAATTTTTGGAGAGTTTAAGGGCAGAAATGCAAAGCTTAAAATTGTATTATAGCACTTAAATGAATTATTCTGTTAAAACATGTATTATTTGAGATATAAAGTTGTATATAAAGTTGTTAGCACAATTCGTTTAATAGAGTTAGGGGTTTCTTTACATCCATAGCCCTAAGTCTGAGCAATACCAATAACGATGTGTGCCTTAGAAAGCACCACTAAATTAATTACACTGTTTTTTATTTTATTACTTTTTTTCAGCAATTTTAACCATAATCAGTACTTATAGTCTGGCTATTTTGCAAGTGCAAAAGGTCCCTCGTTTTTTAAAATAAGCACTGTAATAAGTTACAGTGAGGCACTACTATGGTAGTGAATGAGGCCAATTTTTGGAGAGTTTAAGGGCAGAAATGCAAAGCTTAAAATTGTATTATAGCATTTAAATGAATTATTCTGTTAAAACGTGTGTATTATTTGAGACATAAAGTTGTTTATATCATATTTTTATAGTCATTTTACGGTTTACAATGTTACGTCGACATCGCAACAAAGTTGGAAAATTTGATATCATTTTACACAGATAATGTTAGTCAGCATTTTTTTTTTTTTTAAATCATGTTAACATGCATATAGTTTACATCTTGTGGCTATACTTTTGAAACAGTGAGCATTTTAATGTTTACGGGTAGGCCCCATTCACTTCCATTGCAATTGCCTCACTGTAACCCAGATTTTTGCTGCGAGGCACAATTCAAAATACATTTTTGTGGTAATTATCATTATGCCACAAATGCTGTTGATTGAACTTTATTTGTATTGAACTTTATTTGTATTATTTGTATTGTAAAATGTATTTAACACATTTACCTCTCATCTTTAGATTTCCAAAATAGTACTTACAGTGTAACAAAACTGAAGTAATTTGCAGTATTTGTATGAAGGAATTTCATTATCATCTAAGCTCTACCATGGAATCATCTACAAGCATAATACACTATTATGGTACTAATGTTAACGAAAACACCAATTAAGGACTGATGCAACTTCATGTGACAATACTGATAAATATTAAGCTTTTTTCACTTAAACGAGGCACTAAATACAGTAAAACTGAAAGCACCTAATTTTGAAAGGGGGGGGGGGGGGGATGCTTAAAATTTTGAAGCAAATTTCAGCTAAATTCAAAACGTGCGATCGATCCTGGTAACTACAAAAAAGATCACAATTATTTAAATCTATTGACAGCCCAGTTAGAACGTAATAAATGTTAATTTGATGCCTCTGGAAGATTGAGGTAAAAAAAAAATGCAAGTCTGGTTGCTTTAAAAAGAATAAAACACCTCTCTTGCAACAAGCTGAACGATTTTAAGTATCAGTCACGTCTGAAGCACAATTCGTTTAATAGAGTTAGGGGTTTCTTTAAATCCATAGCCCTAAGTTTGAGCAATACTAATAATGATGTGTGCCTTAGAAAGCACCACTAAATTTTTTATACTATTTATTTTTTTTTTACAATTTTAACCATAATCAGTACTTATAGTCTGGCTATTTTCCAAGTGCAAAAGGTCAGAATTTTAGCTAGTACAAAGTTAAGCAAACTGGGAATTCACATGAAATATGAGATGTTCTCTTTCTGTCTCTGACACATACACACTAAATATATTCCACTGCTAAAGAATACTGTATAAAGGGATTTTAATACACACATAAAAATCATCGCTTGTGTATCCCTCTCTTCCTGTTCACAGAAGATCAGGGCCAGAACTGACGCCCTGAGAGAGCACAAATCACAGCCAGCACAGACATCTGCTCAAGATGTTTCCCAAAGCAAGATCGGACAACCTACAGCTAAAACATCCCTACGGCCTTCTCTCTGCTAAAGTCTCTGTTGTTACAAGCTCATTTGATGATCTGCATGCCACTGGAATGCTCAGAAATTAACATTGTTTTGTAATCAGGCATGACAAGGTAAAGTGAGAAGCAATAAATCACGTTAACTTAATCAGATGTTTCAACCAAACCAGCAGAGGCTGCGACAAGCGATACAAGATGACATTTTGTCAGTCGCTTGGTTTTTATTTCATTCTGTGCTAGGTTGCTCCACCCACTGTAAAATCTAACTGGTCAAATGTTATGTGCCAGTGCTCATATGGGCAACTTGAGTTCAAATCTGGCTTGTGTCATTTCCTGTGATATCATTCATCCACCCTTCTCGTTTACTTTCTCCTTTAACACTGTCTATAAAAATAAAATAGAAAAAGCCAAATAAATTTAGTAAAATTATAAAACAAACATGAAAGTTGTTTTGATTGGCTGTGATTTTGTGATTTTAATTTTTTGGCTTACCATGTTAAAAGCAGGACTGGGTAAAAATCTATTTTCCGATGCATCACGATCTTCATTTGAACGATTCTTAAACCCAATTATCGATATTTTACTTTATTTGCAATTCTTTACTATGCGAGTAAATCACTTGCATATAAGAACAAATTTCATGCTATTTGACTAAAAATGTGATTAGCCACTGTCTGGTAAATGTTCAGATTTTACTCACTATTGATAGAGTAGTATATTGGCTGAGAAGTTCAGCATCCTTTGACTGTGTGTTGAGAGTTAAAGTTTGATTTTATTTGTTCTGTGTAATGTGATGTGATAATGTCCAAAGACGAGATCCACATTAAATAATGTCACTTTTTGTTCTTTATAGTCAATTGTTGATCAAAAACAACAAAAACAATTTTCACGAACAGCACGAACACGAGGTATAGGAGCCTTTCGAGTCCTCTCTTGTGAATATGCGCTCATTTGCAGGCACTCTGTAATGAGGTTCAGGAATGAGGAAGCGGGAGACTGCGATTCCAACTCAGGAATATCACTCTTTTATTCACAAAAATAAACACGTTTGTTAAAGCGCAAAGGTGAAGCTTCAAATCAAGTACACAAAAGTTGCAACACGGCAGCGGCCAACACACAAGCAGCTTCTCAGCTGGTCTCTCTCTCTCTCGACTGCCACTGTCTTCTCTCCTTAAAAGCCCCAATCATTCCTTACTGAAACACAAGACAAGTGTTAAGCACAGGTGAAAAATCATTCACCACTCATATCCCCTGCTTCACTCTCCACAGCCCGATGCTCTGCCACGCCCCGCCTCCACACGCTCTTTACAGAACTACCGGTTTTCTGAAAGATACACCAATTTTTAGCATGTGTTCTACAAATCAATCTAAATACTTGAACATATTATAAATTATGCATTAAACAATAATCATGTAACAAAATATAATATATACAATACAATACATGGATTTGTACATTTTTAAAAAGCTAAAATGTGACCAAAATAATGAAAAAAAAATTACAATATAATTTGTAAAAATATTTTCGGAATGTACCTAGTTACAAGATCCCCTGTATAATTAACAGCATTAGCTGAGGAGAATTTCTGTCATATGTTAACAAAATGGACATTATAACTGAAATACACCCATATGAATCGATATCGAATCAAAATCAGAATCATACAGAATCGAGAGCTTTTGAATCAAAATCGAATTCTGTATCAATAACCAGCCCTAGTTAAAAGTGGACAGAAAAATTGTTTAACACAGGACATTTGCCAGGAGGATGTGTAAGAAAGCTGTTTTAAATTATTATCAAATTTTTCATGTACTTTCGATGAGTAATCGATAAGTTCAGAGTGGTTGCAAAACTATACGTATGAGGGCTGTAGTAATGTCTTTGCTTTCCACCGCAGAATCACTCTGGTATCCAAAAACAAATGAGGTATTTACTCTTAAATGTTTTTAATGTAGCATCTCCTAGAAATATACAAACTACCACTCTAACAAATGTCTTGAAAATACTTCAGCTCTCTCTCTCTCTCTCTCTCTCTCTCTCTCTCAAACACATACACAGGTCCAGTGGAATGCATAAGATTAAATTCCTCTCTATGTGCGCTACAGTTTCTATTGACTGTAAATCCCATGTTGCCAGAGTGACCGATCCTTTCACAAGAGCAGGTTAATGTGTGTGTAAGTGTGTGTGTTTGTTTTAGTGGCAAATAGATCATGCTGGTTTGCTTAAAAAAACAGCGGGGCTCAAGAAAACACATTCCAACAGTTAATGACCAAAATGAGGGTAAAATATTACATATTTACCACACCCTGGCATCAAGTAAAAGAGAGAAAGAGAGAGAGAGAGAGAGAGAGAAGTGTGAGGGAGAAAGAAAGAAGGAGTGAGAAATTAATGATCAGGTTTATAAATCTGAAAGAAGGACAATAGCTAACCAGAGAGCTGCCAAAAATGTAAGAAGACATTATTAAGACATTTAAGGGCAACGGAGCAGCAATGTGTTTTTGTTTGTGTGTGTGTGTGTGTGTGTGTGTGTCAGGCTAAACTCCAAGCTTTCTTTCTCACGACTCACTGAAGAGGTTTTTTGCTGTTTAGGTCGTGCTCTGCGCTCTCATGAACACTCTCACACACAAACAAACACACACAGACGCACACTGGTAGGGTGTGTATAGTTGACAGCTCCACCCTAAAACAGCCAGTCTCCATCACCTCATGAGAGCCTGTCTGGACCAGTCTAACAGTACTACTGACAGAGAGAAGTTTGATTCTTTCTAACCTTTCCAATGCTTTGCCAATACATTGTAACTTGTGTCATGTCAATAATAAAGCACATTTGAACCAAACTGACTTGGATTGAGTTGAATTGAGAGGGAAAGAAAGACAGAAAATGAGATAGACAGAATAATAGACACAAAGACAAGCAGAAAGAGAGACAGACTGACAAATATTATGAGACAGACAAAAGTGAGACAGACGGACAGAAAGAAAGACAGACTGACAGACAGATAGAAAGAGAGACATTTTCCGGTAGCTGCAGATTAGACCTGCACAATGTTCAGAAGGAATTTTTGACCATTCTTCAGTACAGAACTGCTTCAGCTCAGCCATACTCTTAGGATGTCTGGTGTGAATGGCTCTCTTGAGGTCATTCCACAGCATTTCTATTGGGTTAAAGTCTGGGCTCCAAAAGATGGATTTTCTTTTTCTGGAGCCATTCTGTAGTGGATTTACTTCGATGTATAAAGTTATTGTCCAGCTGCATTGCCTAACTTCTACTGAGCTTCAGCTGGCATACTGCCATCCTGACATTATCCTGTAGGATATCTTGATAAACTTGGAAATTCATTTTTCCCTTGATGATGGCAAGCAGTCCAGGCTCTGAAGCAGCCCAAATTTATGATGCTTCCTCCACCATACTTTACCGTTGGGGGATGTTTTCATGTTGGTATGCAGTGCCCATTTTATGCAATACGTAGTAGTGTGTGTGTTCTTCTCATACAATTCAACCTTAATTTCATCAGTCCACAAAACATTTTCCCAGTAGCGTTGTGAAGTGTCAAGGTGGTCTTTGGCAAACTTCAGGGCATAGCGATGTTTTTGTTGGAAAGCAACGGCTTCCTTCGTGGTGTCCTGCCACGATGTTAACCAGTTCCAATGATTCCATCAAGTCTTTTGCTGTCACTCTAGGGTTCTTTTTTACCTCATTGAGCATTCAGTGGTGTGCCCTTTGAGTCATCTTGGCTGAACAGCCACTTCTAGGGAGAGTAGCCAGAGTACTAAATCATCTCCGTTTATAGCCAATTTGTTTAACTGTTGGTTTGTTTGTTTGTTTATAGCCACCTCCTGACTCTAATTAGCTTTTACTGATGTCATTAGCCTATGGGTTCACTTATTTTTTCCAACCTACACTGTGAATGTTTGAATGATATATTTAATATGTACAAGAACAATACAATACTTTGTGTGTTATTAGTTAAAATATATTGTGTTTGTTTATTATTGTAACTTAGATGAAGTTCAAACCAGATTTTAAGACAATTTTTTACATAAATGCAGGTAATTCCAAAGGGTTCACATGTTTTATTTTTTTGTTTTTTTTGCCATTGTAGAAAAAGAGAAAGACAGACAAAGACTTAGAGAGACAGACAAAAAGTGAGACAGGCAGAAACAGACAAAAAGTGAGACAGACAGTAAAATATAAAGACAAAAGACAGACGGAGAGAAAGACAGGAAGAGAGAGAGAAAAAAGATTGAAAGAAAAACACTGACAAAGATTGAGAGAGACAGAAAAAAGACTACAAATTTATGAGATACAGAAAGTGATACACACAAAAAGATGGACAAAAAAAACAGACAGACAGAAAGATAGACAAACAAAAAGTGAAACAGACAGACAGAAAGAGACAAGAGACAAATTGAAAAAGTGACAGAGGTTTAGAGAGACAGACAGAAAGTCTGAGACAGAAGTGTTTCTCAACTTTGGCAATAATAAAGCCATTTTGAATGGAACTGAATTGACAGGATGAAGAAGAGACTGAAAAACAGAGACTGGGTGAAAGAGAGAGACCTTCACTCTGAGCCCTTCGTCTCCAGGACAAACAGAGCATGGCGTCTGGCATGGCACAGTGCTAAAGTCACTGACCTCCTCTCCCTAAGCAAAAGGGATTTCACACACTTCAGACCGCCTGGCAAACATGCTCATATTTTCCGTAGACACAGAAGACGTGGTGCTCGGATGGAGCTGTTAGGGAGTCATGATTTCACATTCAACTATGAGGATTAATGCTGTGAAATATTGTCCATCAGCCAGTGAATTAACATGATAAAACTTTATAAGGAGATGTTTGTGAGTCACCAGAGCCCTGTTAGAACTAGTGGGCCAGCAAACGCTGTACTATTGGACATGAAGCATGCGATTTTTACCTTTTTTAATTTGTTCCAAGTAGAATAAAGTTGTTTCACTTGAAGATTAATATCTAATATTATTTGTATATTTTATGTTGTTAGCATTTTGAGAGGAGAGGACCTCTGGGGAATGTCTGTCTCTTTTAAAGTCTGTCTGTCTCACTTTTTGTCTTTGTGTGTCTCACTTTTTGTCTTTCTGTCTGTCTCTTTCATTTTGTAATGCTTGTGTCTTCATTTTTTATTAAAAAGTGGGTGGGCACTGTCTCGCTAAATTGCGGTGCCGTGCTAAAGCAAGAACCACTAATAAAAAAAAAATGCTTAACCTCTTCAACTCTGGGGAAGTTTTGGGCTCCCGCCTGCAATTTTTCACACTCAAATTTAAAAGCTTACCTACTGTGGACTAATTGCCAAAAATTGGTCTCATTTTTCAGAATCCCCCCAATTAAAAAAAAAAAAAGAAAGAAAAAGACTTCAATTATTCATAAATAACATTGTATATGTTTACAATTTTATGATGAACAGATTTGTTTTCATGTAACTCTGGTTTTGCTCACTCTGTCTCCCTCCAAATAGTCTTATTTTATTCCACTAGATGGCAGCAAGTACTGGAAAATCACAAAATCCTGATCTGAAATGTAGGTGGCGCTCTAACGCATTTTAGCCCTCACAGATGTGGTCATCCATAGACATTCAGTCTAATTTTCAGTTCATGCACCAACCCCACTGTTTCATCGAATATCTCGGCCTCTGAGTGGACTAGAAGCTGATGTTATTAGAAAGCTAAGATCCTCCCCTTTGCGATGATGTATTACATTTTATCATAAATAGTCAATAACATATATTGCTGATGATTTGTTTAGCATGCTTTTCCTGCTGGACCACATATTTTGTTCTGGACATCTAAGATATAACATTGGATTATTCACACAAGCAAGCTCACAGATAAGTAAAAAATGGCTCATTTAAAAAAAAAAATGCCTAAGGTAAAAGCAGATTGTAAAGAGGAGACGAGAAGCAGTTTTCCTGGTTCAGGTTATAGTTTATTTTATCTCTCTCTGCAGCACAAAGTTAATTATCACTCGCACACCGCTTCACAAAAATAAACTCTCAACGTTTGTAAAGAAACTCCTAGCTTCTTGCTCGGGTCTGTCGTGCCCAGGCTCTCTCCCCCTCCTATTTGCGGTGTGTCTCTATTTATGCCGCTCTCCCCGTGCTCACTGAAATTAGAGACAGGTGTTATACATAATTTAGCTCAGGTGTAAGCGCCCTTACCGCTTTTTCTCTCTCCGGAGAGATGCTTGACCACGCCCCCGCTGCCACATATCCCCACCGCCCGACTCAGGCCGGGGCGACATCCGGCCTGCCTACCACTCCCCCCATTCCTGGAAAGGAAGTCGGCGACAGCCATCTGCGCCCCCGGTCTGTGGACCACCTTGAACTTAAACGGCTGAAGAGCCAGATACCAACGGGTGATTCGGGCGTTAGTATCTTTCATGCAGTGGAGCCACTGGAGTGGGGCGTGATCCGAGCAGAGGGTGAAGGCCCGCCCCAACAGGTAGTATCGGAGAGTGAGGACCGCCCACTTGATGGCGAGACACTCCTTTTCCACGGTGCTGTACTTAGTTTCCCTTAACGAGAGCTTACGGCTAATGTACAGCACCGGGCGCTCCTCCCCTCCCACCACCTGCGAGAGCACAGCCCCCAGCCCCCTGTCTGAAGCATCTGTCTGTAAAACAAAAGGGAGAGAGAAGTCAGGTGAATGTAACAGCGGCCCCCCGCAAAGTGCGGCTTTAACTTGCGTGAACGCCTGTTGACACTGCTCCGTCCACTGGACCGGGTCTGGAGCTCCCTTTTAGTGAGATCAGTCAGCGGGCTGGTGACGTCCGAATAGTTAGGCACAAACCTCCTATAGTAGCCAGCCAGCCCCAGGAACTGCCTCACCCCCTTTTTGGTCTTGGGTCTTGGGCAGGTCGCAATCGCCGCCGTCTTGTCAATTTGGGGCCGCACCTGCCCGTGGCCCAAGTGGAACCCCAGATACCGTACCTCCACCCGCCCAATCGCACACTTCTTCGGGTTCGCTGTGAGTCCCGCTCGGCGCAGCGATCTCAGAACCGCCCTCAGATGTTGCATATGCCGCTGCCAATCATTGCTATAAATGATGATGTCATCTAAATAGGCAGCGGCGTAAGCTGAATGCGGCCTGAGGATTCGGTCCATGAGACGCTGAAACGTAGCCGGGGCCCCAAACAAACCGAACGGAAGTGTCACAAATTGGTGTAATCCAAACGGTGTGGAGAAGGCGGTTTTCTCACGGGAAATTGGTGTCAAGGGGATCTGCCAATAACCCTTCGTCAAATCCAATGTCGAATAAAAACGAGCAGTGCCCAACCGATCAAGCAACTCATCAATGCGAGGCATTGGATATGCATCAAATTTAGACACCGCGTTGACTTTTCTATAATCCACACAGAATCGCACAGATCCGTCGCTCTTAGGCACTAGAACAACTGGGCTGGACCAATCACTGTGGGATTCTTCTATTACCCCCATATCAAGCATCGCATCCAATTCCTCCCGAACAATTTTCTTTTTGTGTTCGGGTAGTCGATAGGGGCGGCTACGTACCACCACCCCCGGCTCGGTCTCGATGTGGTGATGGATGAGGTTTGTACGTCCCGGTAGAGGGGAAAACACGTCTGCAAACTCCTGTTGCAACCTGGCAACCTCCGCGAGTTGGCTCGGTGAGAGGTGGTCTCCGCAAGTGACCGGGGTGAACTGTTTATGTTTCGAGCTCACCTCCGGTCCGAGCTCCGCCTTCTCGGGAACCACCGTAGCCAACGTCACGGGGACCGCCTCTCTCCACAATTTTAGGAGATTGAGGTGGTATATTTGACGTGCATCCCCTCTATCGGATCGTTTAACCTCATAATCGAGATCTCCCACTCGTCGTGTGACCTCAAAGGGTCCTTGCCACTTGGCGAGTAATTTAGAGCTCGATGTGGGGAGCAATACAAGCACTTTATCTCCCGGTGTAAATTCCCTTAGCTGAGTTCCCCTGTCATACAGTCGGCGCTGTCGTTCTTGAGCTTGGAGCAAATTCTCCTGTGTTAGTTGCCCCAAGGTGTGGAGTTTTGCTCTAAGATCAAGAACGTACTGAATTTCATTTTTACTGTTCGAAGGTCCTTCCTCCCAGGCTTCTCGCAATACATCAAGCACGCCGCGTGGGCGTCGCCCATACAGCAGCTCGAATGGGGAGAAGCCAGTGGAGGCTTGCGGGACCTCTCGTACTGCAAATAACAGGGGGTCGAGCCATTTATCCCAATTTCTAGCATCGTCGTGCACGAACTTACGAATCATGTTTTTGAGGGTTTTATTAAATCGTTCCACCAGGCCATCCGTTTGAGGATGGTATACACTGGTGCGAATCGATTTAATATTTAATAACTCATACAGTTCGCGTAGTGTCCGTGACATAAACGTTGTGCCTTGATCGGTGAGGATTTCTTTCGGAATCCCCACCCGGGAGATTATTTTGAAGAGTGCCTCCGCAACACTGCGTGCTGAGATGTTGCGAAGAGGCACTGCTTCCGGATATCGCGTTGCATAGTCCACTAGGACCAATACAAAGCGATGTCCGTGAGCTGACCGTTCTAATGGCCCGACGAGGTCCATTCCAATTCTCTCAAAGGGGACCTCGATCAAAGGGAGAGGGCGCAATGGCGCTTTTGGGGTGGCCGGTGGGTTAACCAGCTGGCATTCTCGGCATGCCGCACACCACCTGCGGACATCGCCGCCAATGCCCGGCCAATAGAAACGGGCTATTAGACGGTTCAGTGTTTTCCTTTCTCCTAGGTGACCTGCCATAGGATTATAATGAGCCGTCTGGAATACCATTTCCCGACGGCTCCTCGGAATCAAAAGTTGGGTTGTATCCTCTTTGGTTCGAGTGTCCTGTGTCACTCGATACAACCGCTCATTTATAATTGCAAAATAGGGATATGAGAGTGCGATGTCAGGCTGGAGTCGTTGACCATCGATAACTCTCACTTGGTCAAAGGCGTGTTTGAGGGTTTCGTCTCGCGACTGCTCCAAAGGGAAATCCCCCTCAGGGAATTCCCTGAGAAGGGGAGGGGCCGCGGCCTCTCCCCTCTCTCGTCATCATGACGTGGAGCTGTCGAGGACGGCCCCGGCTCCGCCTCCCCTGCCAGAGCATCGCACATCACACATCTCCCTATTCTCACACAGGACCCATCCGCACAAATTCCCTTTAATAAAGCTTTAAAATCAGGCCAATCAGTCCCCAAAATCAGCGGATGGGTGAGGCGGAAGCTAACCGCAGCCTCCACTCTATGCTTTTTACCCCAAAATTTAATTGTCAGGGTCACCACTGGATACTTGTGAATATCCCCGTGTACACACTTCACCTTCACCGTTTTGGATGTGACCAATGCCTCGGGTTGAACCAGGCGTTGGTGGATAGTGGTTTGATTACACCCGGTATCCACCAACGCTTGGTGAGTACCCCCTTGACACTTACCGGTATCCGGTACGCTCCGGCCCGGTCGGGGGCAGCCTGTGGGAGGTCAGAGACCCGCACCACCGTCCCCAGCTCCATCAGAGGGCACTGATCTCGGAAGTGGCTCGGGTCTCCGCACCTCCAGCAGGCCGGCCCAGGCGCCACGCCCGCACTTGCGTCGGCGGGCGCCCCCCCCTGAGGGGGAGAGCGGCGGGGTACTAGAGTAGGGGAAGGTGTCGCCTCCCACACCCGGGAAACTGGTCTCAAGGGCTGGGTTCCTCCTCGTCTGCCTGGGGCAGGAACGGGACCTGGAGAGAAAGCAGACGAGAGAGAGAGAGGGGAGGGGGAAGAAACAGAGGGAGGAGAGAGAAGGTAGGAGGGATCTTCTGTCCTCGGGATCGCCGCCATGTGGTCCTCCGCAAGTCGGATAGCTTCCTCCAACGACGCCGGGCGGTGGCACTGGACCCACTCCGCCGTTCCTTTTGGCAGTCGAACTATGAACTGTTCCAGTACCACCTGGTCGATAATTCCCTGGACGTCGCGATCCCCCGCTAACAGCCATCTTCGGCAGGCGTCACGGAGCCGCTGGGCAAAGGCAAACGGGCGGTCAGAGCTTTCCAACTTCAAGCTCCGGAAGAGTTGACGACTTTCCTCCGGAGTGCGACCAACCCGTTGCAAGATGGCTCTTTTAAGATCTCCGTAGGCCAGGAGGCTCGACGCTGGCAGTTGTTGAGCCGCGAGCTGGGCTTCCCCGGACAGTAGTGGGATCAGTCGGGCTGCCCATTGGCCGAGCGGCCAGCCCCAGATCTCGGCGGTCCGCTCAAACAAATCCAGGAAAGCCTCGGGGTCGTCCGCCGCCCCCATTTTCTGTAATGCTGGCGGGGGTAACGGCGTGGGTGTGTCCGGGGTCGCGGCTGAGGATGCCCCCTGGCTGAGGAGGCTCCGGATCGCCTGCCGGTCCTCGGCTTGAGCATGCATGAGCTCGACAAACCGGCGGTCTTGATCTTGCCGGAGCTCAAGCAGCGTTTGTTGGTGGTTCCGATGTAGGCTGGCGAGGGCTTGGAGGATCTCCGCCAACTGGGAGGACTCTACGGGACGACCTCCATCCATCTTCTACCCAAAACTTCAGTTTCCCGGGTTTCGGCACCAGTGTAAAGAGGAGACGAGAAGCAGTTTTCCTGGTTCAGGTTATAGTTTATTTTCTCTCTCTCTGCAGCACAAAGTTAATTATCACTCGCACACCGCTTCACAAAAATAAACTCTCAACGTTTGTAAAGAAACTCCTAGCTTCTTGCTCGGGTCTGTCGTGCCCAGGCTCTCTCCCCCTCCTATTTGCGGTGTGTCTCTATTTATGCCGCTCTCCCCGTGCTCACTGAAATTAGAGACAGGTGTTATACATAATTTAGCTCAGGTGTAAGCGCCCTTACCGCTTTTTCTCTCTCCGGAGAGATGCTTGACCACGCCCCCGCTGCCACACAGATATACTGTTTTTATCTATTTGGGGCTTACAGCAGCAGTGATCGGCACAGAAAAGAGACGTTTGTATTTAATATCTTACAAATATCATATTTAACTTTGTGATTCTTTTGAAAAACTTTCAAACTGTGGTATTAGCACATAAAAATAAACTGTACAGTCACATTCCTGAGAATAAGAGCTTTCATATGATATATGATTTGTCTATTTAAGCCAAGTAATATAACTGTAATTTGTTTATGGTTTCAAGCAACATAATGATCGAAGTTCATTTTTTGAGAGGTTTGTAGCAACATATAATTCACAATATTATAGAACTCTTAAAAATGTATAGAAACTGATGTGCGGTCACAGGTGTGTGTGTATATAGGCTATTTTACGACATCTTTAAACATGGCTCATCCAATCAGAATTTGAAGATGGAACTATACAGTATATTCAATCTCAGCAAATGAATATGTAAGAATTTACCCAATCAAGAATTATTAAATTACAAAGAGACTATAATGGACCATAAGACTATACCTCTAAATAGCTCTACATTAATTACACATTAATGTTTATTAATTTAGCTTTTATCTAATTTGCAACTGACTAACAAATAAGTTGACCAGAAAAGTAAGAGCTATTAAATGTATAAGTGCAAAACATGAGTGTTTTGTATTTTGCTTGTTTATTTGTTTGATCTGATTGATAGGAGTAAGTGCCCTCACATACATGACTATGAATTAGTTATTAAAGTGTTCATGGAGTTGTCTATATTAAAGCAATAAGCCACAAAAGGCAGTGCATAACATTTTTTTTTTTTTTTTACATGGCTAAGCAGTGTTGTTAAGGACGACAGTATCCGTTTTATCTTCACTGGACTGTTACGGGACATTGTTGATTATATGCGGACTGTGAACTCATGGCTGTGCTAAGTTGTGGGTCGGGAAGCAGACATGCATTGGGGAGTGTTCAGTGAACTCTTTAAAGTGCTGTAGAATTCACTAGCCACTTCAAACAGTGCGCTCTGTTCTCCCTGAAGCCACAGACAAGAGAGACGAGCCTTTGATACAGAATACTACTGTGTGGTGACACACACATACACCTGATACCCTACCAGAAGTGAAGAGACCATTAACACAGAAAACTACAGGTTAAGTGAGCAACTGATCAACAAATTCTGCAGACGAACCCATTCAGGCTGCCTGCCTAGACAATTCACACTGCCACCAGTGTGTGCGTGTTTGTATGTATAAGTGTTGTGTGACATTTAGGTCTGACAAAGTTTACTTATGTTAACTAATGAGATTAAATGAGTTTAAGAGCATTAAAATTAACAGAATTGGTGCATTTACCTAATTTGACATTACAGCTGCCTTTTTGTGTGATTCACTGAAGAGCAGGACTCTTGTTTTCAATAAAATGATGAAAAAATAAATAAAAATACTTTATACAAAATATTTTATTTTTAAATCAGGCCCAAATGGGATCTCAGTGTATTTAAACAGAATACACTACATCTAATGGAAACAATAACCATTTACAGGCAAATTTAAGCAAAATCAAAATGTTCTGCATAACGGGAAAAGTTCCAGTTCTCCCGATGGCCAGTCTGACCCTGCTGGCAGCCCAAATGAGGTGGTTAATAAATGTGTTCTCTGTAATGCAGTAAACCAGACTTCCTGTAAAAGAGCAGGTGTTGGAGTACAGTAGTGCAGTCTGGTCAACACAAACCCTCTAGTGATTGTTCTGAAACTTATAAAGAGGAAACATTCCCTTTTTATCAATCTCCCTTGTCCACATTTACACTCAAGAGTGTAATGGCATGTTGTTTAAGTGTGTGTGTGTTTGTGTTTAAACACATTAACACACACACACACCCCGAGCATAGAGATTCTATTGTCTACACACCCAAAAGCAGCTGTGTCGTTGGCCTGTCCTCCAGATTCCAGTTGGGGATATTTACAGGGAATTAGATGTATTTATTGAGCTTTAACGGGAGGGGTGGCCCACCAGCGACCTGAACTACAGGCAACACACCTTGGCTGGACTGTTTCACATCTTGTTTAGCATCCACCAAGGAGATTTAAAATTTCATCACATTTTGTGCTGCCCTTCTGCTCGATTTCAAGTGCAGTTTTGTAACTGTGTGTATGTGCGTGTGTCATGTGTTTGTAAATGCATCGTGACCCTAAAGTTCTTCCAAACCTTTGCATCTTTCTTCCATGAAACACAAAAAGGAGAGATTTTAGGCAGAATGACAGCCTCAGTCACCATTCACTTTCATTGTGTGGAAGAAAGATTAAATGAAAGTGAATAGTGACTAAGACTAACATACTGCCTAACATAATTTTTGTGTTCCACAGAAGAAATAAAAGTCCTACCGGTATGGAACAAATCATGAGGGTATGTAAATGAAGACTGGAGGGAATTCCACCTGGGGTCCAGAATCCAAAACACAACATACGCTTTTTAGCAGGTGAACCATAACCAGTTGTGACTATTGTTGATTATTTCCCTTGATTAAAAATACTTTTTTTTTTTGTGGGGCAACTGCAAGCCAAATCCTTTATTTAGGCTACACATCCAAAATAATTGCAAATGTCCAGATTCTCCAGACATTCATTTCCTGAATTTGGGCAATAAATTGTTAAATTACAAACAATGAGAACTGGAAGGAATGAGATTAAAATGCAGACTAAAGTGGAGACAAGTCCATCTGAGATGAGTCTGGACTCATAATCTACAGACATCCTGTTACGTACACAAATTACATTGTGTGTGTATGTGGATGGGTCCCACATACTCAACAGTTATTTTGACATTTTAAAGTGAGAGGTGTAGTGTTAGGCTAAAATCAGGAATGGTCAAAGCTCTCTCTTTTAATCTCTTTCAGGCTCTTTTCACTTTGATTTGATTGCTTGGTCTGAACCCAAGTTGGATTCCATGCTCTTGCAGGGGTCTCTTTTTTCACATTGGGCCCTGAACTGTGGTGTGTTTGCATCAATACTAGTGGCAGGTGTTTACAACTCTAGATTAGTAATTGAGTCCCTTTGGTTTTTCTACCAAAACTTAACATACACAAAATGTCCCCAAATTTGGCTTTATTACATTGTGACAAATATTACATTGCGAAAAGAGACTTTTGGGGGAGAGGTGTGAAATCGAACTCTGGTTCAGACAAACCAGAGTTCGATTCTGTGTCCATCTGTGCTGGTTTTTTATTGTGCTTCAATGAAAACATGCACTTGACAGATGTCTTTGACTAAACTTACATTACATGATCCCAACTCATGAAGTCCTCTTATGACTCTGTTGAATATATGTGTATGAGGCAGATTGAACAGTCTGACACCTTCTCAACGCTCCTATCTCAGCGGACACAAACACTATCAAGCAGTTTAGCATTCAGATTACAAAGGTTCAACAAAAATAACTTGCAATCTCTGAGTTGCCATAGTGACAGGTGTTTCTGAACAGTAAATTACAGGTGTCATTCAGACATGACTGAGACAGTCATTCACTGACAGACAGTAGAGAGAGACAGGTGACAATGAAACAAATGAAAGGCTGAAAAAGAAACATACAAACATTGAGAAAGAAAGAAAGACAGAAAGAAAGAAAGGTTTAAGAGGGCTGAAGAGAGCAAGCAGGACAGACTGTTGCTTCACAGAGCCTCAGGGGATTTAGGGAAAATCAGCTTTTATTCCGAAAGTCTTTCAGTGTGCTGCCTGCTATTAGCATCACAAAAACAGCACTTTACGTAGAGCCAATCCCATACAAAATCTACTGTTTTCTAAACATCTGCCTTTTTCAATTTTCAATTCTCTCTCTTCTTTATCTCTCTCTTTTTATTTCTCCATGTTTCTTTAAACACATATTTCCCCATTCAGTTTATCAGAGTTAAACAGGGGTCAGTATGAGAGAGAGAGAAATTATCATCTTAATAATGTTTCCCTATCTGTACTTTTTCATAAAATATTTTAATTTCTGTGTGCGCTTGAGAGGAAGTCAAAATAAGTGCTTTGAGCTATCAAATTTGCAAATATTAGTTTACAATTAGTCTCAATCATTTTGGTTCACATCTCAGATTACATATATATATACATATATATACATATATATATAGATATATACATGCATCGTTTTTGTTGTTTTTTTTTTTTTTTTTCACATAGTAAGTGCAAATTTCAGTAGTTTCAATTAGTTTCTTGTTCACACCAGATTCAAATTTCTTATTCATTTAAGAAAACAATAACTAAATGCACATGGCTTTCTGATCAAAATTGATGAGTTGATTCTCAGTGAAATTGTCATACTCTTCACAACTTCTAAACATTCTTTCATCATGTGATGGCCACATTATCCATTCAGTTATCAAAATCTGTCAGACATACATGTATATTCCATAAATATCTATGACATGGAATGTTTGTGATGTCTGCTAAATCTCTGGCCAGACCAATAAGAGCGACAGGATGTCCACCAAGAAGATGGGAACTTGTAGTGTTACATACTGTGAGGAGGTACAATTTATTGTTTTTTATAGAACTACTGCAGTTTTTTTTGTCATTTTGTGGCAATTTTCTGTTCACTATTTATGACTTTACATGTAAGAAATGTGTAAAAATGGACATGCAAATGTGAATTTTCTGTTTACATGTAACACATTGCTACAAAAATACATTTACTGTATACATATGTGGGGATGGGGGCATTGTCATGTATCTGTCTGCAGGAGAGGGAGAGCGGTAAGGCTCGTCACCTGGGCTGTCATTATCTCTAACATCTGTGTCTTGTTATAGTGATGGCAGAGGAAGACCTGAAAAGGTCGACGGACACATCAGTATGGAGAGAGAGACAGCAGAGAAAGTTGGCAGCGTGTGTCTGCTAGTGTTAAAGTGAACTCTCACTGACTCGTTGGAGTACATATTTGGCCACTAAAAGCCCTTTTGTTTATGTTTTGTGTGACACTGAAAGAGTAATAAAAATAATAAAGAAGGCCATTGTGCAACGGGTTGGCCGTAGTCCTGAGCAGAACTGCCAGTGCTTCAGGACACTGAAATTTGGGAAACACGGCTGCCCGTTTACTTTCGTGCAACAGCTCCAGGATGCCTGTCGAAAATGGCTGCTGGCTGAGGGAACCCACGGCGCCATGGACATCATCGACCTGGTGACACTGGAGCAGTTCATCTCCCAACTTCCTCGGAGGATGGCCGAGTGGGTCCAGTGCCACCACTCAGCTTTGCTGGAAGAGGCCGTCCAGCTGGCAGAAGATTACATGACAGCATTTCTGGGAATCGCTATAATGTGGTTCGCTCTCAGCGGGGCGCGTGGTGAGTTGTGCGTGGATGCCACGGAGAATAGCGTGAAGCCTCCACATGCACTATGTCTCCGTGGTAATGCACTCAACAAGCCACATGATAAGATGCGTGAATTGACAGTCACAGACACCGAGGCAACTGAGTTTCATCCTCCACCACCTGGATTGAGGCGAATCACTATGCCTCCATGAGGACTAAGAGCACATTGGGAATTGGGCATTCCAAATTGGGGAGAAAAAAAATCGAAAAAAAAAAATATTAAGGGAAATATATGTGGATGGGTCCTGTAAAATGTTGTCTCAGTGTGTGACGTGCGATGCTATGGCTGGAGAGGCGGTGCCAGGGCCATCAACGTCTGCTCCGCATCAAGATGACGCAAGAGAGGGAGTTCCCGAGGGGGATTTCTCTAGAGCAGTCACGTGATGAGTCCCTCAAACATGTGTTTGACCAAGTGAGAATCAACGATGGTCAAGAGGTTCAGCCTAACGTCGCACTCACATACCCATATTTTCAATTATTAAAGATCGGTTGTATTGAGTGACACAGGACAATCAAACAAAAGAAAATACAACCCAATTATTAGCACTGAAGAGCCATCAGGAAACCCTCTTCCAGGCGGCTCACCATAATCCAATGGCTGACCATCTAGGTCATGAAAAAAAGCTCAACCGAATAATGGGCCATTTTTTTTGGCCGGGCATTCATGGGGACGTTCGCAAGTGGTGTGTGGCATGCCGTGAATGTCAGTTGGTGAATCCACCGGCCACCCCAAAAGCACCATTGCACCCTCTATTGCTAATTGAGGTCCCCTTTGAAAGAATTGGCATGGACCTCGTTGGGCCATTAGAACAGACTGCACATGGGCATCGCTTTCAATTCGTTCTGGTGGACTATGCAATGCGATATCCAGAAGCAGTGCCCCTGAGCAACATCTCAGCACGTAGTGTTGCGGAGGCACTCTTCAGCATTATCTCCCGAGTGGGGATTCCAAAAGAAATCCTCACTGATCTAGGCACTACATTTATGTCACGAACTACGCGAACTGTACGAATTGTTAGGTATTAAAATGATTCACATCAGTGTTTACCACCCACAAATGGATGAGCTGGTGGAACTATTTAATAAAACCTTAAAAAATATGATTTGTAAGTTCGTACACAAGGATGCTAGAAATTGGGATAAGTGGCTCGATCCCCTGTTATCTGCAGTGCGAGAGGTCCCACAAGCCTCCACAGGGTTTTCCCCATTCGAGCTGCTATATGGGCATTGGCCACGTGGCGTGCTCAACGTCATACGGGAAGCTTGGGAGGAGGGACCTTCAAACAGTAAAAATGAAATTCAGTACGTTCTTCATCTTAGAGAAAAATCTTCACTCTTTGGGTCAACTAACACAGGAGAATTAGCTCCAAGCTCAGGAACGTCAAAGCCGACTGTATGACAGGGGCACTCGACTGCGGGAATTCACACTGGGAGATAAAGTGCTTGTATTACTGCTCACCTCGCCAAGTGGCAAGGGCCCTTTTAGGTCACACGGCGAGTCGGAGATTTCGATTATGAGGTTAGGCGAATGGACAGGGGTGGGGCATGTCAAATTTACCATCTCAACCTCCTAAAATTGTGGAGGGAGGCGGTCCCTGTGGCCTTGGCAATGGTAGTCCCGGAGAGGGCGGAGCTCAGGCCAGAGGTGACTCTCAAACCTAATTCATTCACCCTGGTCCTGTGTGGATACCACCTCTTACCGTCGCAGCTCACAGATGTGGCCAAGTTGCAAGCGGAAATCGCAGATGTGTTTTCGCCTCTCTTTGGTCACACAAACCTCATAGAACACCACATCGAGACCACCTCGGGGGTGGTGGTTCATAGCCACCCTTATCACCTTCCTAAACACAAGAAAAGGGTTTTTCAGGAAGAATTGGAGGTAATGCTCGAGATAGGTGTAATAGAAGAGTCGCACAGTGACTGGGTCGGCCTGGTGGTTCTGGTACTTAAGAGCAATGGGACGGTCTGGTTCTGTGTAGACTATCGCAAAGTGAATGCGGCATCCAAATTTGACACATACCCAATGCCACGGATTGACAAGTTGCTCGATCAGTTGGCCGTGGCTAAATTTTATTCGATATTGGACTTAACAAAGGGTTATTGGTAGATCCCTTTAACTCCATTCTCCTGAGAAAAAACAGCTTTTTCCACACAATTCAGCTTACACCAATTTGTGACCCTTCTGTTTGGTTTGGGACCAATTGCACAAAGAAGTGTGCAATTGGGTGGGAGGAAGTTCGATATCTGGGGTTCAATTTGGGTCAAGGGAAGGGGCAACCCCAGGTTAACAAAACCACAGCGATCGCGGCCTGCCTGAGGCCCAAGACCAAAAAGTAAGTGAGACAGTTTCTGGGGCTGGCTGGATACTACCAAAGGTTTGTGCCTAGTTACTCTGACATCACCAGCCCGCTGACTGATCTTACTAGAAAGGGGGTCCCCGATCCGATCCAGTGGACAGAGTCATGCCAACAGGCTTTCCTAAAAGTAAAATCTGCCCTTTGTTGGGGGCTGCTTTTACATGTTCCTAATTTCTCTCTCCCCTTTATTTTGCAGACAGATGCATCTGACAGGGGGCTGGGGCAGTGCTCTCGTAGGAGGTGGGGGGGGAGGAACAGCCGGTGCTGTTCATAAGTCGCAAGCTCTCCATGAGGGAGATGAAGAACAGCATCACAGAAAAGGAGTGTCTTGTGATCAAGTGGGCTGTCCTCACCATCAGCTACTACCTGCTGGAGTGGGCCTTCACCCTCTGCTCAAATCATGCCCCACACCAATGGCTCCACTGCATGAAAGATACCAACGTGCAGATCACACATTGGTACCTAGCACTTCAGCCATTTAAATTTGAGGTGATCCACAGACCGGGGGTGCAGATGGCTGTGGTGGACTTTCTCTTCAGAAATGGGGGGTTGGGGGAGTTGGCAGGCTGGATGTTGCCCCAGCCTGAGGCGGGCGGTGGGGGTATGTGGGGATGGGGGCGTTGTCGTGTATCTGTCTGCGGGAGAGGGAGAGCGGTAAGGCTCGTCACCTGGTCTGTCATTATCTCTAACATCTGTGTCTTGTTATAGTGATGGCGAAGGGAGACCTGAAAAGGCCGACGGACACATCAGTATGGAGGGAGAGAGACAGCAGAGGGAGTTGGCTGTGTGTGTCCGGTACTATTAAAGTGAACTCTCATTGACTCGTTGGTGTATATATTTGGCCACTAAGAGCCCTTTTGTTTATGTTTTGTGTGATGCTGAAAGAGTAATAAAAATATTCACATTGACTGTTTCGCTGCCTCCTGACTCCTCCATTTGCCCCAAAAACACAAACATTGTTAACAACATACAAATGTGCATATCCTTTTTCTGTGTATTACATTATTGTACAATATTGACTTTTCCCAGTAAACGTTTACCTACTGTTGAAATTGGTATCTAAAAAGCTCAGTGTGAAACACAATAGCGTTCAGCTAGACAAAACTGACATTCTTGTATAGAACAGTAAGCAGTCAGTGTCAACAAAAAAGTAGAACAAAAATGACATTTGTATATAACAAACATTTCCAGGGTTGACTGCCATGGTGAAAAACCATCTAAACATTTTGACCAGTACGGCTCAGATGATGACAAAAAACTTTTCATTTTGGTGGCATTGGCCAATTTACAGACACAATAACTAGGTTTTGAAGCATGAATTAAATGTTTTGAGTGAGTTACTACATTTTGCAGACATTCAGTAGAGTTGTGATATCCCATAAAACTGTTGTGACAATTGCACTTACAGAGAATGTTAAGACTGTTTAAAAAAAAATGAGCCAAAGCGAAAAACTGTAATATTGTGAAACTTGTGTTTATATTCAGGACGAATTCATTTATTTTTTGTATGATCAAGACAGACAGACAGACAGACAGACAGACAGAATAACATAATGATGGATGTATGGATGGATGGAAAACATGACAGACAGACAGAACGATAGAATAACATGATGGATGGATGGATGGACAGATGGGCAGACAGGCAGATAGATAGATAGAATGCACAGAAGAACAGACAGACAGACAGACAGACAGATAGATAGATCTCATTGGTCCAAAATCCTGTTCCTGATACGTGATTATTTGGTAAGAACAGAAAAAATTTACTTTGGGCACTTGTGTCATGTCAATTTTATGTATGTGTGTGTGTTAGGCTACAATCGTCCAACACTTGTTTACTGACATCACTGGTTCACATGAGAGTCAGATGATTGCTCAGCTGGGTCAGTATACACTGATTCCATCTGTGGCCCCTGTCTGTCCTCCTCTTTTTAATCCTTTACTTCCATTTCTCCCCATCAAAGTCAGTCTTATTTCCACATGTGACCTCTGTAAAACTCCCTTTCTACATAGTTAAAGCTACAAAACATCTCATAAACTCTGTACTAGGTGTTGTTAAATAGACGGAAGCTTCTACTGTCTGTTTATTGTACAGAATAGCAGGATCGCTTTGATGAGCTATTTAATTAACATCTGAAAAGAATCATCTGCCTCTGTTTTCTCTGCTACACTGTTGGAGCATGATTGGACTGTCAGGGATATCAGAATGAGAGCAGAACATCACACCAATTCAGTGAACGGAAAGAAGTTCCTTAAGAGTTCAGCACATTTCTTAAGATATTAATATATCATGGTATTAAAATTATACTGTGAGGTACAAAGGATAAAACTGTACTATCATCATGATAGCGTTTTCAGTATAACCATAGTTATCAGTATAACCACAGTAGTATCATGACCTCATCATCAGATCTAAAAGGCCATTGACAGAAACCCTAAGACACAGCCAATGAATATTTTTGAGTTTTAAATCCAAAGCTCAGTCAACACCCATTGTAATCCAAAATCACATACTTTAAATACCTCAGATTTGTCAATGTTTACTTAAAAATGCAAGAAAGTATTTGTAAAACATGAAGTGACTATCTGAAAATTGTGAGCTCCTACATTATAAAGCCAAATTCAGCTAAGCATTACCAGAAAATGACAATAATCCTGCATTTGTTAACAAAGCTCTATGAATATCAGACGCAGTTGACTGGTGTCTAATTTGGTATGAAAAATATTTTGGGGATGTACTGTAATCTCCCAAACTGGAGTTTGTTCAATAGTGCTGGTATCTTAGGAATGGCACATCTGTATATCAATTAATCAATTAGTGATCCATGTGTAGCAGTCACTAGAGAACATTTGTCTTGAGATGTGACAGATACAGTATGTGTGGTAATGTCACCAGATTATGGTGTTCCCTACCTGGTTGAACTGCTCGAGCCTGTCTTTGACTTCCAAAAGCACAGGGTCAGTACCTCTGACCCTTACTTCTGGATTTTGCCTTTGAGCATGGACTCCACTGCCCACCACTCTTCCATTATAACTGAGAGGGAAAGAGAAATACAGAAACAAAAACAGATGGTCAGCCCTAGAGTCAGTAAATAACTTTTTAATAAGGGCCCATGTTTGACCCTTGGAATTTTTTCAGTTTATGAGAACAATTTATTTTCCCAACCATATAAAAACCCCAAAGCATCTTGTCTATTTATGTCAAAAACTTCAATTGAATTCTAAATGAATTCTCAATCTTAACAATTATGACTTGTTATCTATAAAACTGAATCAACATGAAATACAAAAGTAGCACTTTATAATACACAAACACAATACACACTCTGCAAGAACACATTTGAAATACAGTTATTGGTCGGCCTATTTAATTACACAGATCTCAACTGCCTACCATCAATGTAGATTGTGATGTAATCACTGTTTCAAGTTGTGTCGTTTTTGGTAGTCTTTTCTTCATGTTGAGTGTTTTCAAAGCTGGTTTGAGCTTTTTTTAAGCCACTTAAAAATAAAATACCACTTCATATTAGCTACACATTCAACAATCACACACATTGAATCAATATATCTGAGAGCTACCAGTCACTACCGTTTCTACACTAAACCCATAAAATCCCCACATTTAGATAGGCCAGTGGGCCGGGTAAAAATATAGATTTTTCGATTAATCACAATCTTCATTTGAATGATCTCGACATCTGTTCTTAACTATTCTTAAATAGTTAGACTATTCTTAAAATCCCAATATCAGTCTTTTAATAGGTGAAGTTTTATTATTATTTTCTTATTGGATGTTGCTGTTTTTATTATAAATGCTTCGTCCGTGCATGTTATTTAAAAAATAATAAAAAAAATGGTTAGCCCTGTTAATCTTTAATCAAATATACTAACTTGTACAGTTCGAGTAAGTGTTCTTTTTAGTTTTCATTATCTTTGGTGTATTGTGATTCAAAACTTGGATATATTGTTTTTTACTCGCATGTTTCTCATTCATCTGTACTGGCACAATGGCTCCCACCTCATTGTAAGCAAAGACCACGATGAGCTGTGTGTATTTGTGGGCTGGTTATGTAGTAATGTTGAAAGTTAGATCATCATTCAGTTCTCTGAGATCGCTTCTCAAGTTTCCCTGGTAAGCGGCTCTAGCATATGCTGTGCATGTGCATTGCGGTCCCACCCCCACATCCTGTTTCAGTAGGAAATACGTCAAAATGTCAAGGCACTTCAGGGCGACTTTAGGCACTGAGATCCTTTCACTGCCTGATGAGATTAAATGTTTGGTTTGACCTGTTGCGTGTAATGTGTGTCCAAAGATGAGATCCAATCAAACTATTTTTAATTAATAATGTCTATTTTAACATCCTTTCTGTTCTTCATGGTCATTTGTATAGTCACCAAAAGAACAAAAAAGAAGCATTTGATTCTAATAAAGAAGTCATGTGACTCTCATTAATATGCACTGATCTGTCGGTTTTCTTAAGGAGACACAGTACAATTTTAGCACTTGTTCTACACATCAGTGCAAATACTTGTAAATAGCACAAATTATGCATGTAAACGATAAACAAGTAGGCCTAACTATATATACATTCACTGACCACTTTATTAGGAATACCTGTTCACCTACTTATTCATGTGATTATATAATCAGCCAATCACGTGGCAGCAGTGCAATGCATAAAATCATGCAGATATGGGTCAGAAGCTTCAGTTAATGTTCACATCAACTGTCAGAATAGGGAAATGTGATCTTAGTGATTTCAACGTGGGATGATTGTTGGTGCCAGACGGGCTGGTTTGAGTATTTCTGTAACTGCTGATCACCTGGGATTTTCACGCACAACATTCTCTAGAGTTTACTCAGAATGATGCAAAAAAAAAAATCCAGTGTGCAGCAGTTCTGCGGACGGAATAATATAATATAATATATACTGTATATATATTAGAGCTGTCAGAATTAACATGTTAATCGCATGTTAATTTTTTTTTATTGCGATTAACGCATTTAAAATTTATACAGCATAAACCAGCATAAATACTTGTTGGAATGGCGGGACCTTTGTAATGTTTCTTAACGGAGTCATTACACTGATGCTCACTTCACAAAAGTGCTTCCCTGTCAGTGATAAAATGATGGAGAAAGGAGCTCTTAGCGCTTTTATTTGATGTACAAAACAAGCCAAGACGGGACTCTAGAAATCAAATATTTTCAGTCTATGTAAGGTGCATTTTAATTAATACAAATGCACGGCAAGTCTTAACTATTACTCCGCTTTTCCCATGGAGTTCAAAGTGGCGCTGGACGCTGGTGTTGACGCTCTGATGCAAATTATGAATGCAGCTTTATAATTGCTGTATAAAAGTGGATAGCCACAGTCTACCGGCAGATTAATATTGTGGAGGATGAGATGAATATTTAACATTTAAAATTATGAATATAGAAATATGAAATTAATGAAAATATGAATGAATATTCAACATATATATATATATATACACTGGTGGCCAAAATTTTGGAACAATGTGCAGATTTTGCTGTTTCGGAAGGAAATTGGTACTTTAATTCACCAAAGTGGCATTCAACTGATCACAAAGTATAGTCAGGACATTACTGATGTAAAAAACAGCACCATCACTATGTGAAAAAAGTCATTTTTGATCAAATCTAGACAGGCCCCATTTCCAGCAGCCATCACTCCAACATCTTATCCTTGAGTAATCATGCTAAATTGCTAATTTGGTACTAGAAAATCACTTGTCATTATATCAAACACAGATGAAAGCTATTTGGTTTGTTATATGAAGCTTAACATTGTTTTTGTGTTTGTTTTTGAGTTTCCACAGTATGCAATAGACCAATTTTAAGTCAAAAATGGCAAAAAAGAAATGACTTTCTCTAGAAACTTGTCAGTCAATCATTGTTTTGAGGAATGAAGGCTATACAATGCTCGAAATTGCCCCCCCCCCCCCCCAAAAAAAAACTGAAGATTTCATACAAAGGTGTACACTACAGTCTTCAAAGACAAAGAACAGCTGGCTCTAACAAGGACAGAAAGAGATGTGGTAGGCCAGATGTACAACTAAACAAGAGGATAAATACATCAGAGTCTCTAGTTTGTGAAATAGATGCCTCACATATCCTCAGCTGACAGCTTCATTGAATTCTACCTGCTCAACACCAGTTTCATGTACAACAGTAAAGAAAAGACTCAGGGGTGCAGGCCTTATGGGAAGAATTGCAAAGAAAAAGCCACTTTTGAAACAGAAAAAAAAAAAAGAAAAGGTTAGAGTGGGCAAAGAAACATAGACATTGGACAACAGATAATTGGAAAAGAGTTTTATGGATCTTAACCCCATTGAGCTTTTGTGGGATCAACTAGACTGTAAGGTGCGTGAGAAGTGCCCAACAAGACAGGAAGCGTGGGGTGAAATTTCACCTGATTATCTGGACAAACTGACAGCTAGAATGTCAAGGATTTGCAAAGCTGTCATTGCTGCACGTGGAGGATTTTTTGATGAGAACTCTTTGAAGTAGTTTAGTTTGTCTGTACATTGTGATCAATTGAATGCCACTATATATATATATATATATATATATATATATATATATATATATATATATTATTATTATTATTTTTTTATTATTTTTTTTATGTACCAAGTTAAAATGTCCCCTGTATAATGAACAGCATTAGTCTTCTAAATGCAAGTTTCACAACCAAGTTTTGTTTTTGTTGATGAGTAAACATCCTAACTGCCAACTTCATCTTTTCATTTTTTACCTCAGGGATATTACAGTATAAATGATAATGTTAAATTATGTTTAGCCTTTAGTACAGATCTTTAATTTTGTGTTGATGAAGGGGTTCTTGAGCCTTACTGATGATGCTGATTTTACAGCTAAAAGGGTTGGGAAACACTGAGTTAGGCCTAATGGAATATTATTAAATATGTCAGAAACAGAAAAAATCACTATGGGGGCATTTTTCCCCAAACATTTTAAGTATATGGGGCATTTTTGTCACTTTCAGTGCCATTTTTCCCCCGAGCTCTGGTTAATTCCTGATGGTCAGAAATGTTATGCTTCATTAACATGAGTGACTGCAGCACTTTGGAGCCCTATAGGAAACTTTGAGACCTTTGGAGTCTCAATTTTGTATTCAAATAAATCCTTGAGGGCATGTAATTAAGAAAATAACAATTCACACTGCGAGACAATAACATTTCTGTCATAAGTACAATTAACAAATGTATTAACAGGAACAGAGTTTGTGTGAGAGATTAACACTTTCATTTTAAACCCACAAAAATCGTCTTTGGGTTGAAGTCCCTTGGAAGCTTAAATCTTCAATCCACTGTTTGGCTTTACCAAGATAGGAATGACAGTCTAAGAGATCAAGTTGGCTCGGACTTCCAGATCCCCTGGCAGAAATTATACATTATAAAGTCTAATTGCTGGCATGTGTGCTGTGGGAGGGGATGGGAAGGGAGGTGTTAGTTGGTTGTATCCAAGAGTATTGATGAGACAGTGGGTGAGAAACGACTCCTTTGGAATAATGAAAGGGTGTAACTGAGGCTAATTAGAGTTCTGTAAAAGGCCACAGAGAAATGTGTCTGAACTGCTTAAATACTACAAGAGCAGGGTGAGAGATCAGTTATTCCCAGACAATAAGAGCTAATAGCAAAAAGACAAAGTGTAGATGTTACCACATGAAGTACATTTTAGGAAACCTGACAAAATATATATTTTTACAGTGAATCTCTCTTTCCTCTCTACCCTTATACTAATACCCCTTTCTACTCATCCCTTTTCCCCTTTGGTTTGCCCACTGCAATAATTGAGTCCTGAATGGACACCTCGTTAGTGCAATAGCTGTGGCTCACTAGAGGTGCAAAAGCCAGGAATAAGTGTATCTGCCCATCCAGCACTTCTTTAGTTTATCCCTCAGCCTGATCTCTAACCACAACCCCTGGATAAATTCACAATCTCAGTATTAACTCATTACATTCACCTAAACTACAGAATATTAGGGACTCAATGTTAGTTCCGGTAACCATTCATTTTTCCATATAATGAAAGTGAACGATGACTGAGGCTGAACATTCTGCCTAACATCTCCTTTTGTGTTAATTAGTAGAAAGAAAGTCATGTGGGGATGGAACAACATGAGGGTGAGTAAATGATGACAGAATTTACATTTTTGGGTAAATCAGTTGAATCAAACTGACTACATTTGGTTATGGCAATGTAATTTGTTAAATACAGATCCAGTAGAAACAGCTTCTTATGGTAATAAATGCCAGTTTTCTCTTTGAACATTGTAGAAAGACGAGAATTATAAGTACATAAAAAAATAAATAAAAAAAGATTCTGGGCTCCATCAACAGCAAAGTCCCAAATAACCATAGAAACACAGAAGCCATCTAATTACACTATACCTGTTCCCCATATCTCTCATTATCATGCTGTTACACATATTTGACAATATTACTTCTAAAACCGTGAATATTCAACCCACACACTAAAAAATACATTATTCATCTATCATTCTAAGATGTGACAAGAACACAGATGAAAACAGAAGAAATATGTGTGTGGATGGTTGTGTTAGAGGGACTGGGAACGGTAAGTGAATTTTGAGTGGGTGCCGTTGTTTTCAAGATTAAATTACTGATCTAATAAACAATATTTAAAGGATTCCTAATGCATGAAATTAATCAAATTAAATATGAATTTTTAATATTTAATAAGATTACAAATTTTGGTGAAATTAAAACTAGAGGCATTAATACAACGAGCCTCATTCTTGAAAAACAAGCAGATTTTTTTTTGTGTGTAAATCATTCGTAAAGTCGTTCTGACATAAATTCATGGATTCATGAAAGTTTTCGTATTTTCAAAACGTTATTTGGTACTAATGAAATTTACATCTGCTCCCAACCACGTGTAAATTGTGTGTAATACATCTGAAAGTGTTTTGTTCTTGTCATAACTATTTTATGATAGAAGTTAAATTAAATAATAATGAAAAAAATTAACTAATAATTAAATGAGTGAAATTAACCTTAAACAAATAACAAATTAGTAAAAAAACAAACAAACAAACAAAAAACATAGCATGTACTTATTTAGAAACTTTTCTTTACTGCCTTTTTTCTTTTTTAAGTATAATTTTTTCCTAACTCTGCTTATTGTTTTTTTGTTTTGTTTTTTTCAGCAGAAGTGCTTGATTTTGGAATGAATGCCCTCTAACATGATTTTGGACAGTTTTTTATTTTATTTATTTATTTGATATGAGCGCTATAATTTAAGTTTCATAATTTAGTATAGGCATCAGTAAATCACATTTAGTTTATAATGTATGGTCAATGCTAATGCTGTTAAATCCATAAATAAACACATCGCAGGCAGGTGCGTACACAATACAATGGGGGAAAAATTTAAAAAGCCCACATACTTTCACTTTGGGTACTGTTTGATTCACAGAAGAGCATCATATGACAGCAAAAAACATGCGATGACAGTAAATCCTCACTTTCTTTGAGACGCTATTGTGCTTGCTATACAATGTGAATGCACTTCATTCATAAAAATGATTTAATTACTGTTCCGCATAGATGTTAATAGCATTTATTAGCGAGTCTGGTGCCTTCCTATGGTGTTTTCATGGGCACGGATTATGATAATTGTGAATGAACGTACACACACCCCCTCTTTACGAATGTTTGGATTTCACTAACATACACATTTTACAAACAAATCTGGGGAGTATGAAAAGTTTGTGAATCTGGGGGAAAGTTTGCGGGAAGGTCCATTTTATGCGCAAATTACTCAGAATGTATTCATTAATTTATGAAAGTTTCAATAATAATGACCCAATGACTTTTATTCCCTTTCACATAAATCAATGTAAAGTAAAACGGCAGATTATCAGTTCATACACATGCATTTGTCCTGTTCCTCACGTAATGCTATGACTTGTACGGCAATACATTTTAAAGTTTGCATTGCATAACCAACGACAGGGTACTAGTCCTGAAAAGCATGCAAGTCGACACGTTAGCCAAACGTGTCATAGAAGCAGCACAAAATGACGTGGTTGCTTCAGCAATCACGCATTTCATCTCACATTTTCTTTTTCTAAAACAAACGGTTAGGTTTAGGTTTAGGGTAGGGAGGTAGGTTTTGTTGATTTAAAATTCAATAGAACATTAGCCTTTAAAACATCATCTGTTTGGGAGAAAACTGAACTTGCTTTAAATGCCACAAAGAGGACATTTCACTTCGGAACTGCCGCTTTAAGTGTAAGGAGCCATGAAACATCATTTTGCCAAAAATGTGCCACAATCATGTACTTTTCATGAATTTGGGTTTGTTCTTTTAGCAGATACTCATGTCCAATACTAAAATGACACTTTTACTACAGGGAAAATATCACTGTAAAAACTTGGGGTACCTTAAAGCTCATCATGTAAGCAGCTCATGAATCACACATTATAGGAATCGAACCTAGAACCCACTGGTTATTATCAGCCCACAATTTTTATCCGCTAAGCCACATTCACTCCCATTATGGAGGTATTAGCCATTTCACAAAGCTGATTAAATAATGTCGCAACAATTTTTTTGTTTACACTCTGTACTTTAAACAGTATTTTTTAAAGCAATCCATAATTTATCTATGCTTATATAACAAAATTCAATGGTTGTAAATGATTGTATGTAATATCACACCTCTACAGATTTAGCATCCCAGTTTTATAGTTTTTATTAAAGGTGGTGAAAGGTGGTATAGCCTTGTGGTTAAGGCTCTGGGCTGATAACTAAAGATTGTAGGTTCAAACCCTGCAATGGTTGATGCATGAGCTATTATCACTGCACCCTTGAGAAAGACACTTAACCTCAGTGGAACTATCCTTGTTACTTGACCTGGCAACATCTTGAGAGAGTCATGGAAAGAAAACAGACAAGTCCTGGCTGCATTCTGGTCAATAATAATTTATGTTTTATAAATAAATTATGTTTTATAAATTATGCCCTTTTTACTATAAACACAGCAGTTCAGTGAGAATAGTGTCAATTTATAAAACTCGTATAAGTTCTTTATGATCAGTCTCCAGTCTGTATGTTTGAAAATGAATTTCATCTTTGTTTCAAAGAGAAACTTTGTCAAAAGCTCTAGAGTCTAGACACTGATGATCAAGGTTTGGTCTGAAAAATATCAAAAGGTCTGTCTGCTGGATCTGGGATGCATAGATTGATGCACAAGCTCAAACTAAAGATGTCTGAAAGAGTACATGAGTCACATAATCTATTAAACAGACTCAGAAACACAAATCTAAACCGCATACTGTAGTTCACCCAAAAATGTCATCCTTTCCTCACCCTTATGTTTTTCCAAACTCGTATGTTAACCTCAGTCACCATTCACTTTAATTGTATAGAAAAACGCTGCAAGAAAAGTGAATGGTGACTGATACTAACATTCCGCCTTACATCTCCTTTTGTGTTCCACACCAGATAGAAAGTCATATGGGTTTGCAACAACATGAGGGTGAGTAAATGATGACAGAATTTTCATTTTTGGGTGAAATATCCCTATAGAAATACAGACAAGCACTGACATACAGTATAAAGCCAGTCTTGTGCTGCTTTCATATAATGTCTCACATCAAACAAGGCCAACATACTTTCTCTCTCTCTTTCTCACACACACAGACACACACAAAAATTTCTAATGATGGTGTACTAAGAAAGCCTATAATCCCTGGGCGTGACCCAGAGGACAGAGTTAAAAGAGCCAGAATCCTCCTTACAGAGCACACACGCACTGGCGCTGTTCCAAAATGAAGTGAGCTGCCCGCGGTCTACTATGGCAGAATCCAAACTCCAAAATGGAACCTCATAAGTGACTAATTTGGCACACTCTTCATAGGCAGCAACTATGTGTATTACGAACAGCGCTCCACACCAGAGACTCAACTCAAAAATAATTTAAATAGGAATCAATTTCAATAGATTCCAATTGAAGAACGACACTATAAATATACATAGCAAATACATATTTGAGATAAAAGAGTCAGTTTTTAATTATTTTAAAAACTGAAACAAGTTTTTGTGCTTGGAATGCCAATGACTACCATACTATTTTTGCAGCATGCCGTATTCATACTTTGCACAAATACTTGGACGACCTACTATATTTGGCAAAATTTGTAGTATACAACAGAGTAGAGGTCGGCTGATACCAATACCGATTAATTGGCCGATAGTTTTTAAAAAACAATTTATATCGACTTTGACATTCCTCACTATGACAAGCACATACATTGAGGCTACAAGAGTCCAAAATTAATAAAATCCCGAAAGCAAATTTTATATATATATATATATATATATCCTACAATCATACAATTCCATGGAAACAGAGACAGTTCCCTCCAACAGCCTTGAAACCATTAGCCTTGAAAATAATGATTTTCTAGTTGAGCACGAAAAGCACTGAAGCAAGTGTAACGTTTTTTAGTTCTGAGGTATTTGTAAGGAAAAAGAAATGTTATTCTTTGAGAAACGTGCATTTAATTGTATAGAAGAATGCAGCTTGGGCATTCTGCTAAAACTTTTTTGTACCACGGAAGTCATAGAACAACATGAGGGTGCAGTAAATGATGACAGAATTTTCATTTTTGGGTGAACAATCCCTTTAAAAAGAAAGTAATTAAAAAAAATTCCCAACGTGACAGAGAGAAAGGGAAATAACTAGAAATTAGATCTCAGATTGCAAACAGCAGAGCTGCTCTGTAATTAATGGGGCGGCAGAGAGTGAATGAGAATCACTAGAAAGTGCAAATCTGATCTGGATAAATTAGAGGTTTGGCAGAGAGAGCCGTGACAAAGACATGTAAATTACTAACTCCGGGTTCTCTAACTTTCTCAGACTAAGTTCTTCTGATGCTTATAATATGGACAGCTCTATTGTCCTCCACACGTCTTTCTCAGAACAGAGAGACAATGACAGTCTGCCTGCATGAGGACAAACCAGAGAGAAACCAGCAATCAGATGCTGTGAAGGGGGAGCCACTCCATTTTGCCAAATGTTTGGCAAAAGATTCAACCTCAAGAAAGGCAGTCATTCTTTTGAAGTGAGATGTGCATGCCAGATCTTACAACCAGAATAAAGAGTCAAAACACTAGTATAGCCTAGTGGTTAAAGATTTGATGATATATTGATAGAGCAATAGACAGAACGAACAGACAGACATGAGGATGGACATATGTACGAAGACAGACAGACAGACAGATAGATAGATAGATAGATAGATAGATAGATAGATAGATAGATAGATAGATAGAAAATCGGATCAATAGATAGATGGAATGATAGAGCAATAAATAGAATGATAGATTGAACAATAGATAGAATGAAGGTATAACAGATAGAACAACAGACAGAACAATAGAATGACAGACTGAACGGTAGACAGAAGAATATAAAGAATGAACAAACGATGGATGGATGGATGGATGGATGGATGGATGGATGGAACGATATACAATCATATGGATGGATAGATAGGAAATTGGATGGATGGATAGATAGATAACATGATAGATAGAATGATAGAAAATCGGATGGATAGAAAGAAAGAACGAACAAACAAACAAACAAACAAATAAACGAATGAACAAACAAACGAACGATGGATGGATGGATGGATGGATGGATGGATGGACAGACAGAAAATTTGATTAAATAGAATAATAGACTGAACGATAAATAGAATGATAGAAAATTGGACTGATAGAAAGAATGATGGATGGATGGATGGATGGATAGATAGATAGATACAGTTGAAGTCAGAAGTTTGCATACACCTTAGCCAAATACATTTAAACTCAGTTTTTCACAATTCCTGACATTTAATTGTAGAAAACATTCCCTGTCTTAGGTCAGTTAGGATCTCTACTTTATTTTAAGAATGTGAAATGTCAGAATAATAGTAGAGAGAATTATTTCAGCTTTTATTTCTTTCATCACATTCCCAGTAGGTCAGAAGTTAAAATACAATTTGTTAGTATTTGGTAGCATTGCCTTTAAACTGTTTAACTTGGGTCAAACGTTTTTATGTGGCCTTTATTTGATTTTTGGAGCTTCAAAGGTCTGGTCACCATTCACTTGCATTGAAAGGAACAACAGAGCTGAGATATTTTTCTAAAAATCTTTGTTTGTGTTCCGCAGAAGAAAGAAAGTCATACACATCTGGGATGGCATGAGGGTGAGTAAATGATAAGATAATTTTCATTTTTGGGTGAACTATCCCTTTAAGACAGAAAACAGATCTTTTAGGCACTTGTGAAAAATGTTGCATAGTGAGGATTTCATAAAAAATAATGCCAAGTAGTTTTCGTTTATCAATGAACGTCATACAAAGTCTAGTAAACATGAAAAAAGCTAAATCAATATTTGGTGTGACCACCTTTGCCTTCAAAACAGCACTGATTCTCCTAGGTACACCTGGACACAGTTTTTCTTGGTTGTTGGCAGATAGGATGTTCCAAGCTTCTTGTAGAATTTGCAACAGTTCTTCTATCAATCTATGCTGTCTAAATTGCTTCTGTCTCTTCATGTAATCTCAGACTAACTCAATGTTCAGTGGGGGGCTCTGCGGGAGTCATGCAATATGTTGCAGGGCTCCCTGTTCTTCTATTACATTCTTTTTGGAAAAGGAATATTTGGAAGTCCACAGTTTATATTTCCTACTGACACACTAAAGAATATATATATATATATATATATATATATATATATATATATATATATATATATATACACACACACTGCTGCTCGAAAGTTTGTGAACCCTACAGAGATAGTCAGTATTTTTGTAAAAAATACTAAAATAACCTTACTAAATGTTAATCTATACCAATTCATAATACTGACATTCCAAATAATGGACTCAAACAAAAGAAAATGATATATTGTCATTGTTTATTTAACGAAAGTGGTTGATTTAACAAAAACTCAGATTTCATGGGTGCAAAAATATGTGAACCCCTTCAGTTAATAGGGTATTGCACCTCCTTTCACAGCAATAACCTCAACCAAACGGTTTCTGTAGTGACTAATCAGTCTCTCACATCTGCTTTGGGGGATTTTTGCCCACTCCTCCTTGCAGAACGCAGCCAGTCGAGTGAGGTTGGATGGGCGTCTGGCATGAACTGCCCACTTCAGGTCCCGCCACAGCATTTCAATTGGATTCAGGTCCGGACTTTGACTGGGCCAATCCAAAACATGAATCTTATTCTTCCTCAGCCATTCTTTGGTTGTTTTGCCGGAATGCTTCGGATCATTATCATGTTGCATGATCCATTTTCAGCCAAGCTTTAACTTCACAACTGACGGCTTGAGGTTATGTTCCAGGATTTTACAATATTCCTCAGAATTCATGATTCTCTGGACTATGTGGAGTTGTCCAGGTCCCGAGGACGAAAAGCAGGCCCAGATCGTAATGTTCCAACCACCATGCTTCACTGTTGGGAGAAGGTTCTTATGGTGGTATGCAGTGTTGACTTTTTGCCGAACGTGGCGGTTTTGGTTGTGACCAAACAGTTCAATTTTGGACTCCTCTGTCCACAGAATGGACTTCCAGAAAGCTTCAGGTTTCTCCAGGTACTCTCTGGCAAAGTTGAGATGGGCAGCTTTGTTCTTTTTTGAGAGCAGAGGCTTCTTCCTAGCAACCCTCCCATGAAAGCCATGTAGATGGAGTTTTCTTCTTTTTGTGGAAGCATGCACATGTGTCCCAGATGCAGCAAGAGAGGTCTGCAAATCCCTAGATGTTATGTTTGGGTTGGCTTTTACCTGAATTATCACTTTTCTTGCGGCTCTTGCGGATATTTTAGAGTTGCAGTAATTTTCAGTGCTCTCCATTTGTAGATGATCTGCCTCACGGTGGACCGATGGAGCTCAACATTTTTTGAGATGAATTTATAGCTTTCCCCAGACAAATGTGCTGTCACTACCCTCTTCCTGAGGTCCTCTGAGATTTATTTTCCTCTCGGCATGATTGACCTGTATGGGTTCACTTTGGTAAGACTAAAATGACCTGGTTTTATCTCTGTTTCAATCAGTGCTGCCCAATTTCTTCTCTAAAGATCTCTCATTTCATTGGTTAATTTAGCCACCAAATTTGTCCCACCTAATTGTATTTACCTGCTCGTTTTAAGCAATGCAGCTCAGGGTTCACTAACTTTTGCACCTACAAAAGTTTACATAAAAATATGTTTAATTTAGTCTTTTTACTACACAATTGATTTCCTCAAAAAAAGTATATGGAACTGATAAACATACACCTGTTATTTCATATAAAAAATACTGGTTCTGATTAAATATAGAAATAATGGTAAAACAATAGAAAACTCCAAAATGCTCAAGAGGTTCACATACTTTCAAGCAGCACTGTATATATATATATATATATATATATATATATATATATATATATATATATATATATATATATACAGGGTTGGGAGGGTTACTTTTGAAATGTATTCCACTACAGATTACAGAATACATGCTGTAAAATGTCATTTGTAACCTATTTCGTTAGATTACTCAAGGTCAGTAAAGTATTCTAAATAAACTATTCACTTGTTTTGACTATAAAAACTCTGCCAGTACAGTAAGACAAAATACACATGTTAAAAATACATTCTCTGAAAAACCTAAATATCTTATGCAGTGTTGTTTCTAAAACAAGATAAATCTAACTGATCTTGTTTTAAGGATTTTTAGATATTTTTACAGGAAAACAAAACAATACATACAAATTATTATCAAGAATAAGAGTTTTGCCCTAATATCAAAGGTCTTACTAGAAAAAAAGAAATTATGATCCAATGTGTATTTTCTTGATAAAAAAAATATGATCGTGCCTGGTAACATGTGCATGTAAAATGGCTAGAAATAGCATTTTAGCTTAGCGTAAAGCTGACAATTTGCACAAGGTTTATTTCTATTTCTTCTGCTCCAAACTTACTTCAAACTTACTTCTCTGTCTGCTCGTATGAATGTAACACATCATGAGAAAGTGTTTCACCGCTGTTCAAATGCACTTTGGATCGCATTATTTACATGTATAAATGTTTTCCATCTGAAAGGACAAAATATTAAATGACAATAAAATGCAAAGTAATCTCTTCGGTAATCAAAATACTTTTGGAATGTAACTGTATTCTAATTACCAATGATTTATATTGTAACTGTAGTGGAATACAGTTACTTATATTTTGTATTTTAAATACGTATTCCCGTTACATGCATTCCGTTACTCCCCAACCCTGTATATGTATATATATATATATATATATATATATATATATATATATATATATATATATAGTTGAAGTTTACATGCACCTTAGACAAATACATTTAAACTCAGTTTTTCACAATTATTGACATTTAATTGTACAAAACATTCCCTGTCTTATTTCAGTTAGGATCACTACTTTATTTTAAGAATGTGAAATGTCAGAATAATAGTAGAGAGAATTCTTTATTTCAGCTTTTATTTCTTTCATCACATTCCCAGTGGGTCAGAAGTTTACATACAGTTTGATAGTATTTAGTAGCATTGCCTTTAAATTGTTTAACTTGGGTCAAACGTTTTGGGTAGCCTTCCACAAGCTTCTCACTGTAAGTTGCTGGAATTTTGTCCCATTCCTCCAGACAGAACTGGTGTAACTGAGTCAGATTTGTAGGCCTCCTTGCTTGCACACGCTTTTTCAATTCTGCCCACAAATGTTCTATCAAATTGAGGACAAGGCTTTGTGATGGCCACTCCAATACCTTGACTTTGTTGTCCTTAAGCCATTTCGCCACAATTTTGGAGGTATGCTTGGGGTCATTGTCCATTTGGAAGACCCATTTGCGACCGAGCTTTAACATTCTGGCTGATGTCTTGAGATGTTGCTTCAACATAGCCACTAATTTTCCTTCCTCATGATGCCATCTATTTTGTGAAGTGCACCAGTCCCTCCTGCAGCAAAGCACCCCCACAACATGATGCTGCAACCCCCATGCTTCACGGTTGGGATGGTGTTCTTCGGCTTGCAAGCCTCACCCTTTTTCCTCCAAACATAACGATGGTCATTATGGCCAAAAAGTTCAATATTTGTTTCATCAGACCAGAGGAAATTTCTCCAAAAAGTAAGATCTTTGTGCCCATGTGCACTTGCAAACTGTAGTCTGGCTTTTTTATGGCAGTTTTGGAGCATTGGCTTCTTCCTGGCTGAGCAGCCTTTCAGGTTATGTCAATATAGGACTCGTTTTACTGTGGATATAGATACTTGTGTCCTTCAGCATCTTCACAAGGTCCTTTGCTGTTGTTCTGAGATTGATTTGCACTTTTTTCACCAAACTAAGTTCATCTCTAGGAGACAGAATGTGTCTCCTTCCTGAGTGGTATGATGGCTGTGTGGTCCCATGGTGTTTATGCTTGCATACTATTGTTTGTACAGATGAACGTGGTACCTTCAGGCATTTGGAAATTGCTCCCAATGATGAACCAGACTTGTGGAGGTCCACAATTTTTTTTTCTGAGGTCTTGGCTGATTTCTTTTCATTTTCCCATGATGTCAAGCAAAGAGCCACTGAGTTTGAAAGTAGGCCTTAAAACGCATCCACAGGTACACCTCCAATTCAGTACACCTCCTATCAGAAGCTAATTGGCTAATTGTCTAATGGCTTGACATACTTTTCTGGAATTTTCCAAGCTGCTTAAAGGCACAGTTAACTTAGTGTATGTAAACTTCTGACCCACTGGAATTGTGATATAATCAATTAAAAGTGAAACAATCTGTCTGGAAACAATTGTTGGAAAAATGACTTGTGTCATGCACCAAGTAAATGTCCAAAACGACTTGCCAAAACTATAGTTTGCTAATATTAAATCTGTGGAGTGGTTAAAAAATAAGTTTTAATGACTTCAACTTAAGTGTATGTAAACTTCTGACTTCAACTGTAGATAGATAGATAGACAGACAGACAGACAGGCAGATAGATAGATAGATAGATAGATAGATAGATCGGATGGATGATAGAATGGCAGATAGAACTATATAATGATAAAAAAATGACAGATAGAATGATAGAATGATAGATTGAATGGCAGATACGACGGCAGAAAATCGGATTGATAGAAAGAATGAACAAAGATCGAAAATCGGATGGATGGATAAATACAATGATAGATAGAACGATAGAAAATTGGATGGATAGAAAGATAGAACTCCAGAATGATAGAACAATAGAAAATAAGATTGATAGAATGAACAAACGAATGATGGATGGATGGATGGATGGATGGATGGATGGATGCTAACCCTGCTATTCAGAGAAACATATGATTGTGAAAATACGTCTTTTTAAAGGGAATAGTTCACCCAAAAATGAAAATTCAGTAATATAATAATTGTTCCAAACATGTATGACTTTCTTTTTGCAACGTAAAAAAATAAAAAAAAATAAGAAAGAAATGTTCAGAAGAATTTTAGCCTCAGTGATCATTCTATGGAAGAACAAAAATTAAAGTGTAATGCAAGTGACTGGTGACTGAGGCTGACATTCTGCCTAACACCTTGTATACCACATCCACTTCAGCACAATCAAGTAAATCTTACAGTTCATAACTGTTTGAATTAAAAATATCTGCTTATATCCATAAATAACAGGAGAGCAGAGGTTTAGAGACCATAAAGAGAACAGCCTGCAAGCACTAGACAGAGATCTGCTCTCAGACTGAATGCCAATCAATAATAACAGGAGATGAGCCAAAATAAATGAGCCTGAATGCAGACATAGAATGTCTAAAAGAGAGAGAGAGGTGAAGCGAAGAAATTCTACAGAGATGGAAAGATCAGGGAGAGGGAGGAGTGTGAGAAGATGAGCAAATGGTAAAGATAAACCACAGCAGAGCTGAGCCAAGCCTGCTGCACCAGGGCATGATGGGAAAGCAGACTGTGGCTGCCAGTGGCAGGGACAGATGCCCATGTGGTCAACAGCTGTGCATGTGTGTGTGGCTTGTTCCTGAAGAGAAAGGGATAGGCCACTGTGGTCAGCCCCTTGCACATACACACACTTTTTGCGTTTGGTTCAAAGCAAGCGTCAATGTTTCCACACTGTACAACGGTGGCAGACATCCGTGTTTGTGCATCTGATTGTGTTGTTATTGAATGCAATATCAATAACTCTCTCCATTAATGTTACACAAAGGGAAGGACATACATACAGTACTGAGCGTAACAGAATAAAAGGGAAAGAGACTAGTGTGCGAGTGTGAAGAGGAGGGTGGAGGAGTGTATTTGAGGTTAGATAAGGCTGATTCAGTCTGTTATTATCTGTTTGAGGCTCATTACAAGTCGCGCTTCACAGACCAGGCAGGGTGTGGAACCAACACACCTCTCATTCAGTCAGCCAGTGCACTGAGACACATATACACACATATAGACAAACAACATGTTTTATTTCAGAGTAGGGACCTCAAATTGAATTTTTTTGCATTTTCCGCACAAATTACGGGGGGAAATCATCAGAATTCTGTGGGCACAGATTCTGTGTTGGCCTAACCATACTTCTAACAACTTATAGCAGTTTTACATGTGAAATAAGACATTATTTAGACATACATTTCTGAAGCTGATTTCAATGTGATTTTTTTTTCTTTTTTTCAGGTTTTACTGTCATCGTGGGCATATTTTGGCCCTAAAAGAATAGACAAACAAGACTACACACACAAACATGCTATACATTATAAACCATGCCCTCAGTTATTTCACAATGTTCCTGTGTCACTGGGACAAACTTTTAAGAAAAGCTGCAATCTTTATTCAGAAAACAGAACAAGAGTTATTTGACTATAGAGCTGCTCATCCGTGACATCAATTGAA
Organism: Myxocyprinus asiaticus; assembly: GCF_019703515.2. NCBI lineage: Eukaryota > Metazoa > Chordata > Actinopteri > Cypriniformes > Catostomidae > Myxocyprinus > Myxocyprinus asiaticus. The sequence goes on along the minus strand of NC_059349.1, from coordinate 46,262,464 downwards.
CCCAGAACGCTAAATCGTCATGGGTTCTGTGTGGATTTACCTATGGGTTTTCATATTGGCAGTTTTGGATTTATGAGTAGAATAAGGTTCTAGAACATAAATTACACCAAGTCATACCTCAAACATAAAATTTGAGGCTGCCATGTTTATAAAAGATGTATGTTGCTAGCAAGTTGCTAAACAAGGACTACAACTACCACAAGCATGTGAGTGTACGTGCCAAACAAAACGGAAAACTGTCATAGTCATTATTTAAGAACTTGTTAGCAACATACCTTTTTTTTTTTAAACACAGCGGCTTCAAAAATGAATGTTTGGTGTATGATTATGTGCACTGTCATTTATGTTGTAGAACAAAATGTCCAAGTATCTTCAAGCAATGTTTACCACAGACCTTATTTCAACCATAAATCCAAAACTGCCATTATAAAAACCCATAGGAAACTGCAGAGAGAACCCATGTTGCAATGCTGATTCTCTCTCTGGTTTTTGGACTACAACCTGACCATATCTGTGGAAATGCACTTTAAATCTCGCAGAGAGATTCAAAGCAGCCCTGCGAACACTGAGCTTAAACACAAGTTGAACGTGCTGTGGTTCAGAATGTAGCTGTGAGATTATAGTTCTGAGCGTGTTGTCAGATACTTGAACAGTTTTCCGATTAATAAACCAAGCGTCTGCAGAGGAACAGGAACATTTCAGAAAATAAGGAATAAACAAACATCCAGGATCCCTCAATATTGGTTAGCATACACGTTTTGACACATTGTGCCATGGTGCTCATGTGGATGACACAAGTTTGAATCTAGCATGAAACTTTTTCCGATTTCGTTCCCTCTGTTTCTTTCTATCATTTCCTGTCCTCTCTCGCTTTCCCAATAAAAGTGGCAAACAAGGCAAAAAAAAAAAAAAATCATACATTTGAAAACAACCAGAAAAAACAAGTGAACGAGGGAATACGAGAACAGGAAGAGGAAAAGAGGCATGAGATTTCTGGTAGAGCCCATTTTAGCTTCGAATTAACTCAAGGAAGTGGCTGTTTATGGCAACCTTTACTCATAAAACTGCACCCAGTCTCTCAAACACACGCAAAATGGTCACCATGTTATGCATGGTCACTGTTATAGGCCATTCCCTGAAGCATAAAGTGGCGGTTTGGAGAATAACCAACTTTACACATGAAAAGTCTGTCCGAGTAAGGCTATGTACATGTGTGAGTGTGACCCTAAGAATGTGGCATTAATTGGTCAGTGGCGACGCCCCCTGCAGAGAACTTCCTGTTATTTGAACTCGACCCAGGACCAGATCTCTTTTTTATGTCTTTTACACTTTCACTGTTCCCTTGTAATGTTCCACAGGTCAACACCATACAACACTCAATGACATCCAGATAACATGGTAATGAGGGTGTGTGTGTGTGTGTGTGTGTGTGTGGAGGTGAAAATCCACAGAAATGTGTTCTCAATTATTTTGTAATTTTGGAAGCAAATCCGGACCTCTCAACTGCGGGCTGACACACACACACACACACACACACACACACACACACAGCCTATATATAAACACTAATCATTTAGATGCTATGGATGATGTCACTGCCTGAGAGTGCATCTCTGTCTTTCCCTTTCTGTATATACTCATCCTGCAGTTCTATTTCCAGCACTGGTTTTAAACTCATTCCTGAGTATGCAAGGACAGCTAAGAAACTTCCAAACTCTACTCTCTAAATTGAGAGATGGACAGATAGAGAAAGAGTGAGAAAGAGTCAATAGATGGAAGGAATGGGAGAGAAAGCATCCATGCAGTTAAATCGTGTTGAATTAATTCATCGTATTAATCAGACTTAATCACATTTTTTAAATATTTGCAGAGAAAGCCCCCACCAAAAAAATAAAATAAGAAAAATAAAATAATTCAATATATAATTATTTAATAGTTATATTTAAATAATTATAAATATAATGTACACTCACTGAGCACTTTATTAGGAACACAATGGTCCTAATAATGTGCCAGACATGTTCTTCTGCTGTTGTAGCCCATCTGCTACAAGGTTTGACATGTTGTGCATTCTGAGATGCTATTCTGCTCACTACAATTGTACAGAGTGGTTATCTTTATGTTTCAGCTCAAACCAGTCTGGCGATTCTCCGTTGACTTCTCTCAACAACAAGGTGTTTCCGTCCACAGAACTTCCGCTCACTCTGTGTTTTTTGTTTTTGGCACCATTCTGAGTAAACTCTAGAGACTGTTGTGCATGAAAATTCCAGGAGATCAGCAGTAACAGAAATACTCAAACCAGCCCATCTGGCACCAACAATCATGCCACGGTCCAAATCACTGAGATCACATTTTTTACCCATTCGGATGGTTGATGTGAACATTAACTGAAGCTCCTGACCCGTATCTGCGTGAGTTTATACATTGCACCGCTGCCACACGATTGGCTGATAGATAATCGCATGAATAAGTAGGTGTAAAGTGCTCAGTGAGTGTATATTATTAGCATTATTCAAATATTTAAAATGCATTACATTATTGTGGTAGATGAGGAAAGCATTGATTATTAGACAATACAAAATATGGCTTTAGAAAGCAATATATTTTTTGTTGTCTGTACAGCTGCGTTTTGCTGTTCAGCTGGAGTTTCGCTTACTGCCCCCTGCTGAAAACAGTTGGTACTTCCAGTCTGAATTTTTTAGATGGTAGGAATATGCATTGTTACGATCCAGCGACATGATTAATTGCATTATATACAGTATATTAATTAATTGAATTTTTATTAATTGCAGTTTGCGTTATAATGTTTTTCTTTAATTAATCGCACAGCATTAACGCATTAAATTAACTGCCCATATTTTTACACAAAATGTAATTAAAAATGCCATTGTTTTGATTTCCTAGATGATAATTGGACACCATACACATGCAACATGATGAGGTCATGTGACAATGTAGCATACTATTATTTGAAACATTTATTGTGGTTTATTAAAAAAAAAAAAAAAAATAGCAGCTGGAATACAGTGAATGCTGTACATTATGCAGTAAATAGTAAGCATGTAATCCATTTTGAACATAGCCATAGCAACTGTCTGTCTCTTTATGGTATGGAAGAGTAAAGGCTGCAAACAGAGCTACTCTTTTCACTGCCCCTTATTGTTCTACAGGAGTATTATACTCAGACACAATTTCACTCTTAGCTTTTTTCAGATAAAAGGGGGAAAAAAATAGCAATTCATGTTTTTCAAAAGGAACAACATTATTATGCCCCCCACCCCCCATTCTATCTTCTATGAGTGTTGTTGTACAAAAACACAAAATGTTAATATTGTTTGTCTGAGTTTGTCTACAAAAGCACAGCTGGAGCACAATGTGATCAGTCAGAAATCCTGGAAAAGCACTCACACACACTCAACCCATAACGTCAAGTGGAAAACTGTCCTATAAATATCTTGTGTAGTACAGTATGTAAACATATTCACTGTGGTCCAGTATGCACTCTAAGTACTGCAATATATTGGCACAACACTGAATCAGTCACTCTAAAAAATAAAATAAAATAAAAAATACAATAGAAGTATCTGTAATGCTTACATACATTACTAAGGTTGTTCACGCTCTAGCTCAGCGTGCTTTCCACCAACGTCATTCAGATCAAAACTATCAATGCATCCAGTCGATCTGAATGCAATTGCATCTATATGATGAAAACTAGTCAAAAGTCTTACAACCATGTCAACAAGATCACTCTGATTATTCATATATATATATATATATATATATATATATATATATATATATATATATATATATATAACATTTTGACTTGCATTATAATGTGACATGTGTATTGCTTTGAAAGAGGGAAGAGCGAGAGAAAGAGAGGATTTCTTTTTCTGATTGTGTCCTTTTAGAAACAACAGGCCAGATGTACACAGCCTGTGCCAGCATCCTGGAAAAGCATTATGCCAGTGGCTTCAAGCTGGCGCAAAATGCCAAAATGCTATGACTGAGAGCGGTTTTGGCAGAGTGCCATTGAATTAAACACATAGACATATATATGTTTACAAACACCTCGCAGGCTCTGAACCGACTGCCATCGGGCAAAAGTGAACAGGTCAAACATGTATGCCACACACATTAACAGTAGTAGTTGCATATAAGCAGAACATAAAGGTTGGCTAAAAGCCTGCCAGAAAAGCACAGCAGCTGTTTGTCAGGCAACAAAAATACATTTATAAAAGTATATTTATTTATTATTTTGGCTTTTTCCAGTTTTATTGGATAGAGATAACAGAAAGAGAACAGGAAAATAGGAAATCACTGGGGTGAGAGGGGGAATAGATGAGAATCAAACCTGTGTCTCCTATATGAGCACCACAGCTCAACATGTCTGACGCATGCATGTTAACCACTAGGCCAAGACTCAACCAGGTAACAACAGTTTAATCACAACAAGGGTTTTTAAAAAAAAACAAAAAAACAAAAAAAAAAAAACTCAAAGAAGGTAAAGGTGCTCTTCTGCCACCTAGTGGTGAAAAAGATTATTGCAAACTTCTGTAAAAAAAGGATCACCAATGAAAAGAGACATTAGGATGCATTTTCAGATGTGACACGTCAATATTTGATGCAAGATTATATGATCCACCTCATTTATATTAGTTTCAAGTTTCATATGTAATAGTAACATGGGGTTTACTCTAAAATTCTATAAGTTTAACAGATAAACTAAAATAATATAGCTACACCCTATAGAGGATATATTGCATATCCTCCCATATCCACATAAGCTATGAATGCAGAAATTAAATCTATGCTCACATTCTATATTTTTTTTTTATCCACATAGGTGGGGTGTTTCTAGCCTTTCATGATTCGCCCATCAAGTCAAATAGTGTTCCTTTATTTTGTTCCCTTTTATTTTGTTCTACATCTTCTTGTGTATCTTGAATGTAAATATGGGATACAATGCATCTCTAGACTTAAAAGTATTCACATGCCTTCACTAGCTGAAATTTCTCACAATGGCCTTTCAAAAACAAAAAAGTAGCTTACTGTGACAGTACTATGGTATTTTTATTTAAACTATGCTATTTAAATGATATTCTATGGTATCTGAAATATTTTAGTAGTCTGAGTTATCTAGTCATCTGTAACATTTTGACTTTGACAGATTTTTTTTTTTTTTTACTTTAATGTGCTATATGAAATCAAACTAAATTTAATTAACGCATTATTTCTATGATATTAGTTATGAGCCTTGAATCATTTTCTGACTGTACCCATGAGTAGACAACATTACTGAGTTGGGATTGTGCTAGCGAAAATGTTTTCCTGCTCCATAACAGACATTGTTCTCCTTTTCATTAAGCTCTTAATGATTTAAGTAATCTTTAGGAATATTTGAAGTCAAACCAGGCCAGTTTATTTATTTAAAATCATTCATACAGGACATTACACAGAAGGAAAACTTTGTCCATAATTTTTCCAAACATCTATGAGGTCCAGAATTTAAAGCCCTTTATTTACTTGCCCTTATATTTACAGTGCAATCCCATAAGCATAGGTAAGACTATGAAGGGCTTCCTTATTACTGTGGTTAGTTAAATGTGGCTAGTCTTAAGTCTTTACTTCATCAGTGCCGTTTAGCCATTTGAGATGTTTGATTTCCTCTAATTCTGACAATTCTGAGTAGAATTCAAATGGGTCACAATAGTTTTATGGTAAGCACTGAGATACCGAGGGAAGCCCATATGATGCGCGCTCCTGAGATACAGTAGGATAGAGCAAAGCACATTAGCCGAGTGATGTGATAGAGCGCGCAACACTCGCACGAAAAACCAGGCTTGAATCGCACTTGTTTCAGAAGGCATATTTAGTGCATATAAAGCTCAAAACGCCAGATGAATATCATTAAACTTGCAGGAAAACAGCAGCAATAACCAATATTTACTTAACTCCCGCTTCAGTTCCACTAGAAACACCTGCAATTCTGAACAAAAACATTCCGGGCTGGAACAAATTATTCGGGGCTCGAGCCCAAGTGACGCCCCTGCCAAAAGTATTTGGACACTTAAACATACAGTATATGAATGTCATTATATTAGTTACGAATATATCAAACCAAGTGTTATAACTTTTGAAGAAAAAAGCACAAGCATCTTTCTGGTTATCACATGTAGGTGGAACATGTCCATGGTTGATGTGATAAACTATACCTCTGGTTGCTCTGCTAGGAAAACTGTGTGAACTAGAGAGGAACTGACTACATACATCCACTAAAAATGAGCTTGAGACAAGTTGGTTACAAAGTATCCGTACAATGGCCAAGGAGAGTTAGTTGTGAGAAATGTTCTAGCATCATTTGTTTGCAGATGCTACTTGGTATGATATTTTGTTATCTAATGCAACCACATAAATCTGAGGCCTAAATACTTTTTGGGGCCGAATGTACAGTATATTGCCTCTGGGTGGCAGTGTAGACTCAAACGATCAATTCCTAACGGCTGACACCAGTTTTGTATTTAAACAAATATCTGTTCACAGATTAAGATTTATTATAACTAATAATCAGAATAAACCATTTTTCAAGTAATATAGTTAATTATCTTTTCTGTAGGAGTTTGGCACAACTTGGTGCATTAACACAGAATGTGTGATGACAGAGGTGTGTAACAATCACAACAGATGCAGAGATTGACAGCTCCTACACTTGTATCTGCAGTTTCATGTGGTCAGTTTGCCCTCTATAGGTGGTAAAACCAGCAAAAAACACAAAGGTGACAACACACCTGTCTTGGACAAATAAAGTACGCAAACACACACACTTCCAGAGACAAAAATACTTTGACACCAACAGATGGCAAGCTTGCAGATGCCACAAAGCATTTAAAAATGCACAAACTTTTATGCATCTTAAATCCAAACATCTTGAAACAAACATTAGATTGCGGTACATGACAGAAAAGTTATGCAACAACTATCAACTATCAGATGCAAGTTTAACCACACTCAAAATCATCACTTACATTGGCGGCCAAAAGTTTGGAATAATGTACAGATTTTGCTGTTTCGGAAGGAAACTGGTACTTTAATTCACCAAAGTGGCATTCAACTGATCACAAGGTATAGTCAGGACATTACTGATGTAAAAAACAGCACCATCACTATTTGAAAAAAGTTAATTTTGATCAAATCAAGATAGGCCCCATTTCCATCACTCCAACACCTTATCCTTGAGTAATCATGCTTAATTGCTAATTTGGTGCTAGAAAATCACTTGTCATTATATAATACACAATTGAAAGCTATTTGGTTCGTTAAATGAAGCTTAACATTGTTTTTGTGTTTGTTTTTGAGTTGCCACAGTATGCAATAGACTGGCAATATTAGGTAAAAAATGGCAAAAAAAAAAAAAAAAGAAATAGCTTTCTCCAGAAATTTGTCAGTCAATCATTGTTTTTTTTTTTTGTTTGTTTTTTTGGAATTTACACTATACAATGCATGAAATTGCCCAAAAAAACTGAAGATTTCATATAAAGGTGTACACCACAGTCTTCAAAGACAAAGGACAACTGGCTCTAACAAGGACAGAAAGAGATATGGAAGGCCAGATGTACAACTAAACAAGAGGATAAGTACATCAGAGTCTCTAGTTTGAGAAATAGATGCCTCACATGCCCTCAGCTGACAGCTTCATTGAATTCTACCTGCTCAACACCAGTTTCATGTACAACAGTAAACACAAGACTCAGGGGTGCAGGCCTTATGGGAAGAATTGCAAAGAAAAAGCCACTTTTGAAACAGAAAAAAAAAAAAAAAAAGGGTTAGAGTGGGCAAAGAAACACAGACATTGGATAACAGATAATTGGAAAAGAGTGTTATGGAATAAAAGTACCAATTTCTTTCCAGAAGAGCAAAATCTGAACATTACTCCAAACTTCTGGCCACCAGTGTACATTTATACAGACATAGACAGCAATTTTTGCAAAACCCTAATTGCAAAGCGAATTTATGTAATAGGTGTTGTGTTAAAAATAGAACTGTGAAAAATATAAAACAGATAGAGTACACAAGACTCACTCGCTGGGAAAAATGTAAGAAATTAGTAACAGAATTTATGGGCAAATCTGATTGGAATGCAATGAAACAAAGTGAAAGTCGAAATAAGTAAGAAATGTTTGACCTAAATAATAATATTACATTTATAGATGGCAGCCAATAATGTAAATTACCATACTATCTAGTTTCTGAAGGAAAAAGAGATTTGTAATGTTCATGAATACCAATATAAGCAGCGAGATCGAGTTTTTAAAGAATTATGGTCTGTGCAGACCATTCTGTTCTTGAATTCATTAAGATGAATTGATGTGTGTGTTGCATAACTGTCCGTAATTGTGGGAAAGGCAGTTTGCAGAATTTGTTTAATTGCTATCAGGTCTGGAAAATCCCTCCAAGACATGCGGTCCAAGTAATGTACTGTGGATAATAGAGTCATTGATTATAAATTAAAATGTGCTCAGATAAAACACCAGATTTGAAATTGTTGAAATTGCAGGTAACAATAATTACCTGTAATGTTGGCGAAGCTACAAATCTACCGATAGGCCTTTCCTTTGATGCAAAAGCATTCAGTACTCACAAACACAACCATGTTTGTTTTCTAGCGTGGTAGGGACTTTCCACTGACTTCTATTGTTTTTGTACAGAGCTAATGATAATTTCTATTCCCAACCCTAAACCTCAACCTCTACCAAAGGTTTTTGCATGTTTACATTTTCATTAAGACCTTATTTAGTATTTTTATTAAGCTGTTTTCTTCGCGGGGACTAGCTGGTGGTCTCTGGTGACCCTAAGGTTGAGAAGCTTTGGTATACACAAACTAAAGGAAAATTCCCTCCAGATCCTTCTCTTTGATGCAAACAGAGAGAAGGTGAGTCCAGGATTACGAGGCCACACACAATTCAGCTATTTCTGTTTATGTGAACGACTGGACATAATCTCTGACAATAACTCGACACGCATGATGAATGCCACATGGGGCTCACACAGACAGCTGGCTGCATTTACAGACAGGTGCATTCCCAGACATCTCTACCCTGTAAAATTCAATGAGTACCACTGATGTGAATGCATGTTAGACTCTTGCGATATAGGTCACACTCGTCACCCTCAATAAAATTTTGAAAATACACTGCTCGTAGAACAAACGCAGACTTCGTTCACCTAGGGAGCTTTCGTTAGCTCAAGAGAAAGGAGGTTCGGCTTCTTCCATCGTATTAATAAGGCTTTAGGCGTTCTGATTGGAGTTTGGTGCATTGCTATGCAGTGACTTTGGTGTTATGGGTGGTTGCTTACTGGTCAAAAAAGCCAATCACAAGAGTTTCTATGATATTCTGGGCCACAATGTAAAGAATCAGTGATGTCTGATGTACAAATGGTGCAGTACAAGTTCCACACCAAAGTTTAATACTAAGGGTTAATGGAAGAGATAGAAGAGTCTGTGTGTGAGATAACCTCAAATCCGTAGAAAGAGCAAAGAGCCATAACTCCTGCTAAACTGAGGTGAGCAGGAAAGAGGATAGAATTGCGGAGTATCCTGCAAGTTGTAACTCAATGAAATAAAGGAATGTGTTGTCGGACAGTTAGACGGGGTGACGGGATTGTGTTTCTGGAGCCTATCTGATAGATGGTGTGAGAATGTCGGGTTGAAGTTGTCTGGAGAAAGATTCAGCCCTTACACAGACGGTGAGATGACACCAGTGTTTGAGTCATACAAAGGAGGGTGGAGGTGGAGGTCAAGGACACCACTGGGACGGGCATTTAATTTACCCTGTGGAAATAAATATGAGCTTTTGTTTCATAACGTCTCCTCTCTTTCCATCTCCTCTTTCTGTTCTGTCTCCTTCCCTCGCAACCCTGCTGAAAAGACCAGCATTGCTGGACACGAGCATATTTACATTAGAGGTCGACAGATCTGGGTTTTTAAATGGCCGATGCTGATATCAAGAGAGCAGGGTGGCCGATATAATACTGTATATACAGTGCACAGTGAATATGAAAGTTACTAATAGTTGTCCTATTGCTCTTGTGCGGACCCAGTGAGAGCAGCAATCTACTGACCACTTCCAATTTACTCAGCCTGGATCACCTGCTTGGAGCGTCAAGGACTAAAGAAGATACAGGAACTACAGTAGCTCAACTGGTAGCATATGTTGTTTTTTTGGATGCTGGTCCCCAGAACTGAATGCTGATGTGCTGATGTCCCACCAGGCTTCTTAACCTTAGCCAGCAGGCAAACCTTGGTCAAACAACTTTGTCAGCTACATTTTGCTGATGAACAGCATGCTTTCCAGCAATAGCCACGCTTTGATTAGCACCAAACCTGCACTACTAACCATAACAAACCATAATTCCTGCTGGTCTAAGCTGGTCTTTTCAGAAAAGACAAAATACTAATTTTGTCTTGTGTCATACCGAACCTGTATGACTTACTTTCTTCTTTGAAACACAAAAGCAGATATTTTAAAGAATGTACTGGTTGTTCCTTGTATGCAACCACAATGAATGGGGACTGCAGCTTTCAAGCTTCAAAAAGAATGTAGAAGTACCATAAACATATTATAAAAGAGGTCCACATGATTCAAGCACTATATTCCAAGTCTTCAGAAACCATGCAAGAGATTTTGTGAGGAACCGATTGGACACACTTTATATTAGGTGTCTTTAAAATAACTACTATGTACCTGTACTTAAGCATTTGATACAATGTATTTAATATTTACATGCATGTTGTTGCATTGTACTTACATTTAAAGTCCCTGCATTTTATTACATCTGTAGTTACCCTGTTAATCTTACTCCTAACCCTAAAACCTAACCTTAACCCTACACCTAAATGTACCCGTACCTCAACCTCAGTAGCAGTAAATGTGAATCTTGTGAGAATTTTGCAGAACAACATGTAGTTACACAATAATGACATAGTATTCTATGTATTTTAATGTTAGTACATAGTAGTTACACACACCTTAAATAAAGTGGGACCCACCAATTTAACTGACAATTAAGGTGGTACTGTATTCACACACTTTTTGACCAATTAATATCTATGATATTTCCATAACTTTTCCATAATTTTTCCTTTCATGATAACAATGTTTAAAAACCATTTTATAGTGATCACACTCATGATGAGCAATTTCTAGCCAATTTAAATATTTTAGAGCAGAGCATAACTACAAAAAAATCATATTCACCATAGAAATTTCCATGACTTTTCCAGGCCTGGAAATTTCCAAATTTCCTGATATTCCAAATTGTCTATGACCATGGGAACCCTGTGTTATCCACTGAAAACCTTCCGACCTATCCACACTATCTCTCCGTAACACATTTTTCAGAGTTCATAGAGAAGTAATGATGTTCGATTTGTGAACAAAACATTCTTTGGAATTGGATCTTTTTAATGAATCGGTTGATTCAGTCACTAAACTGGTTTGAACGGTTAGTTTTCACAAATCATTCTTGACTAGCAAAGACAGACCAGCAAAGCTATACTTTCTTCTCTCATCTTTCCTTCCTGTTCCCTCACAGCTAATAAAGATAGCAGAATCAGGGACAGGAAGCGTCCTTAAGGTCAGCACTCTGGAGGAGGGGTCTGAGCTTCACTCAGAGAGATGCTCCTCTCTGAGGGCTCTCTGAGCTGCCTACGGGGAGAGCGTTAGAAAAACGATCCCTTTCATCTCCTATGGGGCTCCCTTCTGATCCTTTGCTCTTTTATTTATTTTATTTCCAAGACACTGTTTGGTGACTCATAGTCTCTACCGTCCAGTACACTGTTTGCTGTTTATCTCTCTCCTATCTCTGTGCATCATCACTGCTTAGATTCACGACTGCAGAGTCCTGTGTGAAAGGGGAGAGCCCTGCTGTTAAAGTTCCATGCAACTTAGCCAGGGAGGGGGACAAGATGATGTAATGCACATTAATTTATTGTTCCATTGTTTTGTAAGGCTTGAGTGTGCAAGTCTAGAACCCTGTCCAGAAATGGTGAGCCAGAGCAAGGCTTAAAGGAATAGCTGATCCAAGAATAAAAATTCTGTCATCATTTATTTACACTTATGTCATTTAAAACCCATGTGACTTTTTCCAGAACACAAAAGGATATATATTTTAATTAATGTCCTGTTGGCTGAATTCAATACAATGGCAGTTGAAAAGCTTAAAAAAAGATCCAAAAGTTTCAGAGAAGTAGTCCCTGTGTCATATTCCAAGTCTTCTAAGGGCATACAATAGGTTTTGGTGGGAAACAACACAAAATCAAGTTGATTTAGTTAGTTGGACTATTCATATGACACTTTTGGGACTTTTTTTAGCTTTAAAGTGAGTCCCTATCGACTCTCATTGTATTGAAATCAGCCTGAGAAGACATCCTTTTTTGTTTCCCAGATGAAAATTTAAGTCATACATGTTTGGAACGACATGAGGGTGAGTAAATAATGACAGAATTAACATTTTTGGGTAAAGTTTCCCTTAAAGTTCCTTTCTGGTTCCCATAGCTCAATTGGCAGAGCATGGTGCTAGCAACAGCAAGATCATGGGTTTGATTACCAGGGAACACTCAAACTGATAAAAAGTTTATATTAAATGCACTATAAAGGCGGTTTTACATGGGACGCGGTCACTGCGCTTTTCCTATTCATTTTCAATGAGAGAGAGGCACTTTCCGAGTTTGTTCACGAGAAACCTGCCGCTTTGTTGTGCACAACTGCTTGCGGCGAACACCGCGTAAGATACAAATATTTTAGCTTTCCATGGCTGCCGCTTGTCACTGACGAATCAGAGCTGAATTTATTCACAACCAATTAAACGACACTTAGCTTTAATGTATTCAAAAACAACATGGAGATGAACATACTTGCTGTTGCTGAATTTCCTCCTGACATATAACATTTCTTTGAGCGTTTATAGAAACATAAATAGGAAAACAGCTTCATGGAAAGTCGGTGTACCAGGTGAAAATAGACTGCGGAAACATGGATAGCTTATGTTTGGAAAATATACGACTGTGCAAGGTATACAAATGGGCCATGGACCATATACTTTAATTTCCTCTTCCACAACAGGTGTCTGAAACATCAACTTTATATATAAAGAAAATACAATTGCCCAGGCAGGTTATTGGCAGAGTGTTTTGTGGATTTTGAATGTTCATTTGTAACCCTCCCATTTTAATTATTGATGTGCTGTTATTTATACTATACCAATTTTCCAATAAAAATATTAAGTAACATGCAGTCTGTTTCTTTAGTCGTTAAAGAAAATGCAGAACTCATCAAATGTGGAGACAGGTGGCAAGACGCCATCAATATTTACAATTATATTGTTTAGCCTTCATATTATAATTTTACATTAATGTAAAAAAAAAAAATAGCTTCTTACAATATTTACAGTTGCAATCGAAATTATTCAACCGCCCCAAGACAGTAAGGATTTACAAAGATAAGCTTTTCTGATGACCCAGAATTTTTAAACTTTACATCTATATCAGCTGAGTGACACATTTAAAGGCATAGTGTCTAATATTTCTAAATAGCAGGAGTTTTTAAAAATACAGCCATGTCATGATTATTCAACCACTACTGCATGTAGCTGTTTCTTAAATATGTAAGGCTACACAAGTAATTGTTTTAAAACAAAATTAAGCCATCAGTCTGCAATGGCACTTATTTAAGTTTTAAATTTTAAGTTTAGCGTTGTAAGCAAAAATGTATTTCTGTGCAAAAAATGCAATTAAAAATAAGCTGTCTCAAAAGCTAATAGAGGAGATTATTTCATTACACAAAAAAAAGGTCATGGCTAAAAGTACATTTCCAAGGCACTTCAATTTCCAGTAGACAAAGTTGGCAGCACCATTCACACATTTTTAAAATATGGTACAACAGCAACCTTCTTGGGGTGTGGAAGAAAGCAAAACTTCACCAAGGGAAATGTTGACTTGAATATTCAAGAAGTAATTAGGAAAGACCTGTGGAGTCCTGGAAGAAGGTTTTATAGACGTATGACACTAAACTGAAAATGAGTTTTAGACCCATGGGTCAGCAGTACGTCTGGAGTAAGATGACAAGGTGATGACAAGAACGACACCATCCCCACAGTCAAGCATGGAGGTGGGTCAGTCCTGTTATGGGGTGATTTGCAGCTGCAGGAAACAGCTATCTTGACTATGTGACAGACACCATGGATTCTTTCAGGTATCAGGCAATTTTGGCATGAAAAATGTGATGCCTTCAGTGTGTAAATTGAAGCTCGGTGATCACTGGACTTTCCAGCAAGACAGTAACACCAAGGATACATCCAAAGTTGTCCAAAATCTGGTTCAGGGATAGGTCGTGGAATGTCCTTAAATGGCCCATTCAGTCCATCATTAAAATCCCATTGCAAACCTTCGTTGGGATTTCAAGGAAGCAGTGGCAGCACAGAAACCAAAGAATGTCAATGAGCTGGAAGTTTTTGCTCATGAGAAATGTGTAAAAATTCTAATAGAGAGTTGTCCGAAGCCTGAGAACACTAACCTGAAACATTTATTTGCTGTTATTAAGGATAAAGGATGTTCCATAAATGACTGACTTTGGGGGTTGAATATTTTTGACATGACATTTGTGGAGAGAATGAGTTTTTTTTATTTAAAAATTTGGGTAAACTGAACTCTTTGTTCTCAAAATCACACAAATGTGTATTAAAAACTTACTTTGACTGTTTACTGAGGTTTTAGTTGATGTGTTTTAATTCACATCACCAGAATGTATTGCTGGTCATGGGGGTTGAATAATTTTGATCGCAACTGTATAGTTATAACACATTTTCTAAAAACAATAAGTGGCATTTTAAGTGCAATCACTTACATGAAAACTAATACAGTATTTACAGTAATCACCTCATAGACGCAGTATCTGTGCTGAAGCAGTGGGAGGCATTATTGCACTTCTACTGGCGTGTTTCGCACCACTTCTCTTGTGAATGAAAAACGGCTGTACAAACGAGAAGCGGCAGGATCACAAGCAAAGCCTGCCGCCCACCACGTCCCGTGTAAAACCGCCTTAAAGTCGCCTTAAAATCACTTTGGATAAAAGTGTCTGCCAAATGCATAACTGCAATATAAATGTAAATGTAAGTTCATGCGCAGTTCAGTAATGACAGAGAGTGATGACCTCATTCCATAACTGAAGTGACTACCCAAAAATATATGTTTCACTTCTGTGGTACACAACAGTGATTTTAAACAGGGTTAGATTTAGGGTTTAGGAAAGAGGTTAAACTTTATGGTTAGGATTAGGTTAGGGCTTAAACTTATAAAAAAATAAAATTAAAAAAAAACATTACATAATTCATTGTTTCATTAATTTTTCTCTATTGGAGTAAAAGTCGTACATACAGTACTGTGCAAAAGTCTTAGGCCCATAAGGTGTTTCGCAAAAACATTTATCTTAAGATATTTATGTATATCTTCAGCTTTAGTGTGTCAATAGGAAATATACATTTTAGACTCCCAAACATTAATTTTGTAAATAGAATAGAAGAACAGGGAGCCCTACAACAGATAGCATGGCCCCCACAGACCCCCTACTGAACATCGAGCCAGTCTGAGATTAAATGAAGAGATAGAAGCAAGACAGCCTAAACAGATAGAAGAACTGTGGCGAATTCTCCAAGAAGCTTGGAACATCCTATCTGCCAAAAACCAAGAAAAACTGTGTCCAGGAGTATCTAGGAGAATTGGTGCTGTTTTGAAAGCAAAGGTGGTCACATCATATATTGATTTAGCTTTTTTATGTTTACTGGACTTTGCATGACATTAATTGATAAATGAAAACTATTTATGGCAGTATTTTTGAAGACATACTTACTATGCACCATTTTTCACCAGTGCCTAAAACTTTTGCACAGTACTGTATTTGTACTAGCCAACTCATATGATTTCACCATTTTGTACGACTGTTATGACACTGGGTTGGAAGTTTTGTTTAATGGCTGAGGGCATACACACAAACTGAAAGTTTTTTGACTTTGAAATATAGTAATCAATTCCAAAAACTGTGTGAATATAGCCAGAGAATCATACAAGAGACTAATTGACTTGGACTGACTTTAAAAGGGACTTACTGTTAAGCCAGCAAGCCTGGAGGACTACCAGACTCTAGTTTAAAACGGATGTGCTGGACATAACATGGCTTTGCTGCACCAAACCTGGATGGATGGATGGATATCAGAAGTGTAAAAGCTCTTCACTCTACAGATACGCTCAGAACAAAACCAAAACATTCATCGGGCTCGTTTTTCGCTATGCGCTACGACCCTGCTCAACGTCTTATCTAATATTCGTGAGAGCTCTAATTCTAAATTCAATTTTCGTGCCAGCACAAAGCGCAAATGGCCATAGATGGGAGTGATAGCGCTACTGTTGGTGTATTGTATGTAAATGAAGTGGTGCAAAGTACAACTTGCTATTTTTCTAAGAAATTGGTCATTGCACTAAGACGTTTCAATACCACCTCTTAACTCAGTGCAAAGTCCAAATTCAGTTCCTGCACTTGCAGTTTGAAGATTCCACCAGCAGTGGTAATAAAGTTAATGTCCAAACTATAGTGGAAGTCGTAGCCGTTTTGAGAAAAAAATAATAATTATGAGATTGTGTTAAACTATCTAAAGGTCATGGCTTATTTTTAAATTATTATGTTTATATTTACAATTGTATTTATGATCTAATTTATATTGGTATTTTCCTCCCGTTGTCATATAGTTATGTTTAAGTCACTGCAAAAGGGGCCGGTGGAAGAAGTTGGAGAGAGTAAAATGTTTGGATTTGGTATGATTTTTTGACTTCATTATTTTGATTATATTTTCATTTTGTTTGAAGTATAATTTGAATTTAGAAATATATATGGTTTAATTTTTTTGTATTTCAATAAATGAATTTTTCAAAATCAAAATCGACCGGTAGAAGTGAAGTGCACGTCGATACAATCACTGTTAATACTAGTCAAGATTTGTGTGTCAGTAGATGATAATGATTAATTATACTTACATTCTCTATAATTTAAAGGAGCATACATCCAAATTCTGATGAGAATCACATTTTCTATTCGTTTAAAGAATCGTGTCACAATCATTGATATATGCCTGGCATTCATCAAGGATGCAGTTAATGCACAAAAGAACGTAAGTTTATATTTCTATTCCTTTAATTTATTGCATACAGTCCATTTACACTACCAAATTCTTATGAATGTGCTGTCTTTGTTTAACCCTTTCGCACGTACGATCAAACTGGTGTGATTACACTAGGCTGGGCTCAGATGCGTACGATCAAACCAGTGTGATCAGCAGTTATGCTGCTGTTTACCAGCAAAATCGGTTGTCATAATGACTGAAGCAGTTGTCATAATGAACCAGCAGCTCAAATAGTCTTTTCAACATCACAATATCTTTATTTTTATATGTTACAAACTTTAAAACAATCCCTAAATAAAAGTATAAAGCCGTTACCGTCAGAGCACACTGTTTAGATGCAGTGCTGCGGACATGTTTTCTGACGTCAAAGAATATACAAACTAGTCAGTCCACTCGAGCCTTCTCCCATTCTGTCCATCAAAACCACTTCTAAAAGGGTTAGGTTTTTAGAACCTTCTATGCACCTTCTTTTGTATGCTTCTATGACGATACAAACTCAGAATCCTATCTTGCATTGCAGCAAAAATATGGTGGCAAGTGCATTCGCGTTCGTAACTTATCTATCATTATCAATCATTATAAACATCTAAAAACCACATTATACTGTATATAATCTGACCTTCAGTGCAACCACTGTGATATAATCTGTCCTCCAGTGCATCTGCTGTGAAAAGGTTCAATCATTGGTGCTTGAGGGAATGGACTATATAATAGGATGCAGACGCTGGAATAACCAGAGAAGAACTTCAGATTTAAATTGCACTTGGTCCATCCTTTTTGTGTCAAACCCACTTGTGCCTAGACTTAGCGCATGCTTGCATGAAAATACCAAAACTTAATGGCCATGCCCATTTACTTTGCGCTTATGACTAAAGCATTATGTTGCGCTTAACGCTTGGGCTCTTAAAATAAGGCCCATCGACTAATTGTTAACATGACAACTGTGGCAAATGTCCAGCTGGGGAAATGTTTCTAGTCTGGCTAAATGAAAAACGATAACATTTGTAGAAATTTTATGTCTTGCTTTGTTTTCATTTAACAGATTTTCCACTTTTTTTCTCTCTGCCTCTCTAACGAGGTCAAAAATCTGGCAATCCAACCAGACTGACCAACTCCCAAATGAAATCAGCATCAGCTCTGGTGCTGATGAGCCTGTAATGTCTCGCCCATCTCTTATGCGAACTTCTGATTTTCAACACAGTGTGCGGATCAGACCCAAAGGGCCCAGAGGTGATGTTATCAGATCAGTTGCAGGCTGTGCGTCCCAGGAATGAAATGTGAAACAGAATAGTCCCTCCCAGTCTTGTTCTTGCTCCGGATTTATTCAGATAATTGAATTCAGAGTCTTATATAAGGGGAGCATTTTTTTTTTTTTTATCCTTCAGTGAGCATTTTTCGACAACAGTGCGTTCCAGCACACAGAGCTCTCATGGGTTCTAGAATGCAGCGCATAACAAAGACGTGAAAACAATGTCGTTAATTAAAATAAAGCAAATAGAAAACCCAGAAATAACACAGGCCACTTCAAACAAGCTTGTCAGGGCTAATCAAGCAAGAAATACATTTCAGCCTATTAGAGCTAATTTTACATCTTTCCTCTAGAAACTAATACACTCATTGCATGGCTATAGAACATTGAAACACATATATACCCATATAGAGTCTACACAGATCAAAGACTGTATAATAATAATTATATACAGTATATATAATACTTTTGTATAAAACTTTTGTACAGTACTGCACATATATATGTACAGTACTGTACAAAAGTTTTAGGCAAGTGTAAAGAATGTTGTATAGTGAAGATGTTTTGTTTTTTTCTTAACGTCATGAATAGTTTTCATTTATCAATTAACTTCATACAAAAAAAACAAAAACAAAAAAAAACCACAAAATCAATATTTTTGAGCACCCTTTGCATTTAAAACAGTACCAATTCTCCTAGGTACACTTGTGCACAATTTTTGAAGGTTGTTGGCAGGTTGTTCGAAGCATCTTGTAGAACTTGCCACAGTTCTATGTTTTTAGGCTGTTTCAGTTGTTTCTGTCTTTTCATGTAATCCCAAACTGACTCAATGATGTTGCAGGACTCCTTGTTAGTGATGTCCGATTCTTGAACAAATTGTTCTTTTGAGACGATTCTCAGCAAGTAACCGGTCGAGCCGGTTCACATCATCGAACTGAATCAAACTTTAGTTCTGGGTTGATGACGCAAGATGCACAGCTGAAGTACATGTACTGGCTATGCAGCGGAGTTTGCGGAGGATTACCAAGGACTTGCTATGTGTTGAGATGTTAATGGTAGTACCCGATTAAAACATTTATAAACCTACAGCTGTTTGTTTCTGTGTTATTTCTGAATTATTAAAAAATATTTGCAAATGAAGGTCTTGAGACTTAAGCATTTTTACTCGATGATGTTACTAATACAAATTATTAATAATATATTCATAATATATTCATTTTCTAGTTGTGTTTGTATTTTTAATTACACTAAATGAATTATGTGTATTTCATTGAATTACTAAATGAACTGTGATGGACATTTTCAAGAAATCTGAATTTCATTAAGATATGTATCAGCAACAACATACTAAAATGACACTAAATGAAGATGACTAGTAGACTGACACCGAGTTAGAAATGAACGAGTTGGACTCATACAGGCAGGTGACTCTTACGAGTTACTATACCAGTTAATGAACCAAAGAACCCATTCTAAATGTAGGAATCAAACCTATAAGGCAGAATCAGCTTTAGGTGCAAAACTTTAATGTAGGATGTAATCAATATTTGTCAGACATATTCAACAAGCAGGACCACTGAACGACACACTGATGACAATCAATGGCATTATTATTATAACTTAATTGAATAAAAGGTAATAATCAGCAGTATGCATTCACATATGGATTTATTTAAATGTTTGAGTATGAAAACCATGACTCCGGAATGTTAGAATTACGTACTTGTGATGTCAATACGTGATGACGTAAAAGAACCACTGAATCGGGTTTTTGAATCGATTCATGGAAACGAACTGTCGCATCACTACTTCTTGTTCTACTTCTATTCTATTCTATTTGCATAAAGAATGTGTATGACTGCAGTGCCTTGTGTGTGTGTGTGTGTGTGTGTGTGTGTGTGTGTGTGTGTGTGTGTGTCCTCTATCCCATGACCATTTATCACACACTGAGAATGCATCTGAATTACAACCATCAGAACCCTGAAGTCTTACAATGTGTCTCACTGGTGTGAGATCTGTGGATGAGGACCACACATGGAGGAAGAGAGAGAACAAGGAGCTAAGATTGAAAGTAAGAGGAGTGAAGGAAGCAGAGAGAGAGAGAAAGAACAGATCTGGCTGACTGAATGTTTTCCAGATGTGTGAATGGTAAACAACTGGTTTGTCATCATAAAAATTTGTGGCATTCAGAATCTCCTAATGAAAATCCCAGAGTCCTCCAGAACCATGACCAAAACATGGACACACATGGACAGATCCACAGTTACTCACGTTCATGCAAACACTTTGTTGCTGGTTTATGTCTGATATCTATAATTGAGTATTTCCAGAAGCTTAATACCAGAAAAGAGAAATCAAATCACCATATGCTTTGAAGTGTTCTGTGTGTTTTGCCTACATAGTGGGAACCAAATGTCCCAATAAAGGATGGTAAATATGAAATCACCTACAGTACATTGTGGAAATAAGCCAACAGTCTCCATGAGGAAACAGCTTAATATACTAAATAATGTCTTAATTAAAATATAAAAATACAAAAAGGTTTGTGTGAGGGGTAGATTTAGGGTTTGTGTATAATGAAATGAAATATCAATACAAATCAGGATACAAAACAACAAAAGTCCATGGATAGTCCCTATTATGATATAAAATGTGCATGAATATTTTATTTATTTATTTATTGAGGAATTTTGCTTGATGTACTTTTGGTAGCGGAGAAATTTCCCAACGCAAATTTCATATGGGGTTAAAGTTGGTGAACTGGAATTTGCAGCACTGACCGATAGGAAGTTGCTTGGTTTAGGAGTGAGCTCCGTGTGGGCAATGCTTTGTGCATAGCTAAACTGAATATTCACAATAGCGAGGAAGTTCATTCAGCAATGAGTTTTTTATAACTTCACTCTCCCAGATTGTTTTACTCCCAAAGGTGCTTCAACAAAGTATTGAGCAAAGGCTGTGAATACTTATGTACATGTGATTTTTTTCCCCGTTTTTTTATTTTTAATAAATTTGCAAAGATTTCAAACAAACTTCTTTCACGTTGTCATTATGGGGTATTGTTTGTAGAATTTTGAGGAAAATAATTAATTTAATCCATTTTGGAATAAGGCTGTAACATAACAAAATGTGGAAAAAGTGAAGCGCTGGGAATACCTTCCGGATGCACTGTATGCTCACCAGCGAAATTCAGACTCTGAAGTCTATGATTGAGTCTTCGAATGCTGAAATTAATGAGCTTAGACAGGATATCACCCAGCAAGCTGAAACTGGCAAATCATTACAAGCACGGGTAGATGCTATGACCGCAAATATGCGAGTGGTTAAACAAGACTTAAGTTCTCACCAGCAGGATATCACGTCTTCGTGAGAAAGTGGTTGAAATGGAAGACAGGTCATGAAGATGTAATCTTCGGCTTGTTGGACTACCTGAATCAGCAGGAGAAAATGTCATTCACTTTCTTCAGAAGAATTTACTGAAGTGGATCCCCTCTCTCCAGGGGAGAGAGAAGATCGAAATTCAACGGGCACATCGTATCTATGGCTCTCGCAACAAGACCAACCGCCCTCAAACACTTATCTTTCGGCTTCTTAGATATCAAGACAGAGAGAGAATACTCAACGAAGTCAGAAACCTTCAGTCAGCACCAATCCACGGCACATCTAAACTGATGTTTTTCCCAGACTTCAGCAATAAAACCGTGCAGAGGAAGGGCTTTCGACTCAGTGAGGAAACAACTTGCTGATAGAGGACTGCGCCCGTTTCTAATATACTCTATCCGGCAACCTTGAAGGTTAAACATGATGGGACGCTGCATCTCTTCAAAAACGTGGAGGATGCAGGAAAGTTTTTGTCTACACTTGTTTGATCTCCACACTCAACACTCCTCGGATCCAGCATTTCCAACAATCCTCCACTTCCCACTGTGTCTGCCGACCAAGAAAACTCAATGGACATTTTATCTGAGCCCATCTAGATCACATACCGGTTTGCATGTTGGAGATCTTTGACAGTATTTTACATTTTTAGTTTACATCATTGTGTAGGTCCCCCTCGTGCCGCAATCCCACATCATGCTATTCTTCTCACCACAATTGTACAGAGTGGTTATCTGAGTTACCGTAGATTTTGTCAGTTCGAACCAGTCTGGCCATTCTCTTTTGACCTCTCTCATCAACAGGGCATTTTCGTCCACAGAACTGCTGCTCACTGGATGTTTTCTTTTTTTTTTTTTGGCACCATTCAGAGTAAATTCTAGAGACTGTTGTTTGTGAAAATCCCAGGAGATTAGCAGTTACAGAAATACTCAAACCAGCTCGTCTGGCACCAACAATCATCCATGCGATTATCTAATCAGCCAATTGTGTGGCAGCAGTGCAGTGCATAAAATCATGCAGATACGGGTCAGGAGCTTCAGTTAATGTTCACATCAACCATCAGAATGGGGAAAAATGTGATCTCAGTGATTTGAACCGTGGCATGATTGTTGGTGCCAGGTGGCAGACTGGTTCAAACTGGTGGTGGTTTTAATGTTGTGGCTGATCGGTGTATTTTCTCACTGGACAGAAATGCATCCGATTTTTGAAGACATGTTTAGTTAAATATTATATTAACTATCGCCTGCAGACAGAAACATTTCCTTGGATGGGACTAAATTTGGAAAATTTCTGATACCACCATCGACTTGGGATGTGTGTTGCTTTCGATAGCCACAGGTAGTAGAAGATTATTTTTCTTTCCCCCCAAAATAAATTAACCATACTTTGTCTCTTGCGGATGGATTATTTAGTTTTAGTTTTTGTAAAACACTTATTGCCAAAGCCTTGTTATTATGGAGACTACACACAATATAATTCACTGTTTTTATTGTTTATATTTACAAATGATAATTTTGTGTTGAACTACATATATCCTGGGAATCCGACAGCATGAACCCTGTCATGATCAAATCTTTTAATATTATGTAGTGGAATGTTCGTGGTTTAAACACACCGGTTAAACAAACCAAGTGTCTAGAATTTCATAAATGTAAAAAGGTCTCAATTGCATTAATTCAAGAAACTCAATTGAAAATGATTGATAGGCACAGATTTCAGAAGTTCTACAAATGTGTGGCACACTACTCTGCTGCAAACAGAATGAAAGATGTTGCGATTCTACTTGATAGGAAATTAGGAGTAAAAATTGTCATCTATGGAAAGGACGAATCCAGTCGGTTGGTGTATGTTTGTATCACGATCCATAATTTAAAATTATGTTTAGCCTCGATATGTTGTCCAATAATATATGATCCAAATTTTCTTGATAAAATTGCGAACCCTCTTCTAGACATTTGTAGTAGGTGAGGATTTAAGTCAAGTATGTGACTTAGCTTTAGATAGATTGGTAACTATACTTTCAAATAAGGAAACACCTTCTGGAATTAACACATTTATTTCCAAATTAAACATTACTGATGCTTGGTGCCTGCGGTATCCAACAACTAAGAATTATGCCTTCTTTTCAAATAGATACAAGACTTATTCAAGGATTGATTATATATTTGTCTCTCCCCAATTGAACCAATACATAACTCCCACGGATATTCTCCCTATTATTATATCGGATCATGCTCCTGTGCTCTATAATTTAGAGCTCCCACACAATGCTGGTAAACGTTCACCCATATGGCACTTTAATGTTACTTTACTACAGAATGCTGAGTTTTTGGAAAAACTGAAAGATAACTTGAAAATATTCTTAGATCTTAATACAGAATCAGCATCTTCACCTCAAATACTGTGGGAAACTACTAAATGTTTCATTAGGGGGGAGTCCTCTTCATTTGCTTCTTGTATAAATACATCTAGGAAGCAGAGAATTACAAAATTAGAAAACGAAATCCAGGAAATAGAATCACTTATAGCTTATTATCACGATAGCTTCACTTTTCAGATCAGAAACACTCAACTCTCTCAGCCTTAAAATTTGAATTGAATAATTTGCTCAATTCCAAGGCTGAATTCACTATTCATCGCACCAGAGCTACATATTAATATCAGGGTGAGAGCTCAAGTAGACTCCTAGCAGCCAAATTAAAACAGAACGAGTCACTTTCTATCATAAATGCAATTCAAACTCCATCGGGACCGGTTACCTATGACCAATTGGAGATTAATTATACTTTTAGATCATTTTATTACCATCTTTACAAAGCGGAAACTACACCCGACCAACTGCTCTCAAATCATATCTTTCAAAACTCAACCTACCCTCACTGACTAAGGAGGTCACAGAACTCCTTGATGCACCTCTTACCCTTTCAGAATTAAAGGATGCTTTGTCTTCAATGAAGAGAGGTAAAACCAGGTCTGGATGGTCTTCCACCAGAGTTGTTTATAGAAATTTGGGATATTATTGGACCGCTCCTCTTAGATTCTATCAATTACGCCCTGGATTCTGGTTCTTGACCAAAATACCTGACTCATATCTGTACTACTTAAGAAAGGCAAATCCCCTTTGAATTGTGGCAATTACAGACCTATTTCATTAATTACCAAAGAGCTTAAACGTTTTGCAAAAATTTTGTTTAGGAGATGGGAGCCACATGTGGGTAAATTAATCCGATTTTTGATTTATAATTTATTCTTCTGAATCAGACATCACTCCAGTGGCTGTATTTAGCCTAGATGCACAAAAGGCTTTTGATCGGGTGGGTTGGGAATATTTATAGATGGTTTTAGAAGATGGTTTTTGGGTTTGGGAGAACTTTCATATCAATGGTCAAAATACTTTATTCTAATTCGTATGCAGTCGTGCAAACAGGGAATATTTTATTAAAACCCTTTCTATTACAGCGAGGTACCCATCAGGGATGCCCACTGTCACCAGTGCATTTTGCGCTGTCAATAGAAACTTTGGTGCAGACAATTAGACTGGATTCACTTATATCTCCAATTCTCATACGAGGCACGCAACATAAAATCTCTCTTTACATGGATGATGTATTACTTTACTTTAATGACATACACAACTCCCAAATATCTCAAATATTACATGTCTTCACCCATTTCAGTAAATTCTCTGGTTATAAAATGTATTGGGAAAAATCTCTTCTTGTTCCTTTGAATCAAGACAGCGAAAGGTCTTACATTACCAGCTATCCCTCATATTCACTGGCACAATTCGGCTTTGACATATTTAGGTCTCAATATATAACCAATTTCTCAGATATTTCACATGTAAATTATGACAAACTTAAGCGTGAAGTCTTTGCTGACGGTCTACTCATAACATGTCACTGCAAGGCACAATCTCAATAATAAAAACGAATGTCCTTGGTCGATTAAATTTTTTTTTCTCTGTTACCTACTTTTTAGGTAACATAGAAGCCCTCTGGCGGTTTGGCTTTGCCAGACTTTAAATTGTATTACTGGTGTTTTCAGATAAAATCGTTGACTACTTGCTCAGATAAGGAATCTCTCTCTCCCTGTCAACAGACAGAACAAGAGTTAGTAAAATCACATAGAATCGAGGACCTGTTGTTCACTGGGATAAAACCCAAAGCAGCACGTAAAGCGTTTGGACCACTCATAGGCAATTCTTTGCAAATTTGGTCGGATATTCAGAGGTATATGGATTATAGTAACACACTCTGTGACCACTCTCCTATTTGGCATAATTACAATTTATTGCAGACCGCTGGCTCATACTATAATGCATAAATAAAGTTGGGCCTCTAGGGGAGTTTATACTCTTCAAGATCTGTAGGGGGAAAATTGATTACTTTCACTTCAATGCCTCAAAGAACGTTACTCTCTGCTGGGATTCCCTTTGTTTCTGTACTTACAACTACGATCAGCAATCCGTGCCCACAGAGTTCCATGGGACTCTCCTTTACCTACCCATCCATTTATTTCATGGGTTAACCCTGGATCGTCATCTGCTGAATGGGTGTCTAGATTGTATGAACAGCTAAGATCAAAACAGGACAAAACTCTGGGTGACTGGATCTTGGAATCGTGATCTTGAGCCAATGGGTTTGGGACTGGACTGGGACACAGTTCAGCAATGTGGGTAAATATATTTATTTCATCAAAAAATCCAGCGCATCAAATGTAATCAGAATGCTATGGGTATATACAGTATCTTCATATCTTCTGGGACTGCCCTCCAGTGTCTGACCTCTGGTCCCAGGTGGCACGGTTTCTTGAGGATGTCCTGGATTTTCAAATTCCCAAATTGCCCACCTTACTTTTATTCTCAGATGATTTTTCTCTTAGTATTAATACTAAGTTGACCTTTAGGAAAATTATATTTGCAGGTTTAACCTCTGCCAAGAAGACTATAATTCACTCCTGGTTTACTCCTGGGCTCCCATTGATAAATGAGTGGTACAATCATTTCAGGTAAGTTGCTCTTATTGAAAAGTCACTAGCGGTGATCCATAGAGCCTGAGTTTCCACAATTCAGGCATGGGATAATCTTATTGGTTATCTGGTGAATTTACCTGGTTCCTCTCAGACTTAGTTCTCTCCCTTAATGTATAAAGATTTTCATATTTTGCTTACATAAATAAATGATTGTTGTTTTGTTTTTGTTTTTCTTTTTGTTTTGTTTTTTTCAAGGCTCTGGCAGTTGTACATAGTTTGTGTTAATTGTTGTTATTTGTTTTATTGTTATATGGAAGCACAAAATGCTGTTTGTTATTCAGCTTATGACAGTGCCGTGTTGTATGTCTCAAAGTTGAATAAAAAGTTGATCACAAAAAACCTTTAAAGGAATATTCTGGGTTAAATACAAGTTAAGCTCAATCAGTAGCATTTGTGGCATAATGTTGATTACCACAAAAAGATTTATCCTACTTCCCTCTTCTGATAATGTCGTGTTCAAGTGCTTTGTTGGTGGAAAGAACAGGAAACATGAAGGACACCAGGTTCATTCATGCATACAGTATTTCTTGAGGAACTTTTATTTTGACACCATAACACATATTACTCAGTTAGCTTGCTGACGATAATGGAAGCTATTTTCACAGTGTAAAAATGTAAAACATCCATCAAATGGTTGCTGATATACAGTACCTAACTGAATATGACAAAAATGGCAAGTGCTAACAACTAGCTGTATTTAGAAAAATGAATAAAACCTGTCATTCTCTACAGAAACCACACTCTCTTCAACCATTTTGAGTTTCCCAGTCATAATTACGACTTGAGGGGTCTTTCATGTGCAACTTCCAAGTGTGAAACTCGTATTTACAATAATTCTGATTGTAACGAACTGGCCATGGAGACGGTGTTAGGATCCATGTGCAGGAAGTTTATTAAAATACACAAGCAAACAATCCAAATCGGCAGGCAAATAGAGGTAGTTGTTAAGCAGGTGGTATAATCCAATAAACCAAAAAGACAGTCCAACAAGGCAAACAAAACAAAGGGGTATCCAAAATGAAGTAAATCCAGGAAAACAGGCAATGGTCATAACAAGAGAACAATCAGCAATGGCAATGGAAAAACGCTTGTTAAGGCAGGGTAAACTGGCATTACTTCGCAATGAACAATGGAACAGCATGGTATTTATATAGTTCAATACAGGAAGTCACCAAAGAAGAAATGGTACAGAGTTAGTATTCGGGAGAGGGCTCCCTCTGGTGGTTGGTAGAAGGGGTAACAACCTCGGATGTTACAGAACGATGTCCTCTGGTATTCCATAGACCCTAAAGACTTGGTGGAACAAAGCATTAGCGGTTTCCATGGCAGTGGGTAAACCCTTGAGAGGGACAAGTCTACATGATTTAGAAAATCGTTCTATTATTACCAGAATGGTAGTGTTACCATGGGAGTTTGGCAGGTCTGTGACGAAGTCGATGGACAAGCGGGACCATTTTCTTTGTGGTATTGGCAGTGGTTGAAGCAACCCCATGGGCAGTTCTCTGGGGGTCTTGGATTGGGCACACACCTGACAAGACTTAGTTACATCATGAATCAAAGTTGGCCACCAGAAGGAATTACGCACCAGGGTAACAGTTCTTTGGATGCCAGGATGTCCAGTGCTCAAGGAAGTGTGGACCCATTGGATAGTCCTCTGACGTAGAGCTTGGGGTACGTAGTGCTTGGTCGGGGGGCAGTTAGGATGTGACATTTCATGCTGTTGTGCTCATTGTATCTCCTCCATGATGTCCCAACTAATCGGTGCTATGATGACAGATGGTGGCAGAACGGACCCAGGGTGAGGTTGAAGGTAGAGTGGATCATGTCTGCGTGAAAGTGCATCTGCCTTGCTGTTCTTGCTGCCAGGGCGGTAAGTGACTGTAAAATTGAATCTGGTGAAACACAATGACCATCGAGCTTGACGTGGGTTCAATCTCTTGGCTGCCTTGATATATTCAAGATTTTTGTGATCGGTGATAACCTGGAAAGGGTGGACTGCCCCCACTAACCAGTGATGCCATTCTTCGAGGGCTGTTTTCATGGAAAGTAATTCCTTATTTCCCACATCATAGTTACATTCTGCAAAGTTAAATTTTCTGGAGAAAAGGCACAAGGATAAAGCTTGCCTGGTGTTCCGTGACGTTGTGACAGGACCACTCCAATCCCGCAATCTGAAGCATCTACCTCAACGACGAAGGGAAGATTGGGGTCAGGATGTTTCAGTATCGGAGCGGTCGTGAAGCTTGACTTGAGGGAGATGAAGGCCTGGTATGCGGCATCGTTCCAAGGCAATTTGTTGGGCTTTCCCTTGAGCAACGACGTGAGTGGGGCTGCAATGATGCTGTAATTCCTGATGAAACGGCGACAGAAGTTGGCGAAGCAAAATTATTATTTGTGGGAATCAACAATATGTCACAAATGCTGTCGATTGAGCTTAACTTGTATTAAATCCGGAATATTGCTTTAATGGTAGGTTTAGTGGTCATGCCAACAGGAGCTGGTTTTAAAGAAGCTAATGTGACAACATTAAAGACAGAAAGAGAGCAATAAAGAGAGAGAGAGAGTATAACATCAGTGTGTGTGTGCAGTATTTATTCTCTCTGTATGGGTTTTGCTCCATGTTTTTAGAGGGCACATTCCTAGGCTGGGCGTTGGGATTCTCTCCTCCACTGTTTCCCACACAGACAGAGCTCACAGGAGGCCCTATGTTCCTGCTCCAGGCCATGAGGGACCCAAATCCAGCACAGCAGCCCCTGAGAGACCTCCCAGCATTCTTCTGCAGGCCGTCCCCTTCCACACCTCACCTTCAACAAGCCCAGAGGAGACCACGACTCACTCTGGTCCTCTCTGTTTACTTACTTCTACTTCTAGCTACCTCTCTCTGGCCATCACTATTTCAATTTACTCTCTCAAGACACCTGAAACATCTAACCAGGTCTAACCAGACATGATGAAAAAAAGTTTCCAGGGATCAAGCAACCAACAAAATGTCTTCACAGTCGTCAATTATCGTGGTTCTTGCTGGTCCGGACAAAAACTCTTTCTTTTTCGTTTATTGCGTAGGACACATTACAAAGAGTAAATCAATAAATTCCATCTATAACATTTTAATCTGAGCTTTTGTACCAACAGGCCATGACCATCAACAGCATTGCAAGACATTTTGTTGGTCACTTGTGCTGCGTCTTAATTCGCATACTGTCAGAGTATGTACTGCATTTGATGAAGTACATACTTACCGACCGTTAATAAAATAAGTTCTTCAGGTATGCAGGTAAGTAGTATGAATACATTTCCAGACATAGTAACAACAACCGTGAAAATAATTTATTCTGGCTTTGCTAAACAACTACAATTTAACCACAAGGAACAACTTTCTTGGTGTATACTGTATAGCACTTATACAGTATATACCGCCCAGCTCACATTTCTCCAGAGTTTTTTATTAACTATTCAACTTTTTGAATCTGACATCTCCTTAGCTCCCGTGGCATTATGGGATACTAAAGTGTCCAGTGGATGCGCTCTACAGAGTCTGGAGACAATAATAAATTAGCATACAGGACTGCTTCTGGCATACTATACAGAAGGGAAGCATGCATATTTGGATGTGGTGTTGGTTTTGTTTCTGTCATATCAAGCTGGATAGCCCTGCACTCACTGCAAAAAAATTATTTTCTTACTGAGTATTTTTGTCTTGTTTTCCAGTAAAAATATTTAGACATTCTTAAAACAAGATACATTTTCTTGAGAAGCAAAATGACATAAGAATTTTTGTCTTTTCAGAGGAATCTAAATTTTGGAAAGTTTTATGCTTATAACAAGAAAAATAAAATTGTCGATGGGGTGAGGAAAAAAACTTGATTCAAAGGGAAACAAGTTTATTTTATAACCCCACTGGAAAATAGTATTTTTTTGTTTTTGTTTTGTTTTTTGTTGTTTGTTTTAGGCATAAACCCCACTAAATTTGATTAGGTTTCTCTGAAAACAAGACTTCATATATTATGCCATTATGCTTCTCAACTTTTTTTATTTATTTTTTTATATATATTTTTACTGGAAAATAAGACAAAAATTGTCTGTAAAAATATGATTTTTGCAGTGGTCTAAAATAATCCAGCTGCACATGTTTTAATCAGATGTGATTTTATTGCTTCTCACAATATTTTGCTTTCAGAAACATTTTTGAAAGATTGTTTTGCTTTACTGAATAATTACTTGCAAAAAAAAAAAAAAAAAAAAATTGGAAACTTCACGTAACACTTAGGACAAGGTGTAAGATCACAGTGTTGGCAAGTTCAATCATGAGTGCTGATTTGGAACCAGTTGTTGTGTTTCAACAATTACAGCTCAGATGAATGCAAGAGTACTCTGTGGTAAAAATAGAAAAAAAAAGAAAGAAAGAAAAACAACAATGGAGCAGAATTCTGAGATTCATTCAATCACTCAGCAATTTATTCACTCTAAACGGCACTGTGACGTTATCAATCCAGCCCAATACTGTATACAATGTATCACAGGTGTGGTTTAAAGTAGAATCACATAACATCCACTGGACATGAACTTTAGTAAGTGCATAAAGTACAGTAAAGCCGATGTCACATTAGCTGATTTTTCCAGAGATTTCCAGGTGTGAGCTACATTAACATAATCGCTGGCCAGGCGATCATGTTAATCACTCTTTTACAATTGTTTATACTCATGCGGTACTCCTATTGGTACTCCTGTTTGGCAACACATACAGTAAGAGAGTTGCTTGGAGTAACACCAAACAAAATATGAAAGAAGCTTCATCCAGAAGTCTTTGACATAGAGACTGAATGATTTGATAAGCTACCCTGCTGGAAAATCCTGTTAAAACTTGAGCTTTGACCAGCTAATGACCATAAATGACCAGCTTTGATCAGCTTGAAACCATGTAAAACCAGCTGTACATGGTTTCAAGCTGGTCAAAGCTGGTCATTTATGGTCATTAGCTGGTCAAAGCTGGGGTGCGTTTCCCAAAAGGATTGTTAGCCAACTATTGTCGCAAGTTCCATTATTAACAACATTCTACGATTTGGTGTTCCAACGAACATTCGCAAACAGCATCGCAAAGTTGAGCGGTTGGAACTACAGCTCTCCAACTGTGGTTAGAAGCATATAGTTCCATGTTAGCTTGCTGTGTGGACATCATTTGACTTTGCTGAGGCTTCTATATCTTTCATTCCATATACTATATGTAACAGGTATCAAAACGTTTGTACTCTAACAAATACTTAGGGCTAGGTTCATCTCTAGGAGGATATAAAAGAAATGGGCTCAGTAGACTTGTGAAAAAGTAAACAGCCAGCATATTTATTAACAATGTAACAATAAGAACAAAATACAAATAAATAAATAAAGAAACAAGGGCGATTCAATAAGGTTTCCCATTCAAGATTTCAATGTCTGCTCACTTAAGCAAGATTTCTCAAATGTCCACTTGTGTTCAAGTTCCTAAGCATGTGTAAATGTCTCAGTGTATAATGGTATAGATGCAATTGTGTAGTGTCAATGTGTGAAAAGGCCTTTTAGTTCATTTTCTTTCTCTCTCTCTCTCTCTCTACCCAGGTAGTGTGTGTATATTGAGATCTCAGCTTAGCTGTAAGGGGCAAAATTCTTCCAGTCAGTGAATCCGTGTTGAATCACTATGAATCTTGGACCACAGATCAGGAATCATGCTGAATTTTGAACCACAGATCAGGGGTTCTGGCTCGCCATTCGAGTTTGGATCAAGCATGCAGAATCGCATATATATATCTATAAAAACAATCTGCACAAAATAATGCTAATTACATTAAATATCTCTTATTTAAAAATACAATTTAAAATATCTCATTAAAAAATGTATTTTCATCACAAACAGCATTTTTACATGCTATGTTAACAATACCAATGCAGGGGCCTGGGTAGCTCAGCAAGTAAAGACGCTGACTACCACACCTGGAGTCACAAGTTCGAATCCAGGGCATGCTGAGTGACTTCAGTCAGGCTTCCTAAGCAACCAATTGGCCCAGTTGCTAGGGTGGGGAGAGTCACGTTGGGTTAACCTCCTCGTGGTCGCTATAATGTGGTTCGCTCTCGGTGGGGCGCGTGGTGAGTTGTGCGTGGATGCCGTGGAGGATAGCGTGAGCCTCCACAACATGCTAGGCCTCCGTGGTAACGCGCTCAACAAGCCACGTGATAAGATGCACGGATTGACTGTCTCAGATGCAGAGGCAACTGAGATTCATCCTCCGCCACCTGGACTGAGGCAAGTCACTACGCCACCACGAGGACTTAGAGCGTATTGGGAATTGGGAATGCCAAAATTGGGGAGAAAATCCACACACACACACAAACACAATACTGATGCAACATTTTGATATTTCTTATCAAACTGCTTACATTTTTCACGTGTGCATGTGCTAACCAAGTACATTAACATTAATGTACATGAGCACGCTCATTAAACACATAAATCAAGTAAATTTGATTGTATGACATTGGATTTCAACCAAAAACACCTTTTGCACCCATAACTGCATGGATGATGCATTTAATTAAACAAAAGGTAGATTAATTAAACTCTGTCTCAGTTTGACCAACTTGACATTTAACATACAAAATATCATTTATATTAGTTAATTTAATCGTTACATAGACAAGAAAACTCACCAGAGCTTTCGTGAAATCATTAATCATAAACACTGACTGTTTTTTTTCTTCTTCAATGAAGAGATGTATTGATCAACTCAACAAACTACTAACACTCTTGATGAGAGAATTTGTACTTTTTTGGGGGGGGGACTTAACTCTGAACATGTGTGTGCATACTCAATGGGTTTCTCCGTATGAAATGACGCAATCAATTCGCTCTGTATACCCCGGAGTGCCCTCTATAGGATAAAAGTGGTACTGCATGAAATACTAACATGTACTGTATATGTTATGTGCAATTCTAGGAGGTTACATCTATATTTTATTTGTCAATACTTTGACCATGTTTATATGCATTTAAGAAAACGGCTTATTCCAGGGTTTTGCAGAAAGTGATGTTCTAAAACGTCACATAAACGCGAATGAAGCCATTTAAGTGATTAAAGGCTGTTAAGAGAAAGCGATTTTAACACACGGTTTCTCTCGGAGAACACAGCGTGTCCATGTTAAAGCATAAGTGAAGTTCTAATTGGTTTTTGAAGAGTTTTCATTTGCGTATGTGGTCAACTGCATCGGGGGAACCCCAAAGTCTGAGGGAAACCCCACTGTATCTTTCACTGCAATGCATCTGTCGCATTACACAGTGCTCCACCCCCTATGTAACGTCAACAGCTCTATATTGTTGAACCAATGTGGTTCAAACGATGGATGTGTGACATAGTTACTATGGTTTCGGGAAACAGTTGTGACTAGCTAGTTAATTTCTCCAACGATGCATCATACAATGGTGGTTAAGCAGTGAGTTACGTCGTTGTACGTGAAACACACCCCTGGTTGATAGCTGAACTACCAGCTGGATTTTTGTCTTGTTTTCCAGTAAAAATATTGACACATTCTTAAAATAAGATACATTTACTTGAGAAGCAAAGTGACTATGATATTTTGTTATGTTTTCAGAGAAATCTAGGGGAAAGGGGAAAACAAATGTACTTTTTCTTACCCCATTGGCAAAAAGTTTTTTCTTGTTTCAAGCATAAACCCCACCAGATTTAATTAGATTTATCTGAAAACAAGACTTAAGATCTTATGCCATTCTATTTCTCAGAAAAAAAGACTCATCAAGTAATTTATTTTTTGCAGTGGTAAAAAATACCTGGTAGACCATTTTAGTCAAGCTCATTAAAGCTGGTAGGCCACAGTGGACCAGCAACACTACATCTACAATGTTCAAAAAACTGCTTGACCACTATAAGACCTGGGTTTTTCAGAAGGGTACCAATCAGAGGTGAAATCAAATCAATCAATGATGGTGGTTGGGACACTTTGAACAGAATTGGGGAAAACTGAGAGATAAGAAACTTTATATCTATACTAGTGTGAACATGTTTCTTTCAAACACCCAGAGTGTTATGAATATCATGTATCTGTTTTGTTTGTCTCACTGCTAGACAGACTGTTCTGTTGGAAGCACTGATCATTAGGCTGAATTTCAAAGACTGATGAACTAATCCAATAAAATAACAAAAGCAAGATTAAGAGAAGAAGAAAGACAAGACAGAAACAGGGATAAAGAAAAGAGAACTCTTTTTGGACAGCAAAAGAGAGTATGTGTTTTTACTGGAACACTCCACTGCATGTGAACACAGGAGAGATCACAGCCCTGCATGCTGCATAAAGTCAACATGAAATAAAAATTGACCCAATGTACTTTCTTGATACATGTTTCTGGTCTTATTGTGAATGACTCATCAGTTCACATTTTTTCCAAAGGAAAAAAAAAAATATTGTCTACATAATCTTTCATGAAAAATATAATAACTTTTCCCACCTCTGAAAGGACTTTCCACCAAGCCCTCTTATTTTTCAATCGGAGTATGGACTACTATACAGTATGTACCCTGGACTATGTAAATACCATAGTATTTAAATATGGTAATTAATCCAGTACAACCGTATTTATCGGTGGATCTCAACTGGTGGGTCATGACCAAAAAGTGGGTTGCAAGTCTGTTCTTACAACCACAGACAGTAGGGAAAATACAATGCTACTGTAAATGTAGGTTCAACACGTAACCTAACACATAAATGTGCAAAGTTAGGCTTCTCCATTAATAGGCTTCTCGACAGGAGAAAATGCTTATAATAAAAGAATATTTGACACAGTGTTTAATGCCAACTGATGTTTATGCATATAGAAAAATTTCCTATTCAGATTCAAAAATATGCCTATGTAATGTTAATAATTTTGCATATTTTTTGGGCCTATGCAGTTAAATGGTAATATTAATTACTTTCATGTTTTGACCAAGGACATTTTTGTTTACTTTTGTACAATCAGCAGTTACAGTACTGTGTTGGGTCACGACACTCCAATTTAAAATCTGGGATTTAAAGCAAAACCAATTG
This sequence comes from Myxocyprinus asiaticus, assembly GCF_019703515.2. Lineage (NCBI taxonomy): Eukaryota > Metazoa > Chordata > Actinopteri > Cypriniformes > Catostomidae > Myxocyprinus > Myxocyprinus asiaticus. The sequence continues at coordinate 46,226,508 of NC_059349.1, read as the reverse complement.
AGAACCACTGCTATCCATGTACTGTATACCAAGGTACTGCCACAGTACTTCTTTGTAAGGGCATGAATACAGATGAAATCTATACATGTTGTTTCTATCTGTCTCTCTCTGTTTCTTTCTCTTTCCCTCTATGGTGTTGATGGCCAGGATTTTGGTTGGTTTCTATAGAGATTGATGGGAGGTGGGGCAACCACATTTTGGTATGGGGAACAGAAAGAGTGAGAGCAAGGGAGAGAGAGAGAATACTGCCATAATTGCATGTTCTGCTGATGTTGCTTAAGAAGTTATGCCAACAGGGATCATATAGAGTTCGCCATTTGGAGTGTGACCTCTCTGAGAATGAAAGAGAAAGAAAGAGTGATGGATGTAAGAGTAAAAGACTGACGAAGACCCACAAACACCACAAAACTGCTTTGGCTCAGCAGGACAAACCTCAAGTTACATGGAGACAAAAACTTGGAGAATTTGGCAAGTGAGAGATAGAAGATGGGGATTAGAAAAAAACCCCCAAAGAAATCAGAGCGTTATTACAGCTTGCATTAAAGAACTCACGCTGGGGGATGTGTCAGTAAAGGAAAAACTCATGTGTGAAAGGGTTAAGCAGAATGTTAGCCTCAGTCACCATTCACTTTCATTGCATCTTTTTTCCATAAAAAGAAAGTGAATGGTGACCGAGGCTGACGTTCTGCCTAACATCTCCTTTTGTGTTCCATGAAGAAAAGAAAGTCCTACAGGTTTGGAATGACATTAGGGTGAATAAATGATGACAGAATTTTCATTTTTGGGCAGTTATCATTTAAAGCATGAAGAGCCAAAATCAATTTTCAAAGAAAACATTTCTCTCTGACAGTGAAAAATTTGTTATAAATCTATTAGGAGCCAGTCAGCACAGCCCAGAGGTAATTTCTGGTTAATGGAAGAGCTTTGAGGGTGTGTCTGGCTTTTCCATCTGCACTTTCCTGAATTATTATTTGCAATGATGTGTTTCTTTGTTCTTTGAGATCACATACACATGCACACTAGAAGTCTCCTATCAGATCCACCCAGATGGGACCCGAATAACCATCAAATTTATTGTATAACATTGGGTTGGTGTTGGGTTTGGCTTTGCAATTAATGAAAATATATATATATATATATATATATATTTTATTTTTATTATTATTATAAACATGCTTTGATAAAAACGTAATGTGCAACATATGTGCATCTCTTAGGCTGTGTTCACACTGCACATAAATCCAATTCGATTTTTAAATCAGATCTTTAAGGTTGCATTTGTGTAGGTTACACTCATATTGTGTCCATAAATGATAAAAAAATAAAAAATACTTGAAATCCAATCTGATCTAAAGTCAGAGCAGTGAAAATCTGTTTATGGGTTCCCAGCATTGATTGGGACGAACGGTTTCGCTTAAAGGCTTCTCTTACCTTTTTACCACGTCGTCTCCACTCCAACATGTAAGCTCGTCCACGCCCATCTCCCCCTCACACAGCGTCTCCGGAAGAATGGCGAAGAAGGACTTATATCGGGAGATGTCACCTACAAACTCCCTAAAATGCAAACAATTAAATAAACAACACATACAGAAAATGAGAGGTGAGCCTGTGAGACTTAATCGCAATTAAGGTTTTCTAAACTTTGAAAGTTATAACCTTAGGAAGTTGCCGTGTGTGTGTGTGTGTGTGTGTGGTGTGTGGGTTTGGGCAGGTTTGGGTGGTTTATGAGGACTTTTTTATAGGTTACAAACTGGTAATTACAAGGGTATTATGCAATAAATGTGGTTTATGAGGACATTTCTAGTGTCCCCATAATTCAAATCGCTTAAAAAAAACATACTAAACAATGTATGTTTTTTTTAGTTTTTATGTAAAAATACAGAAAGTTTTTTGTGAGGGTTAGGTTTAGGGGCAGGTTTAGGGTTAGGGGATAGAATCTATAGTTTGTACAGTATAAAAATCATTACGTCTATGAAGAATCCTCATAAGGATAGCCACACCAACATTCTCAACATTAATCTCCTTGTTGTTTATCAGCGATTACATCTTCATCTAGCTCTTCTGTGACAGCAAAAGCTCAAATGTGAGTGTTGCCACCTTGTGGATGCACTAATTAGTGCAAATAATTCCAGGTGCATGCGCATTCTGTGTTCAAAGTTAGAAAAATTGGACTGCACGTGTTCAGTGCTCAAGCCCTCAGCTGATGATGAAATCTGCGTCACGCATCCTGTATGTGGACGCTCAGCATTTGCATCCTGACGAAGTATACTTTGGGGTTTAATGTCCTAAATACGGTGGCCTAGGTTTGCACAACACAACAAATTTAGCAGAGCAAATATACGCTGAAAACACAATGGAAAATCAAACTAAATTTGTTGTGTTGTGCAACCTAAGGCCACTGTACAAACAGATTCAGGTCTGCACTAAATGTGAAATTTGAAAACAACATAACCGGTAAGGATATAAGTGGGTGTTGATGGGTAGAAAAGGGGTGGGGCTAACAAATATTACCCAAGGAAAACACAAACATACACACACACACACACACACACACACACACACACACACACACATAAACACTTAGCTTTTCTCTAATATACAGATACATGCCAGCACACTTTTTCATTAAAAAAGAAAACATTTTTTAGTAAATGTGGTCATGCTTACCGTGCAACTTTTTTCAGACTTCTACCTCTATCACTCTTAGAGGATTTCAAAGGGAGTGGACTGAGAATGGTCAAATCACCCAGTGCAAGACAATGGAACAGTCCAGCGATGGAGGAGGCAAGCAGTTGGGAGGGGAGGACAGCGAGATGGAAGAAACCAAAGGGCACCAAAACAGGGGGAGAGGGTGGTGAGAGAGGGAGAGAAAAGTCATGACTCTAGAGAAAAAAAAAATGTCACTCATGCACATGCAAAATCAAAACATGGAGGATGTCTACACTGAAAATATTATTTTTGACAAAAAAAGACAGCCCAACTAGGGGTGTGCAGTGAAGCCATTATCTGTATCTGTATTTGTATTTGTTCATATGACAAAATGATCTGTATCTGTCTCTGTATTCGGATGGAGCCAGGTGTGGGTGGGGCTTAAACCTGAAGTGTGTTAAAACGAAATGAAACGCATTTTTAAATGTTACTCTTACGTTTATAGTTTCTATTAATAAAATATGCCTTGTGTATGCCTTTTCATAACAATAGCCTAATAATAATTCTTATTCTTATTCTTATTATTTTACAATTATTATTTAAATCAAATCAAAATTTAATTATTATTTTTTTCTTACCAGATGAAGCTGAATTTGTTGACCACATTAACTGTGGAATACGTTGTTAACTTTGGTTTCTCCTGGTATTTCTGATATTAATATCTGCCTGAAACAGAATTTTCGTTCATCTGTTCATGTATAACAACATTATTCTGGAGGCAGAAAATGTCAAGCAAAATGTGAAATGTCAAACACACATTTTGCAGTGAATAATAAATACAAATAAATCCATATAGCCTACAAACAGGTGAAAGTCCTGTAAGTCTATCAGGAATTTTTACTGTAACGAATGAGGCTTCCCAGCCCACCGCTAGAGGGAGCCCTCTCCCGAATACTGACACTGAACCATTTCTTCTATGGTGACTTCCTGTTTGTATCATATAAATAGCCATGCCTTGCCATTGTGACCTTGTGAAGTATTGCCAGTTTTACTGCCTTACCAAGCGTTATTCTCATTGTCTGTTTCATTGCCTACTTGTTATGACCATTGTGCCTGTTTTACTGGATTACTGATTTTGGATTACTGTTTTGCTCTGTTTGCCTGGTTGGACTGATTACCTGTTAACAACTACTTTGTCTGCTTCATGACTACATCTCTGCCTTCTGTTCTGGATTTGTATGCTGATTGTAAATAAACTTCCTGCATTTGGATTCTACCTTTGCCTCCATGTCGAGTCCTTCACAGAATACTTCGCCACCAATGAATCCAGTGGAAGTTTCTCAGCTCCAGGTTGCATTCGCTCACTAGAGCGAACTGCTCAAAAGTTTCCAGGAACAGTTGGACCACCTAAGAGCTGCACATGAGAACCTCACCTGATATATCCGCTCTCTTCCATCTCCACAAGCTACACCGGTAAGTTTCGCTCTTCCTGATAAATTTGATGGATCGCCAGAGAAATGTAAGGGATTTTTACGTCAATGTAAAGTCTATTTCTCCAATCAACAGGAGTCTTTCAGTCAGGAGTCCAAGAAATGTGCATTTATGATGACGTTACTTACCGGTGAAGCGCTAGACTGGGCCTCAACTGTCTGGGAGAATGATAATCGGCTTCAAATGTCATTTGATTACTTCGCTTCCCAGATCCATGAAGTGTTTGAATATCCAGAGGGAGGTAAAGATGTCTCTGTTCGGCTGCTTCATGTATGCCAGGGTTTCACGTTCTACAGCTGACTTTGCCATACACTTCAGAACATTAGCAGCCCAAAGTGGATGGAATGAAATTGCACTCAAGACTATGTTCAGAGAGGGACTGAATTACAATCTGCAGGCTGAACTCGCATGTAAGGGTGAGGATTCAACTCGCTGAATTAATTTCATTGGCAGTAAGGATTGATAATTTCCTGCTCAATTCACCACACTCAAAGATTAGCTCCAAGTCACAGCCATCAGTCCATAGTCAAGTCCAGGCATGCCCCGAAGCTCCTGAACTGATGCAGATCACCTATACCAGAGTTTCTGATGAAGAATGCGATCGTCGTCATCGAGAGCAACTGTGTTATTACTGTGGTGAAGGGAATCATCGAAACTCCACATGCCCTCACAAAGGCAAGAAATATCAAGACTCCAGAATTATTTTGTGAGTACCATGAACATTTCATCTCCCACAAACTACAGTTTTTCTCTTCCCACTAAGCTCTCCTTTGATAAACTGAAACCTGTTTCTGCACTTGTCGACTCGGGGGGCTGCTGTGAATTTAATTCACCAAGGTCTAGTACGAGAGCTCCATATCCTTACAGTACCTTGTATACCCACCATTAACATTACTGCTGTAAATAATGCACCTGTAGGCACAGGTATCACTCACCAAACTGTTACAGTGACACTACGGGTTGGATTGTTCCACACAGAGATCATATCTTTCTATATCATTGACTCACCCAAGTATCTTCTCATCCTGGGTCACCTATGGCTGGCTATCCATGATCCCATCATCTCCTGGAACCAGGGTGAGTTAAAACAATGGTCAGATTATTGTCAGTCAAACTATCTTCATGTCACAGTCACCATGCTATGTTTAACTACTAGTATTGAAAGTCCTGAGAACCAAGCTCAAATCCAGATCCCCAGGGAATATTCTGAATTCGCCGAGGTATTCAGCAAAATCAAGGCAACCCAACTACCACCATGGGACTGCGCTGTTGAGTTACTTCCCAACATGGCACCCCCTAGGAGCAAAGCCTATCCATTGTCAAGACCTGAAACCATGGCGATGGAGACTTAAGTCGAGGAGGCTTTAACTTCAGGGTTCATTCGTCCTTCCACCTCACCAGCTGCAGCAGGCTTCTTCGTCGAGAAGATGGAGGGCTCCATCCATGCATTGACAACCAGGGATTGAACACGGTGACAATCAAGTACAGGTACCCACTCCCTCTTGTGCCGTCTGCCCTACAAGTAATCACTGACCATAAGAACCTTGAATACATCAAGGGAGTGTTGGGCCTCATGTAGTCAGATAGAAGACAAAGGCAGGCCTAACACAGTCGTAAAACCTAACTCAGCCCCCACATACGTCATAAATTATACTGATAAAAATTGTGCCAAAATCAAAAGGAGTCCAAAACAGACTACAAATCCCATGAAGCCTTGCTCACAAAAGGATCGAACTCTCAACTCCTTATTGGATGAGGCACACGACAGAACGCACCTCAACCATGACATCATCAGGAGTAGAAATACCTCTGAAATGCTTCCGGGATTTGCTTCCAGCAACTTTGCATGCCGTGTGTAGACGCAGCTCATCGCTGATCTCAGGTGCAGCCTTGTGGCACAAGGAAGTAACGTCCGACTTGAAACTGTGGCCATATAATCTCCATCTCGCTGGACGAGTTGAGATTACTCTGTGTTCCACCGAACACTCTAACGGATCTGAAGGAGACTGCTGAGCAATCCGCATCTTCATCCGTTTGCCTGCAGAAGTGAAGAGAGAAAAGATTTCTCTTCCATCTTCAAGTCGACATCGCTGATTTCTCCGCCAGCCCACCGAGAATCAGCAGCCGTACCGCCCGCCAACAGAGCGAGGAAACGGCCTCCCGTCATCACCCGAGCCTCGAGGAACCGAGTCTGAGTTAAAGGACGGATGAACACACATTCTGCATCCTCATGTGATTTAAGTAAGAGGTTTACGTCTGGGCAGAGATAGAATATTATAGTGTGTTATTCTTGTGTACCAAGGTTTTTGCTTGTACAGTTTACGGACCACCATGTCCGCTCATTATTAATATAGGGGTATTAATTGTCATGAATTTGATTTGCTGTATTGTGGTCCAACCACATTGGACTGTTGTGCATTTTCGCCATCACGGGTGAGACCGGCAAACTGAGTTTATCCGTTAAAGAATCAAAGAACGCGGGATGGTTTACGAGCAATCCACCGCGTCTCTGAGTGATAAACTAACAGCTGCTTTCTCTCCCACGATCGCAAAATCGGCTTTGGGGCCGTCACTTTATTCTCTCTCTCTCTCGTACTAACCACACACACGCGCGCGATCCCTCACAAACATTCTCGGACACATTTTTGGCTAGTAGATTGCTTCGTGATAAAGCTCAGCTTTGTCCCTAAGCTATCGTACAAGCGAATACACGCGGTAACTGGCAGCATTGACTGGTTTCTGTCCGCCCACATTCGCGGTCATATTCTCCGGCCGGAAGTCTCGCGTGACATACTCTCCACGAGAGTCACGTCTGCCATTTTGTGCACGTACCTCCTTACACGCACGCACACACACACACACACACACACTCTCACACATGCAACTTATGTGTTATTGGATTATTTTAGTCTCCATATCTAATCATATTACTGTTTATTTTGTAGTTGTAAGTCGGAAGTTTATTGACTGCATTGTATTAATTATTAAATATATAATTACTGCATAAATAAACTTTGTTATATTACAAACAGAAGTGTTTTGGTTTGTTTTGCATACACCTGTGTCATACTGATGGGATGTCTGTGCTCGGATTCAAGCCTTCATTCTTTTTTTTTTCGAAAATCGATATTCTTCGGATGTCGATTTTCCTAAGAAAACAATCTAATATTGAGACTGTTATACTATCTGGTTATTAGTCCCTGATTCCAGGGTGGTGCCCCATCAATGTTAATCCGTATTAATATTCTATTGATTTTTGATTGATCAATAAGCTAATGTTATTTTAATTAATGTTTCATCGTTAACAATTAACAATTAGCTTTGATAATTGTTGAATTTAAAGGATTAGAAAACGCTAACATTGATTCTCATTGTAAGGAGGAGGCGAGAAGCAGCTTTCCTGGTTCAGGTAAGGATTTATTTTCTCACTCTGCAGCACAAATTACAGTCTCACAGTCTTTGCGTTATGCACTAAGTTAATCTACAATCACACACCGCTTCACAAAATAAACTCATTTGTAATAACTCTTTGCTGCTTGTTCGGGTCTGTGGTGCCCAGGCTCTCCCTTCTATTTGCGGTGTGTCTCTATTTATGCCGCTCTCCCCGTGCTCACTGAAATTAGAGACAGGTGTTAGACATAATTTAGCTCAGGTGTAAGCGCCCTTACCGCTTTCTCTCTCTCCGGAGAGATGCTTGACCACGCCCCCGCTGCCACACTCATCAATGTTCTATTGATTTTAATAATTATCTTTATTGCTAATAACCAAACCCGCTCCTAAACGTAGCGCACTACATTTACTGGAGCCCCATATGAGGTTTTAATGAGTTAGATTCAATTAATTAATTTAAATATAAATTAATAACTAAAGAAATAATTATTAATTATTTCTGATAGTAACACTGATCTAAACAACCAGTAAAGCCCTACAGGAGCAAAACATCTCAATCCACGACAAGCCCGATGGTCACTCTTTACAAGTTTCCAATTCACAGTCACCTACCGCCCTGGCAGCAAGAACTGCAAAGCTGATGCTCTTTCCCGTCGTTATGATCCCCTTCACAACATACCTCAAAACGAATCCATATTACCACCTTCTGTTGTCATCGCACCCATAAGCTGGGACATCATGGAAGAAATCCAAAGAGCCCAACAAACAGACCCTGCACCACCTGAATGCCCTCCTACAAAACAGTATGTACCATGCACTCTACACCAAAGAACAATCCAATGGATTCATACCTACCTCAGCATTGGACATCCTGGCATCCAGAAGATTATAAGACTGGTACATAACTCATTTTGGTGGCCCTCAATCATTAATGACGTCACTGCTTATGTTAAGGCATGTCAAGTGTGTGCACAGTCTAAAACCCCTAGAGAACTGTCAGCCGGCCTGCTACAGTCACTGTCTATCCCTCAGAGACCCTGATCCCTCCTGTCCATCGACTTAATCACCAATCTGCCAAACTCCAATGGGTATACCACCATCTTTTATCATTGATCATTTCTCTAAGTCATGCAGACTAATCCCCTTGAAAGGTCTACCCACTGCCATGGAAACTGCTAATGCTCTTTTCCACCAAGTTTTCAGGATCTATGGTCTACCAGAAGGCATAGTGTCAGACCGGGTACCACAGTTCACTTCCAGAGTCTGACAGGCTTTCTGTAAACAGCTAGACATCAACGTCAGCCTCATGTCTGGTTATCATCCTCAGGCTAACGGACAGGTGGAGAGGCTAAACCAGGAAATCGGCAGGTATCTCAGGTCTTACTGCAGTTGAGAACAACAGAGGTGGAGCGACTTCCTCCCATGGGCTGAATATGCCCAGAACTCCCTCAGCACTCATCTACTGGACTCACTCCCTTCTAAATGTGTGCTGGGCTACCAACCTCCTATATTCCCTTGTTCGGGTGAACCCTCTATGGTGCCAGCGATGGATGATTGGATCAGGCGGAGCGAGCAGGTGCGGGACAGTGCTCACATCAGATTGCAGCGGGCCGTCCGGGCCCAACAGATACAAGCTGATCGGAGGCATCTCCAACTCGACTATCAACCTGGCCAGAGAGTCTGGCTATTGACGCAGGACCTCAAGTTGCAGCTACCCTGCAAGAAGCTCAGCCCCAGGTATGTTGGTCCGTTCAGAATTGTCAGACAAATCAATCCTGTAGCTTACCGACTGGAGCTACCTTCTAACTACCGCATCTCTCCATCCTTTCATGTGTCATTGTTGAAACCTGTCCACCCGACATCTGGCCCCGGAACCATGGATCCTGAGCCTCATCCATTGGAGATCGACGGATCACATGCTTACATGGTCAGAGAGATCACAGACTCACGTCATCAAGGGGGCCAGATGCAGTACTGGGAAGGTTATGGACCAGAGGAGAGATCTTGGGTAGCCGCCAAGGACATACTGGATCCATCCCTGTTCCAAGACTTCCAAGCACACCGAATCATCCTGCACCAAGACCAAGGGGACGACCAAGAAGAACAACACTGGGAGTTGTGCATGGGGGGGGGGGTTCTGTAACGAATGAGGCTAGTACCCCTTCAGCCGACTGCCAGAGGTAGCCCTCCCCTGAATACTGGCACTGAACCATTTCTTCTATGGTGACTTCCTGTTTGTATCATATAAATAGCCATGCCTTGCCATTGTGACCTTGCAAAGTATTGCCAGTTTTACTGCCTTACCAAGTGTTATTCTCATTGTCTGTTTCATTGCCTACTTGTTATGACCAAGTGTGCCTGTTTTACTGGATTACCAATTTTGGATTACTGTTTTGCTCTGTTTGCCTGGTTGGACTGATTACCTGTTAACAACTACTTTACCTGCTTCACAACTACATCTCTGCCTTGTGTTTTGGATTTGTATGCTGATTGTAAATAAACTTCCTGCATTTGGATTCTAACTTTGCCTCCATGTCGAGTCCCTCACATTTACGGTAGGACATGATAAAAATTTTAACTTTATACAGTGCCTTTTCAGAGCTCAAGAACACTTAACATGCTCAAATTTAGCACAGTTTAAATAAGAACAAGAAGAAAAAAGACAGCAAGTTTCAGTTTCTTTGATTTAAATAAGCAGGAATATTCCAAATAGATGAATACTATATGGAGCATTTAAACCTTTATGGAGCATTTTAACTTTTTTCAAAATAAAGTCTTAACCAGATATGAATATAATATCTGATTTATATATAAATGTGGTCAATTTTAAGAGACGGCTAGACGAGCTCCGACGTGAAATCATCACTTCAGGTCAGGAATTCATCGTGTTCAGGTTTAGATTATAAATAAATACATGGGAATCACATGTGAATCATGTAATACTTTAACACAGACATTTCAAGAAGTGGAACATGTATCTTAGTTAATATTACACTTGACAAGCTCCAGACGCGAACAATTTGCAGAGACCGCAAACGGAGTCAAGACCGTGGCCATCTGATCTGAAATCACACCGTGTGCATTTTCAGAAGGTTTACTCTTTAGAAATATTGGCTGCACAGATTCATAAATTTGTTGTAATTTAGAATTGTTTATTTTTCAGTGTCGCTTTATGCTTGTGTTTCTTGGATTATCAGTCAAACGATATTTTTTATATTATTTGGATGAATCCGTTATTCGTTTTGAAGTCATTATTCGTGCCTTTCCAAATAGGGTATTCGGCTTCAGTCACATCCCTAGCCCCAGCCCCCTTTACTGTATATCGATGCATGATAAAGATTGGCCAGAACATTCTGCTTAACTTCATGGAAGAAAATAATTAATGCAGGGTTTGGAACAAAATGAGGGTGAGTAAATTACATTTCATTTCTAGGTGTGCAATCCATTTAATAACCCTGGAGCTCATAGTAGGTCTATCTTGAAAGGCTTGTGCATTATCCTAAAAAAAATATTTCTCTATGAAGATTTTGAATGGACTCTTTACTTCCGGAATCCTTCTATCATTCTCTATTATTCTTGTTGATGGAGGTCCAGGATGGACATAAACAGACAGACAGTCTGGAGTATTACATTCTCTTGTTAATTGTGTAATGCAGTGTATTGTTGTGCACCTTGTGTTTTGACCTTATAAACAAGGAAATTAATAGCTTTTTATGTTTAAAATGGTGTACTCTCACATGAGATGGAGACTTTAGTCACATCAGTCTAAGAGAAAAGGCTGATTTATTGTACATATGGTGCTGGCCGTACATTCATGTTGAGATCACATGACCAGCCGGATACTACTCGCTTTATCTCAACAGTCCCTTATAATTTAATGTTTTCACTTGGGGAATAAATTAATCATGGATGACAGTGAAATGCACATATCAACAATGGTATTTGTAACTGAGAACTTCTGCTCTTGCGGAATGCCGAATCTCACTGCCGCTAGGTGTCAGTGCAACATGATCAACAAATTGCTGAGTGCACATTTAATTACTGTTGTCCTGACTTGCCGTTTAGAGCATTTCCAAGGCTCTTGGTGCAGAAAGATGATGTCATGCTTACAGTGATAAGTGTTTGCTATCCTCTCCTACCTACTCCAGTTTAGGAAAAATCTGCACACTGGAAAAAGAGCCTCTAATCCATTTATCTCTCTTTGTTCCAGCAGGCAACAGCCTCAATACCAGTAGCAGTACTACTCTTGCCAGCATACCACTTACTGATAGGTATCCAGAGTAGGCAGATTCTTCAAGGAATGTTCCTGGTTTAATACAAATTAAGATTAATCTACAGCATTTGTGGTTTACCACAGAAAATAAAATCGACTCATCCCTCGTTTATTTAAATATAAGCAAAATGCTTTGTGAACTCTGCAAAGCATTATAGGCCTAGCAGATATTTTTTAAAATAGGTAGCCACAATACCTCTGTGTCCATATCATTATCAGCTGATATTAGTGATTTTATAATCAGTATTGATCTGGTTAGGCTGATAGAAGCAGATAATATCAGGGATTATTTTTTTATACTGTCTTTTTATAGCAATGTTTTCCACTGTACATTATACAGGGCTCACAGATATTTTGAGTGATGAATTTCCTTTACCTTTCCAGCCATTTGTGATTACTGAAATTAAAACAAAAAAAATCTCAACTAAAAAAATATAGTCTCTATAGAAATCCAGAGATCTAACCTGTGAAGATGCGCCAAAATGCCGATCTTATCGGCTCCTGGAACATGCTGTGAGTTGTTGGCAGGTGGAGGTGTGACTGCAGTCGATGGAAACGTCCTGGCTGTGGTGGACGACACATTTGTAGAGTGGCCACATACCTTATCCACCTGAGAGAGAGAGAGAGAGAGAGAGAGAGAGATAATGATGATGATGATGATGTCCAGTTCCCTCAGGAAGATAGAAAGGATGACGCAAGTGTGTGTGAACAGAATAAAAAGGTAACAGATCGAATAAAAGCTATGGATTTGACAGAAAGTCAATTTTATTGACATAATTTATTTGTATAAAAATACACATCATTTGAAAGCAGCTTTCTTCTGTCTTAAAGTCCCTAATAAACAGCTTCTTTGAAAAACTTAATTGAAAATTATGCCTTAAAGGGATAGTTGAAATGAAATGAATATTCTCTCATCATTTACTGACCTTCATGCCATCCCAGATGTGTGAGTTTCTTTTGTCCGCTGAACACAAACAAAGATTTTTAGAAAAAAATATCTCAGCTCTGTAGGTACATACAATGCAATGAAAGGTGGCCAGAACTTTGAAGATCAAAAAAGCACATAAAGGCAGCATAAAAGTAGTCCATATGACTCCAGTGGTAAAATCTATATCTTAAGGAGCAATATGATAGATGTGGGTGAGAAACAGATCAATATTTAAGTCCCTTTTTTTTTTTTTTTTTTTTTTACTATAAATCCCCACTTTCACTTTCACATTCTTCCTTTGATGATTCACATTATTTGTGCATATTGCCACCTACTGGGCAGGGAGGAGAAATATAGTAAAAGAGACATTAATATTAATCTGCTTCTCCCCCACACCTATCACATCACTTCTGAAGATATGGATTAAACCACTGGAGTCGTATGGATTACTTTTATGCTGTCTTTATGTGCTTTTTGGACCTTCAAAATTCTGGCCAACATTCACATTCATGGAATGGACCTACAGAGCTGAGATATTCTTCTAAAAATATTTGTTTATGGTCAGCAGAAAAGTAAATGATGAGAGAATTTTCATTTTTGGGTGAACTATCTCTTTAATGTCGCTGTCTTTTTTTTTTTCTCCCCAATTTGGAATGCCCAATTCCCAGTGCGCTCTCTAAGTCCTCGTGGTGGCGTAGTGACTTGCCTTAATCCGGGTGGCGGAGGACGAATCTCAGTTGCCTCCGCATCTGAGACCATCAATCTGCGCATCTTATCACGTGGCTTGTTGAGCGCATTACTGCGGAGACGTAGCACGTGTGGAGGCCCACGCTATTCTCTGTGGCATCCATGCACAATTCACCATGCACCCCACCAAGAGCGAAAACCACACATTATAGCGACCACGAGGAGGTTACCCCATGTGACTCTACCCTCCCTGGCAACCGGGCCAATTTGGTTGCTTAGGAGACCTTGGTGGCGTCACTAAGCACACTCGGATTCGTACTCGTGACTCCAGGGGTGGTAGTCAGCATCAATGCTCGCTGAGCTACCCAGGCCCCCCTAATGTCGCTGTCTTTAAGACAAGACTGTTGGTGGAGTTTCAGACCATGTGTGTTAACTAAATCTGACAAAACCTCCCTTTAGGGACATCCAGGGTACATATACACCTTAATCGCAAAAATGATTCATAACAAAAATAAATAAATGAAAAAATAAATATATTTTTGTTTAAATAATATTTAAAAAAAAAAATAAAAAAATAATATATATATATATAGTTCTAAAAATACAAAAAGGTAAACTAGGTAATAGTGTGTGGGCCAGGTTTTGTCTGCATTGTGCAGACATATATGGTTAAACCTGAAATCACATACATTTTGAGGAACAGCCAACAGTCCCCATGGGGAAAACACTTATAAATAAACAAATATTGTTTTAATGAAAATTTTAAAATCCAGAAAGTTTTCTGTGAGGGTTAGGTGATCAAAATATAATTAGCTCAGTACATACAGTAGACAATAGATGTCAATGGAAAGTCCCATTGTAACAGAAAAACAAATATGACTGTTTGAAAAATACTTTCTCATTAGAGACTTTTGCTGTTACATAGGAGAATTTCCCTTTATATCTACACTTGCTTTACCTAAAGTATCTCTCTTCCTCTTTCACACACACACACACACACACACACACACACACACAGTATTTAATCAATGGCGTTTTCATCCCACTAAAAGCTCCGACAGACATCACCAGTGCATTAGTCAAGAGTCGACCCGTCTCGATGCTGATCCGAATGATTACCCTCGATTTCTGCCTTCTCCTATCAGTCACCTTTAATAATGACATTTTTTTTTTTTTTTAGCAATGAATAAATCCTTATCTCCTGCATGATTTGTCATTGCCCTGGGAGCTTAGATGGGATGGTGTAGGACAGGAAAGAGAAAGAACATTCCCTCTGTCACACACTTTACAAACTGAATGAACAACATCCCGGTCCATCCCGGTGAAGCAAAAAATATGGAGAATATTGGAGTCAGCAGGCCAATTTTTTGCAGTACTTGTGAGGGCCAAAACTTTGAAAAAAAATAAATAAAAAATAATTAAATACATAAACACAGTAAAATTCTTAAAACAGACAAACAAAAACAGTCCTTACTAGTAAAAAGAGTTCATAAATGGGACAAAAAATGTCCAAATTAAAATCTAAATATGTCAAAGGTGTCTGAAAGGGACAAGATTAAGAGCAGAGTGGTGTAGTAATTATAGCTAGTTAATTTTAAGAAATAGTTCACCTACAAATTTTACTTTTGTCATAATTAGGCTACTTACCAAAAAAGTAGGGTTAGGGTTTTAATCATAGAAGTAGTCCATTCAACATGTGTGCTTTTT
Organism: Myxocyprinus asiaticus; assembly: GCF_019703515.2. Taxonomy (NCBI): domain Eukaryota; kingdom Metazoa; phylum Chordata; class Actinopteri; order Cypriniformes; family Catostomidae; genus Myxocyprinus; species Myxocyprinus asiaticus. Next base: position 46,211,383 of record NC_059349.1, on the reverse strand, counting down.
TACAAGTCGAAGCCATCCAATAGCTTTATTTAATGAACAGAACTCAAGTCATAATTCACGGTGTTAAATTTGAATTTAACATGAGCATGTATGAGATTTGAGAGATGCAGTAGAGAGGAAGATTATCAGTGAATAACAAATTATTTTATCAGTGAATAGCAACACAAAGCTAACACATGGCTTCAAAAGATATAGAATGAGTCATATGGACTACTTTTTAATGGTGATCGCTGTGGTTACTATGAACTACCATTGTATGGAAACAAGGAGTATGAACATTCTTTAAAAAGTCACATTTTTTGTGTCACACAGAAAAAATAACAGCATAGAAAATAATGACAACATTTTCATATTTTGGTGAACTATTCCTTTAACACATTAGAAGCCTAAAGGAAGTCTATACAATATAGCTACATAAGTACTTTTAAATGCATCAAAGCCAAATATAAAGGGAAACTTTAACAACACATTCACAAACAAACACACCACAGTTGTAATATTGGATGCAATATGACAAAAGTGTCAACATGCTAAAGCAAAAATTGCAAGTGCAGCCATTCATCACAGATCTGAGAACCACAATGGCCAAAATACAGTGAGCTACCATGAAACCCACCACTCACGCACATGCCAAGCTAACCATACCAGCACAGGCAGAGAGGCAGACGAACCCTCGTACCCTGCAACCTTAAAGAGGAATTGAATTGGAGTTATTTTGAAAATAACAAGCAGGAGGGCACGAGTGACAAATCACACACACACACACACACACACACACAAAAACACACACACATTTACCTAACTATCTAAATGGGCACATAGAATAGACTTTTGTTTTCAAATAAAGCTAATTATAATTACTATAGACAACATTTTTTAAAGTTAAAAGTCTTTCCTTAGCTTCTTTCAGTGATTGAAAATATACATGCCTAGTCCTTGTCTTGTTAACCATTGGGTTAACTGGAGGTTAGTGAAATTATATGAGTTTTATAGCAACCATTTCAGCAACATTCAAGAACATGGGTTTATTTCCAAGTGAAGGCCACAGGGCATCTCTTTAAAAAAAAAACAAATACACACATAGTCCTCAAGAGTCAGATGTCTTTTTGGAAACCATGCCAGGGTAAAGGAAGAGTATATTTAAACCATTTATTAACTACAGTATCTTTAAGATATTTAATATAATTATATTTAATATATTAAGACCTTGTATAAACATTATTAAACATGGACGTGTTAAATATCAGTTTTAATGAATAAATAATTAACAACTTTTCTGAATTAGAGTCTTTTAACTTTAAAAAGCCTTTGAGCTTGAAAGGAAAGGAGAATTATGGGTATTGGCCAAAAATGTGGGAGTGCTGGGAAAATATTTGTGTTTGGATTTTGCTGTATTCTGTGTAGTTTGTTGATTTACCCTCTATTGTAAATATTTTTCCTCCCTCTTTTTGACGAACAGCATGAGAACCATCGTTTCCCCGTAAATAAACTCAGCGGTGGATTTTGGACAGAGATCTCAAATATACAATGGCTATCCTTGAAATGCATTTTATCCGGTTCCATAGGTCATTTCTGTATCCTATTCGAAGCCGGGTGGCATCCAGGTTAGAAATCAGCTAAAATTCCGACTTATTAAATGCTAAAAGGTTAAAGGAGGTTAAAAGGATTTTCTCTCCATCCGGTTGAAGTTGCCCTATGTCAGGAATCAATTTATTTTCTGTTTGGTAAATTTGGAATTCTGGGAATTCTTTTTTCCCCTAAAACAGGAGCAGTGGTGGCTCAGTGGTTAAGGCTCTGGGTTACTGATCAGAAGATTGGGGGTTCAAGCCCCAGCACTGCCAAGATGCCATTGTTGGGCCCTTGACCCTATTTGCTCCAGGGGTGCTGTATCATGGCTGTCCCTGCACTCTAGCTTAGCTGGGATATGGGGGGGGGAGAAAGAATTTCACTGTATATGTGTGATAAATAAATACAATTATTATAAAAAGTCTTCTCTCTAAGACATTTCAGACAGAAGCAATGGTAAAACAATGTCTTCAGCCTTCACACATCAGTATGAACTCAATGCCCTTGTCTTCTTTTGCCCTACTTCCTAGATTTTTTGTTATTACGTTATTGCAAAGATTTCACCCAAGTTCCTTACATTTCTTTACAGAGGGGCTTTTCACTGTAAAAATTTTAACTTTTGGTTCCTAAATAATATTATAAAGTAATAAAGTCAGTTTCAATTCAATTTGTTCTGCTCCTGGGGCTAGAACAATATTCGCCAAAACTACTCTAAAAAATCTTCCCTCAAGTGTATCATCTAATATAATCTGGCTCCTGGGACCTTTATCATAGTGCCCCAAGATACTGTATAAGAATTAGAGGCTGAGAAAATGCTCCGTTCCAAAACCTAGTGAGCTGCCTGCTGAGACAGCATTTTAAGGCATCATATGCCTCCTAAGGCAGCATCCTTAGACAGCATCATGGAACCTCAAAAGTGACTTATTTGTAATGCCCTATAAAGGCAGCCACTCCACATGTCACACAGACAGCACTTTGCACAGGAGACTTGACTTGCTTTTGATTAAAATAGAGATGTAATGCTCTAACATCAAAATGTTCTAATATGATTAAAATTAAATTAAAAAAACATAGCAAACACAAACATTTCTCTTGATTGTCCGCCATCTTGGGGTTATTTTTTTCACTGAGCTTGTCTAAATGCATTCTGGGATTGTCCCTTCTGTGAATGATAAATGTGATGTTCGCTCTGGAGGACTATTGAGTTGCATGGTGTGGTGTTGGTGTGTGATGCTGGTTTGTTTATGTAAGAATCCGTTTCTGAAGCATCTGAACTTTCTCAGCACTCTCTTGCCCTTGCAACAATGCATTCTAGTTAAGAGGCTCATCCACTATACTAATTCTGAATATGGTGGGAGGATGGATGGATGGATGGATGGATAGAATAATAGAATGACAGACAGAACCCTTCATTGAATGCTAAACAGAACAATAGATAGAATGTAAAATAAAACAGACAGACAGACAGACAGATTACTTAATCCTCTCTGCTCCACAGCCTGCTGATCTGGCAACAGTAATAATACTCAATGCCAGCAATAGATAATGAGAACGTCAATGAAATGGAACAAGAAAAACCCTTTAAATCACTTCCAGCAAACCAAAAACTGACAGTCTGCCCATTGCCACCTGATTTAGATCAAAGCCAATGGCAGAGGAAGAGTGATGTTTTTTCTGCACAAAATAGACACGTTTACTTTGAGAAGTCTTGGAAGATATGGATTATGTTATTATAGGCCATTAGAACATCACAGATCCGTTTTTCACAGCATTTACAATAATAAAGACATCTAACCACTCTCTCTTGGTAAATGTGGGAGACAGATACTATGCTGAAATGACTTTTTAAACGCCAGTGATGTTTGAATAACATAGCAGTAAATCACGGCAGATCTCAGCAGTGTTGAATTAAACAGCACTCAGAATGAGGCCGGCCGCTGTGCCAGCATTAGAGGGGAAGCCAGTTTCACTGTTTAGTTAGAGGGTTGTTTTTCATGTAGGTCTAGCTTGGAGTGTGGGTTTGTGTGTGTGCACTCAAGCTCAAATTTTCTGGTCTCTTTGTTTCAATCGTTATTGCCACACTGATACTTACACACAGGGGTGTAAAAAGTACTCAGAAATTATACTTAAGTGAAAGCATGGATACTGAGTGAAACTTCTACTCAATTAAAAGTCCTAGTATCTAGCCAAAAACATACTTGAATGAAAGTAAAAAAGTATTCACATTAAATTGTACTTAAGTATTGGAAAAAAAAAAAAACTTTTTTCCTAGCTAGAATGAATTCAAGAGAGGAGATTGTGTGAGAGAGGATGTTGCTAATTCTACCCTTGTAACAGTGCAAATATAGGCATCATAGTGTCAGATAGAGGTAGACCAATATATCGGTTTTACAGATTAATCAGAGCAGATGGTTGCTTTTTGGAACATCTATGCCGATAGTTTTCTTTTCTTTTTCTTTTTTTATATTCTTTCATGTTTCTCTGTGGCCAACACTAGAGGATTCTACAGTTAGAACGGCTTGGTTCTACAGTATAACAGAGGCCTCTAAAGGGGAAATAAAAACAAATTGACATTTGACAATAATAATCCATATTTTTAACCTCACCTCAATGCATATTTTGTTGTTTTGATTAGATAATCATGTGTTCTAAATTAAAGCGAGGGCATCCAAAAAAGCTATATGGAAACGTGCCCTGTAAGTGTCATGAACTCAGTTTCCCAGCAAGCAACACGGCCTACAAACATGGCCGCCCCGGACTCCATTTCCCACAACACAATGCAACGCTCTCAATCGCCAGACTTCTGATTACATACACCTGCATGCAATTTCAGACCCTTTATAAGAGATTTTCAGCCACAGTCACATCGCAAAGTATATGTTCTATTCCCTTGTGTTTAACATTGCCAAGCCTTCATAGTCTGCCTGATACCTTGTTATAGTTCCTTTGCCTGTTTTGACCACAAGTTTACTTCTAGCCCTGTTATGTCTGTTTGCCGATCGCCTGATCTTCTGCCTGTACTCATTTGTTGTCTTTATTGGATTGTTGCCTAAATTAAACTGCCATATTTCACTTGCATCCTGCTCTCCTGGTGATATTTCATGACAGTAAGCATATACATTACATTGTGTATCAAGCTTCATATCTTGTGAATAATAATAAACATTATTCCACATAAAACATCAACTGCTGATATATATACAGTAAATATATATACACTCACTTAGCATTTTATTATGAACACTATGGACCTAATAAAGTGCCCAGTGTGGTCTTCTGCTGTTGTAGCCCATCTGCCTCAAGGTTCGACGTGTGCATTCTGAGATGCTATTCTGCTCACTACAATTGTACAGAGTGGTTATCTGAGTTACCGTAGCCTTTCTGTCAGCTTGAACCAGTGTGGCCACTCCCTGTTGACCTCTTTCATCAACAAGGTGTTTTAATAAAAAAATAAAATACAAAAAAACATCCATTCTAATAAACTCTAAAGACTGTTGTGCATGAAAATCCTAGTAGATCAATTACAGAAATACTCAAATCAGCCCGTCTGGCACCAACAATCATGCCACGGTGGAAATCCCTGAGATCACATTTTCCCCCCATTCTGATGGTTAATGTGAACATTAACTGAAGCTCCTGACCTGTATCTGCATGATTTTATGCATTGCACTGCTGCCACACGATTGGCTGATTAGACAATCACATGAAAAAATAGGTGTACAGGTGTTTCTAATAAAGTTTTGAGTGAGTATATGTATATACAGTATATACAGTTGAAGTCAGAAGTTTGCATACACCTTAGCCACATACATTTAAACTCAGTTTTTCACAAGTCGTAGAAAACATTCCCTGTCTTAGGTCAGTTAGGATCTCTATTTTAAGAATGTGAAATGTCAAAATAATAGTAGAGAGAATTATTTCAGCTTTTATTTCTTTCATCACATTCCCAGTGGGTCAGAAGTTTACATACACTTTGTTAGTATTTGGTAGCATTACCTTTAAATTGTTTAACTTGGGTCAAACATTTTGGGTAGCCTTCCACAAGCTTCTCACAATCAGTTGCTGGAATTTTGGCCCATTCCTCCAGACAGAACTGGTGTAACTGAGTCAGGTTTGAAGGCCTCCTTGCTCGCACATGCTTTTTCAGTTCTACCCACAAATTTTCTATCAGACTGAGGTCAGGGCTTTGTGATGGCCACTCCAATACCTTGATTTTGTTGTCCTTAAGCCATTTTGCCACAACTTTGGAGGTATGCTTGCAGTCATTGTCCATTCGGAAGACCCATTTGCGACCGAGCTTTAACTTCCTGGCTGATATCTTGAGATGTTGCTTCAATATAGCCACATAATTTTCTGTCCTCACGATGCCATCTATTTTGTGAAGTGCACCAGTCCCTCCTGCAGCAAAGCACCCCCACAACATGATGCTGCCACCCCCATGCTTCACGGTTGGGATGGTGTTGTTTGGCTTGCAAGCCTCACACTTTTTCCTCCAAACATAACAATAGTCATTATGGCCAAACAGTTAAATTTTTGTTAAATTAGACCAGAGGACATTTCTCCAGAAAGTAAAATCTTTGTCCCCATGTGCACTTGCAAACTGTAGTCTGGCTTTTTTATGGCAGTTTTGGAGCAGAAACTTTCAGGCTATGTCGATATACGACTAGTTTTACTGTGGATATAGATACTTGTCTACCGGTTTCCTCCAGCATTTTCACAAGGTCCTTTGCTGTTGTTCTGGGATTGATTTGCACTTTTCTCACCAAACTACGTTCCTCTCTAGGAGACAGAATGTGTCTTCTTCCTGAGCGGTGTGATGGCTGCGTGGTCCCATGGTGTTTATACTTGCGTACTATTGTTTGTACAGATGAACGTGGTACCTTCAGGTATTTGGAAATTGCTCCAAGGATGAACCAGACTTGTGGAGGTCCACAATTTTTTTTCTGAGGTCTTGGCTGATTTTTTTTATTTTCCCATGATGTCAAGCAAAGAGGCACTGAATTTGATGGTAGGCCTAAAAATACAGAAGCTAATTGGCTAATTGTCTAAAGGCTTGACATAACTTTGAAATTTTCTTCAAATCAAAAAAATCAAAAATTCTGGAATTTTCCAAACTGCTTAAAAGTTACCTTAGTGTATGTAAACTTCTGATCCAATGGAATTGTGTTATAGTCCATTAAAAGTGAAACAATCTGTATGTAGACAATTGATGGAAAAATTACTTGTGTCATGCACTAAGTAGATGTCCAAAACGACTTGCCAAAACTATAGTTTGCTAATATTAAATCTGTGGAGTGGTTAAAAAATTAGTTTTAATGACTTCAACCTAAGTGTATGTAAACTTCTGACTTCAACTGTATGTACATTAGGGATGTCAATATAAGCAAGGTAAGAAGTGAAAAGAAAAATGACACTATGAAATATTTAAATACAATTGTTAATATAAACTACTGTTTTCGTTCAAATTCATCTCAGTTGAGCAGCACAGACAGTTATTCATTTCTTCGCTTTGGCGCTACCCTGAGGTATAAGCACTTTATGCTATGCTTTTCAAAGCATTGTTTACCGCCCTTTCATTCAACATTACATGTTCATTCAAAATGAATCACGCACGCGCAGTGTCTGTTTATATGATGAAATAATGTTTATGTTGTAATATTAAGGAATGTAGACTGCTGTGTTTACGTTACATTTGCCTTGTGCATTCAGGTTAAGACTGTTGTCTTTGATGGTCAGATTAGTTAATTGCTGCTGTCCATTCCAGTGTTTCTGAACTGTGGGAAGAGTGACGTAGTGAAACTAGTAACTTGCAATCTTTTCTTTTTCTTTTTATTGTATGTCAAAAAAGCTCTTCTGGCATTATGGTTCATTGTATGATTTAATGGAAATAAACATGCTCGGCTCAATATATGACAATCTTTATTTGTGTGATATTAGCAATATTACTGCCCTGAATTTAAAACAATTTGGTCATGAAGTTTGCCACTGTGACATAACTGTTTCCATTGACTGGTGGGTTCTAAGGCAACAATTTACGTCTATAACATTTCCGCGGCATTACACTCACCCGTATAATGTGTTTTGGGCACAGTGTTTAATAATGTGTATAAAAATTGTTTGATGCTTGCCCAGTCTCAAAGCGCACAGCACGTGCCTGATATACACGTATATATATATATATATATATATATATATATATATATATATATATATATATATATATATATATATATATATAGTATATAGTGTATGTATATACAAAACCTTTCATCTGGTGTATATTTAGGCTAGAAAATCTACATTTGGTAAATACTTAAATATATAGCATTGTAACCGAGCCAAGTCTCCGTCATTTCAAAACAATAAGCCCCTTGTGTGTTTTGGGCCACGTTATGCACCAAATCTTAATTTTGTCTGGTTATTATTGGGATTTTGGTTAAAAAATAAACTGCATTTGGAAATTGAATTAATTTTTTAGAATTGTAGCCTCTATGTCTGTGCCTGTCATAGTAAGGAATACTTAGAAAAATAAATAAATTTAAAGACAAATCCATTTTAAAAACTATTGTCTAATTAAACTGTTCACTGCCTTTTCCACCACCTTAGTTATCAATATCGGCAAAATCCTCTATCAGTCGACCTTAAGTCTCAGACGCACAACATTGCCGTATCACTTATTGGAGTCATACTTGGCTCAAAGATCAGTGATATAACTAACATCAAGAGCACAATTCCAAGAGACTCCAAGGTCACAGGCATGAAACAAATGTGAAATATAAATTTTTTCTGTTAAAATAATTTATTCTATCCCTGTTTAATGTGCAGATAACACTGCATATAAGTCACTGCAAAAAAAAAAAAATAAATAAATAAATAAAAAAGCATTTTTGTTTCTTTGTCCAGTACCTAAACCTGCTTAAAACAAGTTACATTTTCTTGAAAGGCAAAGTTGCATGATATCTTAATAATTGTTTTCAGAGAATATATCTAGAATTAAGTTTATTTTCTTACCTCATTTGAAATTTTTTTTAAGCACAAATATAACCACATTTAGTGAGGTTTATGCTTTAAACATGAAAAAACTATTTGCCAAAGTGATGAATTCTCTAGAAGCTATCATATTATTTAGCTTCTCTGGCAAATTTATCTTGTTTTAAGAATGTTTACATTTTCACTGAAAAACAAGACAAAAATACTTTTTCTTTCTTTTTTTTTTTAATGTGTAAACAATGTGGCTCTGTGACATTTTCAATACACTGTTGTGTTTGTAGTAGTTGTCCAACATGTCAACTTCTCAAGCGATGTGAAAGTGGCAGTATAATAGTTTGGAAACCTGTCTGGAAACATTATTTTCAAACATTTCCTATCATTATTTTTGCAATTCTGTATGGTGTAACTTGTGGTACATGCCTCATCTGTAGAAGAACATTTATTTAGCAGACATTTTCTTATCCAAAGGGACTTGAAATCAGAGTCCTTTTTGGATTGATTGGATAAGTCAGTTCACTCCGCAGCCATGTTGGTATTTTTAGGCATACAATGAAGCTTCTATCTATGAGAATGAGAAATCGATGAACCCCAACTTCAATGAGAAGTGTCATTTGACGTTATTTCCAAGATTGCACGATCATCGAGCATAAACCGGAGCTGGGTTTTGTGAAACATTCAAACAAACTTTTGTTATTTTCACTACACAAAATATATAAACATGCTATATATAATTTTTAGAGCTGTCAAAATTAACAAGAATCTCTGACAGTGCTTCCCTGTCAGTGATACAATGATGAAGAAAGGAGCTCTTACCGATATTTGATGTACAAAACAAGCCCAGATGGGACTTTTAAGGCACATTTTAATTACCACAGAAGCAAGTCAAGTCTTAATTATCACCAAAACACAGAATAAGACATTTTTGTCTGTAAGCGCTTTTCACGGTGAGTTCAAAGATTCATGCTCTGATGCGAATCATGAACGCAGCTTCACGATTGCTGTAATAAAGAGGATAGTCACAGTCTACCAGCAGATTAATATTGCAGATGATGAGGTTTTAAGAGATTTAATGCCTATTGCAATGAATATGCAACCTATGGGGAAACTAGTTCTTTCAATTAGTCAGCCTCCCACTTGGACTTTGGGAAAAGTTTAATGTTACTCGAAATGGTGATATTTTAGAGCATTGTCTTTATATTGTGGAAGGTTTTATTTGGGAAATGTTAATAAAGCATTATATTGCTACATATTGTTTTTTTTTTTTTTTTTCCTAAGATGGAAATAAATGCATTTTGACAAGAAAATAAGTGTCAAATTTCAGAACTTTCAAAATCTGCGATTAATCACGATTAACTACAAAAAATTATGCGATTAAAAATTTGAATCGGCTGACAGCACTAATTTTACCTTTCTTTTTTACAATAGATAAAAACCTAATTTTTAGCTACTGTGTTTGTTAAATAACTACTAGAAATACAGCTAGCTAGCATCAGGAACGCTATGCATTTGACATGTGTACATGTGACCATGATGTGTGATTGACTGGAACGCACTGAGTTCGGAAGTGGGAAATTTAAATTTGGATATTCCCTGCTCTGACTTCTTCTGGAACTAAGCATAAGCCACAGCAACCCCAAGAGAGAGACAGAAATCAGCAGGTAGGCCCTAATTGTTGGATATCCAGATTGGCTGAACATTTTAAGTTCTGCATTTGATAATTACTGGAAGAGCCATAAGCCAGTTATTCAACCCAGGAAATTTGGCTCAACAGCACTAATTTGCAGCTAAACAAGTTAGTCCTGGCAACACCAGGTTATGCAAACAAACAACACGCCTAAAGGTTCTGTTCCAAAACCTAGTGAGGTACCCACCTAGACAGCATTTTAAGGCATCATAGGTAAACTCCTGACACGAAGGCTGTTCCAAAAGGTAGGCAGTATAATTGCACTATGGTATATATGCAATGTATTTTTATGCAAAGAGTATTGAATAGCTAGTTTAGAAACATAATAACATCAAAAATGTTTGGAATCAATTGTTAGTATCTCATGTGGCTGTCTATAGAGGCAGTAGACAGCAAGGCAGCTCATTAGCTATTGGAATAGAGCTATTGTCTGTCATAATGGGTTAGGTCTCTAAACTTTTCTGACTTGCACATCACAGTATATATATATATACAGGTGCATCTCAATAAATTAGAATGTCGTGGAAAAGTTCATTTATTTCAGTAATTCAACTCAAATTGTGAAACTCGTGTATTAAATAAATTCAATGCACACAGACTGAAGTAGTTTAAGTCTTTGGTTCTTTTAATTGTGATGATTTTGGCTCACATTTAACAAAAACCCACCAATTCACTATCTCAAAAAATTAGAATATGGTGACATGCCAATCAGCTAATCAACTCAAAACACCTGCAAAGGTTTCCTGAGCCTTCAAAATGGTCTCTCAGTTTGGTTCACTAGGCTACACAATCATGGGGAAGACTGCTGATCTGACAGTTGTCCAGAAGACAGTCATTGACACCCTTCACAAGGAGGGTAAGTCACAAACATTCATTGCCAAAGAAGCTGGCTGTTCAGAGTGCTGTATCCAAGCATGTAAACAGAAAGTTGAGTGGAAGGAAAAAGTGTGGAAGAAAAAGATGCACAACCAACCAAGAGAACCGCAGCCTTATGATTGTCAAGCAAAATCGATTCAAGAATTTGGGTGAACTTCACAAGGAATGGACTGAGGCTGGGGTCAAGGCATCAAGAGCCACCACACACAGACGTGTCAAGGAATTTGGCTGCAGTTGTCGTATTCCTCTTGTTAAGCCACTCCTGAACCACAGACAATGTCAGATGCGTCTTACCTGGACTACGGAGAAGAAGAACTGGACTGTTGCCCAGTGTTCCAAAGTCCTCTTTTCAGATGAGAGCAAGTTTTGTATTTCATTTGGAAACCAAGGTCCTAGAGTCTGGAGGAAGGGTGGAGAAGCTCATAGTCCAAGTTGCTTGAAGTCCAGTGTTAAGTTTCCACAGTCTGTGATGATTTGGGGTGCAATGTCATCTGCTGGTGTTGGTCCATTGTGTTTTTTGAAAACCAAAGTCACTGCACCCGTTTACCAAGATATTTTGGAGCACTTCATGCTTCCTTCTGCTGACCAGCTTTTTAAAGATGCTGATTTCATTTTCCAGCAGGATTTGGCACCTGCCCACACTGCCAAAAGCACCAAAATTTGGTTAAATGACCATGGTGTTGGTGTGCTTGACTGGCCAGCAAACTCACCAGACCTGAACCCCATAGAGAATCTATGGGGTATTGTCAAGAGGAAAATGAGAAACAAGAGACCAAAAAATGCAGATATGATGAAGGCCACTGTCAAAGAAACCTGGGCTTCCGTACCACCTCAGCAGTGCCACAAACTGATCACCTCCATGCAACGCCGAATTGAGGCAGTAATTAAAGCAAAAGGAGCCCCTACCAAGTATTGAGTACATATACAGTAAATGAACATACTTTCCAGAAGGCCAACAATTCACTAAAAATGTTTTTTTTATTGGTCTTATGATGTATTCTAATTTTTTGAGATAGTGAATTGGTGGGTTTTTGTTAAATGTGAGCCAAAATCATCACAATTAAAAGAAGCAAAGACTTAAACTACTTCAGTCTGTGTGCACTGAATTTATTTAATACACGAGTTTCACAATTTGAGTTGAATTACTGAAATAAATGAACTTTTCCACGACATTCTAATTTATTGAGATGCACCTGTATGTGTATATATATATATATATTTATTTATTTTTTCTCCCAATTTGGAATGCCCAATACCCAATGTGCTTTTTAAGTCCTCGTGGTTGCGTAGTGATTTGCCACAGTCCAGGTGGCAGAGGACGAATCCCAGTTGCCTCTGCATCTGAGACCGTCAACCCACACATCTTATCCCGTGGCTTGTTGAGCGCGTTGCCGCAGAGACATAGCGTGTGTGGAGGCATAGCGTGTGTGGAGGCTGACTCTACCCTCCCTAGCAACCGGCCAATTTGGTTGCTTAGGAGACCTGGCTGGAGTCACTCTGGGATTCAAACTAGCGAACTAGTGAACTCCAGGGGTGGTAGCCAGTGTATTGTACCACTGAGCTACCCAGGCCCCCTCATCACAGTATATATTTATCTTTTATGCTCCCTCTCTCTCAGCCAAGTTTGTGGTCTGGATGCATAAACTCTGCCTCATAGGGCTGGCCAAATTTACAGCATCCTCTTTCCTTCTCTCTGAAAGTGCTGCTCTTCACTAACATGTGGAGAGCTGAGGATCTGACCCCAGACTGGCTGACTCAGCGGCTGTTAGGCTCACTTTCCTCGCCTCTATCCTTTCCCCTCGTGCTCACTTTGTCTCTCTTGTCTCTTCTCATGCCATTTCCTTTCTTCCTCTCTTTTCCTACTTTAATTTCCTCTCCTCTGACTTCCTTTTCCACTTTCCTACTTCCATTTCCTCTTCTCTGCCCTTCCTATTCTCCTTTTCTTTCTACTCTCTTTTCCTACTTTCACTTCCTCTCCTTTGCATTCCTTTCCTTCAATACCCTTTTCTCTTTTCCTGCTTTCATTTTCTCTCCTCTTCCTTCCGCTCCTTTCCTACTTTAATTTCCTCTCCTCTGTCTTGCTTTCTTTAGCTTTCTTTACCATTCTTTTCCTTTCTTTTCCTCCTCTCCTTTACTCTCTTCTGCCTTCCATTCCTTTTCTTCTCTCCTCTCTTTTCCTACTTTCATTTCCTCTCCTCTGCCTTCCTTTCCATTCTTTCCAATCTCCTTTTCTACTCTCCTCTACCTTAATTTCTCTTCCATTCATTTTCCTCCTCTCCTTTCATTTGCTGTCCTCTGCCTTCCTTTCCTTTCCTATTCTTTTTTCCTTCTAGTTTTTTCTCTCTGCCTTCCTCTCCTTTCATCTTCCCCTTTTCTACTCTCCTCATTATTTCCTCTCCCTTTCTTTCCGTTCTATTCTGTTCCTTTACTCTTCTCCTTTTCGTTCCAACTTCAGTTCCTTTCCTTTCTGTTCCTTTCCTATTCTTTTTTCCTTCTACTTGTATTTCTGCTCTGCCTTCCTTTCATTTTCTCCTTTCCTTTTCTACTCTCCTCTTTTATTTTCTCTCCTCTGCCTTTCTTTCCTTTCTATTCTGTTCCTTTACTCTTCTCCTTTTCTTTCCAACTTTCATTTCCTCACTGCCTTCCTTTCATCTTCCCCTTTGCTTTTCTACTTTCCTCTCCTACACTTATTCCCCCTTGTCTGCCTTTCTTTCATTTCCTCTTACCCTTTCTACTATCCTCCTTTCTTTCCTCTGCTCTGCCTTCCTTTCCTGTTTCATTCCTTCCTTTTTTCTCTCCTTTCCAACTTTCATTTGCTTTCTTCTACTTTTTCTCCCTTTCTTCTCACCACCTCTTCTTTCTTTTGCTTCCCTTTAATTTTCTACTCTCCTACCTTCTCATTTCCTACTTTCATTTCCTTTCCTCTGTCTTCATTTAATTCTTTCCTCTCCTCTGCCAAATATGACTAGAAACAGCGTAAAGATTCAGTTTACGAGCATATTTTCAGTCTCTATGTAGTTTGCCATAATACAATCACTCACACATGATTTGCAGTCTGGTTTCCCAGCAAACGGATGTCTCCAGCCTCAAATATCTCTGTCTCTCCAAAATATCAATGTAAACAACATTTTGAAAAAAGATGCACTGAGAACCCAGTCGCAGAACTTTGTTTAGAAACCAAAAATACACTGTAATAGCATTCAAAGCATTAAAGGAATTCATTAATGTTTTTTTGTTATATCCATCCGGTTTGTTACATTAAAATTTGGTGCACTATCTAATGTAAACTGCCCCTAACACATTGGAGTGGCTCCAATGTGTTATGATTCAGTGCTTTTTAAGTTTGAATCAGTCCACATCAGTTTTGGGGAGTTACAAACTAAAAGTAGCATACTACTAACTTAATTACTCGTTTGAATCGCATGAAAGTAGCACGACTGTTTTCAGAAGAGTGCAGCTTTTCCAGTAACAAGCTGCAAGTAGCGGTGCTGCATAACGCAACACTTCATTGTGGTTTCATTATGGCACACTGTATTGCCTTACAACTGAGCGAGCGAAGGCAATAATCAAAGACACTCTACAAAAATGTAAGACAGAGAGTTGGGGAATGTGAATCATTTTAACAAATCAGTATGTTCAGACAGTTTCAATGAACCAGTTCAAAAGACTTCATTTACGTTGCTGCTCAATAGTGTTCCCAAAAGTCCCATACTGTAGTTATCTACTGCTGTCACTTTGTTTTCAATTCAGTTATATATTTTTTTTCCTTTTTTGCTTGCTTACTAGTTGTGTTCACATTTGATGCAGTCACTATTATTGAGATCCATCCTTATTGTGTTTGTGACACATTACAACTGCTCCTAATTTCAAAATAAATTAAATAACCTGAAAGCAAAATTGTTCAAATACATTACCCCTTTAAATAGCTTCACTGTAGTTAGGTACTTTTTTTGAGTAACTTTCAGTATAGGAAACTACTTTTTCAAAAGGGTAGCTTGATGTACTGTAACTTAACTACCTTACTAGCTAAATACTAGACAAGCTACATTTTTTCCAAGTAGCTTTCCCAATACTGGTCCACAATACATACAAGCTTCTAATAGTACTTTCCTCATGGTATTTCCTGTATTTATGTTTAAAATATTAAGGCTATACGTGTCTGGTAAGTTCTAGACTCTGCTAAATATGGCGGGTTAATTTTCACTCCTGACTGATTTAGTTCATAAAAGTTCTGGTCTCATGCCATATAATAACAAGAGTACATTAATATAAAAATACATTCGGTATTTGGTCAGTGGGGTGGATCAGTGAAGTACTAAGCATAAGGTGTAAATCTAGATCAAATCTGATCAGATTCCTCATTCCTTGTGGATCAGAAACACCACCTTGCCAGAACCATTCCATTATTCCAATATTAAACCCTCCTGGGCCAAACGGAAACACTGAGATGAATGTTTAAATACATGGATTCTTAAAATATCTCCTTCCATATTTGTAATCCAAATACTTCTGGACACATTCTCATTTCCTCCTAATTACTCAAATCAAATGAACCTGAATCCATTCTGTGAACGCACTTAATAATTTCCTGCATCCATAAATGTAATGTTCATGCAAATGATTATATGGTACCAAAGGAAGAAGACTACACACTCAGCATTTTAGATGAGGGGAATGACAGAAAGAGAGCAAGAAAAAAAGTGGGGGGCTTTCTCTTTCAGTGCAGTCTTTCATTGCATTAGATGGAAAAGAAACGGCCCCCTTGAGGGGAACAAACTTCTTAAGGTAATTGATTCCTTTGTTCTAATTGGAAAGATGTATTGATGAAAGGACAGTGCAGTAAAATGAAAAAGGGAAAAAAATTAATCAGGTAAATGAGAAAGAGAGAGACACAGGGCTCTTTCACTGACCCCTCTCTCATCACTGGCTGTGTTCTGGGCTTTGGAAATCTTCTCTAATCCCATGGGCCTTGTTTCCATTATCTAAAAGCACAAGCTACTGTTAAAATTCCTCTGTAAGACTGTAATTAGAGCCCTCAGTTAAACCTCAGAGAAAATAAGGTATAGCAGCACATTAACTGCTAAGTTACTCAGGACGGTGTATAATGAGTTATTACATTTTTCTCGTTTTTGTCCAGTGTGCGCTCACAGTTATCAGCAGCCACCTTGAAGCACAGTGTTTCAGTTCAGGGAGAGACTGTCTGTTCCACGTTAACAATGAGCATCACAGCACCTCGGGTGAACTCTGACCTCACTGCTACACATCTACAGCCCCATTCCATCTCCATCTGGGAAATAACATTGCAGTGTAATTCCTGTTGTTCCATCCAGCAATAGAAGTCTTAAAGGACCATAACCCTGTTGAAATACACAACACTTAGAGACAAAGAAAATTCTTAGCCTCTGGAGAAAACCACTAGAATAGGGGAGAGAGAGAGAGAATTTAACAAATAGAACAAAGACAGAACTAGCAAACTTAATGACCTCATGAAATCAAAATTGGAGTTTTGGGCTAAAAGTCCATGTCTGTTTGTTATGAGGCTGGGGTGTAAGGCGTAATGAAGGATTGAATTTGAATTGTGCTCTTAGTAAAAAGTCAATTAGTACATGATTTTATCCACAGTGAAATACAGTACACTTATTAAATAGAAAATACCTCTGGAGCAATCTATTTTAGTGGCAAAATGGCAGCTGTCCATTGATCATCCCTTGCAGGGGTCCCACTAGAGGTCTGCTTCGGCCAGGTTTGGGTCAGTAAAACAAGTGTTTACATAGAAAATCTATTGAAAAGTTTAAATTGTTTTTCTATGTAAACACGCACTGGACAGTGGTCTTTGACCATTGCATAATGCTTTTTTTCAGTTTCTCATGCAGGACCCCCACTTTTGTTTGACACTGTAAAGTTAAAAAGAACTTACATTTTTTAAAATGCATTGAGACTCTTGCTTTCCGTTTTTTTTTTTTTTTGTTTTTTTTTGCGTTTAACTTTGAGGCAGGTTTCACAAAGATTAGTCATTCAAGTTGAGATTGCAAAGAGGACTTCATGTCACTGTTACACATGATTCCAGATTGTTTTTCACCCAGAAAAGTTTCAGCACTTGATAAACGATATGGCAATGTTTTTTCTCGCCGCCGCCGTGTCTTGTTAAAATTGTGTTTGTTTAATGTTACTATGCTGTTACAAATGTTGTCTACGATGCTTAAAAAAATACAGCCTATTGCAACAAATTTACTTGCTTGGAGAAGAAACTATAAAGAATATGAGCAATTTCAGGTACAGGCTTATAATTTGACAGCACGGGTCAGGTCACACAGTCTTGGGTATAGAATGGACCAAACCCTAAGGCATGTGCAGACCTCTAATCCCCAACCCTACTCTCATCCTACAACATCATGCAGATGGAGTGCCTACATACTGTCTCATGCATATTGCAGACAAACAAAAAGCCTTCTGCACATTACAAGCTCCAATCTACCCAGGTTTTTATAAATTTGCCAGAAGACAAATAAGATCTCAGGACTGACCAAAATGTGTGTATATATTATGTTTTGGTTTTAAGATTTCATTGATTTCAGATCCATCCACACCTAAACATCACATAAAAAAAGCAAACAGTGATTGGTCACTTTACAAGCCAGTCATACAGCCCCTTCCTGTCTAAATGGGCAGTTCTTGGCCCAAAAAAGCTTCAGTGTGGACCGGACTTTATTCTATTTTAAAAGTCAACACTGAAAAAAGGGAAAGCAGCTCTATGTACAATTATAAACCAGTACAATCAAAATCAACACAACACATTTATGTTTTAGATGATAAATGTTCAAATGGATTCGGACTTATTTTACTGCTTGCTCAATTAATTTGTTTAAAATGAGCTAATGCAACAATTCTTCAGCATTTTCTCTCAACTTAATTTCATTGTGTACAATCCATCTATTTTCACAAAAACCAATTGTGTTGGGACTATGTGAATAATAATTTTTGCATCAATGTATTGCTGAAGCCGGGCAGGGGATTTCCAGTTCCCAGCAAGCTTTGAATGGGACTTGATTGGGAGAGTAAAATAAGTGTTTTTTCAACTTCGTAGGACATGTATGGACGTTGTATTTTGTCTTCACTATACACAATACATAATTTAAATAAAAACTGGCTGAATACTGTTCACAAGACTCTAGACTGTCATTTAAAGGGTTAACTTCTGCCACACTGAGTCACGTGACACAACAGCATGCCGTCAATTACCTTGAAGCACTCCTACGGACACAGCGCCAACAAAAGTGCTTCTGGAAAGACATTTCTACATTTTTTCACTGAAACCTTCTTCTTTGACATTTTATGAAGGTTGGCAAACCAGCTCATGGTGCATTTCCACCACCAACTGGGTTGGAGTATGAAACTTATGGGAAAATAAAAACATTCCATTTATCACTTGTATTTCTTTCAAATATGCTAATACCATATGAAAAGTTACTCCATCCTTAAGCAATCTTTTCATTGAGATTTGTGTTCTATCCAACTTCAACTAGCCCCAATCTTTCATTATCACAAGCTCTACACTCAACTAGGATATGTTCAACAGTTTCTGGATGACCACACTTATACATCTGCCATTCTCATGTTCACCTATTTTAAATGGAGACTGATTTAATTGTGAATGTCCAATTTTAAGTCTAGTTATAATACTATCTTCTCTTCTATTACCACAGCTGTTTCTGTCAACCCCCCATCTTCATTTGTATATTATATAAATACCTGTAACACGGCAGGCTAGGATGGAGGATCTAAGCACTGCCTTTAATAGAACCAAAACAAAAACAAAGAGAACCCAGTACAGAACATGACAATACATATGAAGACTGATAAAGGAAACAAGGAAAACAAGGGCTTAAATACACAGGGGCAAACGAGGGAACGAGGAACACCTGTGGAAACAATCGGGGAAAACCAATCATAAAATGAAACTACAAAAGGACTACAAACTAACAGGAAACAGGAACATGGGAACTAAACAAGAATTTCAACATAAAAGTCAATACAAAAACAGGGAATATGTGACAATGCCTCCCTTTTCCTTCATTATCCCATTGTGTTTGCCATATCTCATTAACAGCTATTCTTATTTACCTCCATTTTTCTCATTGGAACTTTGAGATCTATATTTACATTTTCTAAGGCCTTCTTAGCTATCTTGTCCACCTCGTCGTTTCCTCTCACCCCTACATGTGCAGGAACCCAAATAAATACTACTTTACATCTGTTTTGACTAATCCTGTACATAATTTGAAGTATTTTACACAAAATATCCTGCCTAGTTTTTGATTTTCCACTTTCTATACTTTGTAATGCTGAATATGAATCAGAACATACTACTACACCCTCTAGATATGCTCTAATATTGCAATCATTTCTGTTGAGTAAACTGATATATGATCTGATATTCTCTTAACTATTTTATACTTGAGATTAGGCATATACACTGCAGCTGCTGTTACTCCTGTTTCTGGATCTTTGGAACCATCTGTATATATCTGAATCTCTGAAGCATATCTTTGATTTGAATACTGTTGAACTATTATATTTTTTGGCATCTGTCTGGATTTATCATTTATCATCTCATGCAATAGAAAATCTACTTTTGGCATTGGAAATAACCATGGTGGTATTTCAGATATGACCACAGGCATATTTCCGTATTATTTATTCCAGCTATTTCTGCCTCCTTATTTGCTTCCCATCCAAAGCTCCCAACAGTTTTCTAGTATTCTTTTAACCGGATGTATTTCAGTCCTCTAACTGATCACTGAAACCTGTTTTGCTGTAAAGAGTAGAGTCTCTAGTTTTGTTTGATATGCTGCTGTGGTGATGGGGGCATGGTCGTGTGTCTGTCTGCGGGAGAGAGAGAGCGGTAAGGCTCATCACCTGGGTTGTAATTGTCTCTAACACCTGTCTCTTGTTATAGTGATGACGGAGGTAGACTTAAAAGCCACACCAACGCATCAATTCAGGAAGAGAGAGATGCATGCGGCCGCGCTGCATGTGTGTCTGTTTGTTTATGTTTTATAAGTTCATTTATATCATTAAACCTTTATGTTGACTGTTCAGCCGGTTCCCGCATCCTCCTTGCCTGTCCGTTTATCTGTTACAGCCGCTTTAAATAATCTGTTCGAGTGTCAGTGCCCTGATAAACAATGTCCACATACGAGGATTTGGGATGTTATTCCCTCAAAAGTAGACAAACATGTTAGTTAATTTGAATAACTGTCAACATTAACACATCTGTGTGTCATTTCTCTTCATTTTAATATACATTTTGTTATATTTTATTTTGTTATCACTGTGCAATACAATTGTATTCATTAACATTAGTTAATGCATTCCTATATATTTACTATGCATTTTCACATTGAGAATATATGGGTTCATCCAAAAGCTGAAAAATGTTGCTTTCAGAGGCTTTATATGGAACTGGGATGAAAATAAGGTGCATGTCAAACTGTTCTGAGACCAGTGAAGACAGACAGCACACTGGTTAAGTCATTCACTAAATAGGGAGCATCCTATAGCTTTCTATGCAGCTAAGTGCATTCAATCCTAAAATCCAACCAAAAGTTCAGTTTCAGGCTGCAGATGATGTTTGGACCACTCAACATGTTTGGCAGACATGGGACAATGGTAATCAGTACATAGAGTCATAATTTTATAATGCAACATTTTATTTTAACATGGTTGGCAGTGATTGGATGATGCTGGACATTACTTTGAATAATAATTATTTGTTCAACTTTACAGAAAATCAGCTGTAATGTCTGTATTATGTCTATACATGTGTGTGTGTGTGTGTGTGTGTGAGAGAGAGAGAGAGAGAGACGGAACGTGCGATCACCTGTTGCCACACCCAAGCAGAGATGCTGTCAGCTTTCTAAAGATCAGCTTTCTCAGTGGAAAAGTAGCCGTCCATGCAGGGATATTTCTCCCTATTTTGTGGTAGCCGGTGCGCAAGAGTCATTCACTATAGAAACCGCAATGTCCTCCGCCATTTTAAACACCACGTCCTCTCCAGTGTGGAAACTCCAGTAAAAGGTAAGTGCCTTGATTTCTGTAATTAATCAGGCTGTTGTGTCTCTCAGCTGTGATAAGCCTTAATGCTAAAGTTGTTTGTTTAAAGCCATTTAAAGCTATTTCCTAGCTTTAGTAGTGTAGTAGCAATACGAGCGATCACAGAGCGCTGTTCTATGTAAACACTGGCTGACGCGGATTCACTTCACGTCACCTAACTGGCTCATATTACACACAAAGATGATCTTTTGCCACCACCTGCTGGCTAACATATGTAATGTCAAAAAAAAATAAAAAATACATGTAAACAGAGACATACAGTAGCTCTTAACACATACGCCCTGCTCTTACACTTTAGTTTAGAACAGCACGAACACAAGCGGAGTGATACACACAGTGAAGCGTCCGAGTGCTGATGGTGTGAGACCATCAGTGCTCATGGAACGTCTCTCGTCCAATCAGATTTGAGGACTGGAACTAACTGTTGTGTGTGTATATATATATATATATATATATATATATATATATATATACACACTACCGTTCAAACATTTAGGGTCACTTACTCATTTAAAAAATATATATATATATATTTTTTTTCACATTTTAGAATAATAGTAAAGTCAACACAACTATGGAATAATAGAAATGGAAATATGGGAATTATGTTGTGACTAAAAAAATCCAAAATAAATCAAAACTATGTTATATTTTAGCATCTTCAAAGTGGCCACACTTTGCCTAGAATTTGCAGAAATGTACTCTTGGCATTTTCTCAACCAACTTCTTGAGGTATCAGCCTGGGATGCTTTTTAAACAGTATTGAAGGAGTTCCCATCTATATGCTGGGCACTTAGTGGCTGCTTTTCTTAATTATTCGGTCCAAGTCATCAATTTCCAAAAACTTTGTTTTTAATACAATTTTAGTTCCCTTTCTGTCACTCACTCGAAGTTGTGTTGATGACACTAGGGGTTGCCCTTGGGAGCCCCAAACACCTCTAATCTTTGAGAAAAGGCCAATGAGAATTGGCGAGTGGAATTTGCATGCCACTCCCCCGTTTGGACAACACAGCGACAGTAGCATATATAAATCGGCAAGGCGGCCTACACACTCATCGCATGTCACAACTCGCCCGCAATCTCCTCTTCTGGAGTCAGCAGCGGCTGAGGTTGCTGTGGGCCACTCATATCTCGGGCAGCCTCAATGCCACAGCGGACACGCTGTCACAGCAGGTGACGTTCAGCGGAGAGTGGAGACTCCACCCCCAGGTGGTCCAGCTGATTTGGAGTCGATTCGGCAAAGCACAGGTAGACCTGTTTGCTTCCCGGGAATCCTCACACAGCCCGCTCTGGTATTCCCTGACGGGAGCCCCCCTCAGGACAGATGAGCTGGCACACAGCTGGCACCCCAGTGAGCCTACTTGCACAGACCCTGTGCAAGGATATGTGCTCCCTGTTGGCAGACCCGCATCTCCCTTGGACAGAGCCCTCTCTGCGCCCGGTCACCGTGTTTGTAGAGCTCCTCCCCTTCCAGGCAGGACCTACCACCGCACCTCTTCCATGTGCGGCTGGTGAGCCCACGTAACGTATTGCCACATGTTACCTCCCCTCCAGGCAGGATGTGGTCTCTGCGGGGTCTTTTCCCCCTGAAAGAATAGGAAAGGAAAAGAACACCTTCCCCAGCGCGTGTAATAGCGTTAGATGGCCCCAGCCGAATCTAATACTCTGTGGAGAAAAAACATAGAGAGAAAAGGCAGCGGCTGGCGCGGCCTGCTCCCATGATAGTTACATCCTCTGGGATGTGGGGAACTACATGATGTCTTGTGGGGCATTGGGGGAGGTTACGTGCGGACTGATGTACCTGCTATTGTGCACGCAGCAGCTTGCTTGCACCTGCATCGGCAGTTCACGTAACACGGTCCAGCTGTTGTGGCGTTTTTCTATAGGGACCCCTAGTGTCACTACATCGACACAACGTCGAGTGAGTGACAGAAGGAGAACGTCTCGGTTACTGTTGTAACCTCCGTTCCCTGATGGAGGGAATGAGACATTGTGTCCCTCTTGCCACAACGTGGTACTATCCGCTGAAATGGCCGGGACCTTGTCTCGGCTCTCAGCACAAAACCTGAATGAGTGGTTGCGAGCCAGCTCCTTTTATACCCGTATGTCCAGGGGAGTGGCATGCAAATTCCACTCGCCAATTCTCATTGGCCTTTTCTCAAAGATTTTACTACACAAAGGATTTGAGAAGAGCCTATATATTAATTTAAAATCAAATAAACTAATTTTCACTGTGTGGGACCAATGTCCACAATTGACTAAAGTTAAACCAAAAAAAATAAAAATCATTGTAAAGTGAGGCCATGCAAGACTACACCATCCCTTAAACCCGAACAAATTAAAACGGAACAATGGAGGAATGTAGAGCTGTCTAATTGTATAACCAGCACTGACAGTTCAGAATTTAAGAAGAATTCATGACAATTAATGGAATGTGGATTGCATGAAAGATGCACACACGCACATCATGACTAAAGTTCACCTGGTATCAAAGCACAGCATCAGCTAAACCCGATGTTACATGTGTATGATACCTGATCTTCAGGGATTTAAACCATACATACACCACACACTCCCACCACAGAGATGTAAAAGAGAGCTCTTTCAGACATGCATAAGGGCTGCTAGCGCTGTCAGCACCTACAGTGTCTCAACAGACCCCTAAAACCTGATCCCAGAACACACACACAGCATACACATGCTGAATGCCCTCTTAGGCAGCACGCATGATGGGACAGCATGCCAACCGCAGTCCATTTGGGAGAGTATCCCAGTGAAAACCAAGCCATTGCTATAATTCCTTTAATAACTTCACAGCCACACACACACACACACACACACACACACACACACAAACACACACATTTGCAGAAGATATAGTAGTCTATCATTTATGATCTTTGGAATAAACCTGTAGAGATTTTGCTATACCATGGTAGATATATTTGCATGGCTATATCAGTGGGCAGGACAGCTTTATATACTGCAGGAATGTGGAACTGCTGAAGAAACATGAAGTAAAAATTATCAAATGAGATGAAGTACCTCTATTACATTTAGGTAACACTTTGCAATATGGTTCCATATGTTAACATTAGTAAATGCATCACAAAATACCATGAACTAACAATATACAATATTTTAGGAACACTACAAAAAGGTCCCATTCGTTAATATTAGTTAATGCATTAGGTATCGTGAACTAACAATGAACGATATATTTTTTTCCAGCATTTATTAATCTTTTGTTCATTGTTGGTTCGTGTTAGTTCATAGTGCATTAACTAATGCTAACATATACAACTTTTGATTTTAAAATTGTATTACTATATGTTGAAATTAACATTAACTAAGATTAATAAATGCTGTAAAAGTATTGTACATTGTTAGTTAATGTTAACTAATGTTGTTAAAAAATTTTAACAAAAGGAACCTTATTGTAAAGTGTTACCAATATTTTTACAGTATTTTTAAATCCTGATTAATGTTCATTTATAAAAATACAACTGTTCATTGTTAGTTCCTGTTAGTTAATAAAATATTAAGTAATATTAACATTAGGGCTACGTAATTAATTGCAATCACAATAAAATCATTATTTGAGCATGTGGAATTTCTAAAACGCAGCAAGCTGATATTTATTTATTTTTATTTGTTACACAGAATTCTTTGATGTTTAATTAGAACAGAACAGAATTTGGGAAGGTGCACAAAGAGTAAAGAAAAACAATAGAAACAAAATTATGCTAAATTATGCAATCTTTCCCTTCTGAAATGTGTTTCTGAACACTGAAAATTATTTATGTATGATTAAGGAAAAATACTTGCCAAAATCACAATTAAAATAGCAATATCTACAAAAATGTTTTTGATATTATATGACATATGTCTGTATTGCACAACCCGATAGAAGAAGTTACTGTTTACAAACAAACACTCTGCCCCGCCCCTTCCGGGTTCTTTTGGTAGCCCAAAAAAGAAATGCTGTCAATGGGCGCTTCACTCAAATTGTGCTGAAACTGCCCAAAAAGTGTTGTTTGTGGGGTTGGAACTAGTGTCCGGTCAGCCGATATTATCGATCAATATTAGCCCTTCACAGATATATTGTATTGGCATATGTTTTCCGATATGCGCAGACATGAAAAAAAAAAATTCACAACATATAATGCAGAAAACAATGCTTGGGGTGATTTAGAATTGGTGTCATAACGTAGTTTGTCCAGCAGAGCGCACTCTGACTCCATTGTTTACAGAGCTGAGCTGATGGTGGTTCTGCAGAAAGGGCGGAGTTAAGCGGTGCGGAGTTAAGCAGTGTGGTGTTAAGCAGTGCGGTGTTAAGCGGTGTCTTCACAGTAAATTGCTAACTAGTTTGTGAAATACATACTGGAAAGTTAATAAACAATGACCCCATCATTATCCCTTTTCAATATAACTAATATAATGTTAACCCTGTTCCTGACAACCAAGTCACTCATGTTTATCACATCTGTTTGCTGTTAGCCAGCTATAGTTTGTCACTGCAGTCAGTAACATAGCAGACTTGAAAGGTAAGCAGAGCATCTTTTTGCAGCTCAGCAGACAATGGTGCAGTGGTGGTTTGTGTCTGTTGAGTGTTGATTTCACGCTACATTGTTACCTTGTTGGTGAGATGCAATGCTGGAAATTTGGCGAGTGGAATTTGCATGGCACTCCCCCGGACATACAGGTATAAAAGGAGCTGGTATGCAACCACTCATTCAGGTTTTGTGCTGAGGAGCCGAGACAAGGTCCTGGCCATTTCAGCGGGTAGTTCAGTGTTGTGGCAAGAGGGACACAACGTCTCGTTCCCTCCATCAGGGAACGGAGGTTAAGAAAGTAACCAGGACTTTCCTTATCTGTCACTCACTCGACGTTGTGTCGATGTAGTGACACTAGGGGTCCATATACAAAATGGCACAACTAGCTGAACTGTTTACATGGACTGGCGGTGTGAGACAGGCAGACCGCTGTGTGCCTCATAGCCAGCACACCAGGCCGTCACGTAACCTCCCCCAACACTCTTTTGAGTGTCAAACGGACCTTCGGGAACAAGTCGACTGCCCAAAAAAATAAGGACAGGCTAGTGCAGCCAAGGCCTCTTTTCCTCTTTTTTCTCCAAAAAAAGAGTGGAATTTGTTAACTGACTGGAGGCCATAAATGTCTACATCAGGGGGGTGTCACTCCCAAGGGGAAGATACCGCGGAGACCACACCCTGCCCAGAGAAAGGGGGGTAGGGTATTTTGAGTGGAAATACAGCACATGGTCTTACCATGTCTTGTCAGAAGTATGTCATGTGGAGAAGTCCCTTGGTATGTCCTACCCAAGGGGGAAGGAGTTTCTACAAACATGGTGACCGGGGGCAGAGGGGCCTCTGCCCAAGGAAGACACAGTTTACCAACAGGGAAACGATTTAGCGGAAGATATCACATGGGGTCCCCTGCGGGGAACCAGCACATGTGCAGCACCTACCCCCGCTAAGGGAAGTGGGCATACGCAGCCTCAATTATCTTGATGACTGGCTAATCCTAGCTCACTCTCGGGATGTGTTGTGTGCGCACAGGGACCTGGTGCTCACGCACCTCAGCCGACTGGGGCTTCGGGTCAACTGGGAAAAGAGCAAGCTCTCCCCGGTTCAGAGCATCTCTTTTTTTCAGCTTGGAGTTGGACTCAGTCTCGATGACAGTGCGCCTCATGAATGAGCCTGCACAGTCGGTGCTGAACTGTCTGAAGGCGTTCAGACAAAAGATAGTGGTTCCACTGAAACTTTTTCAGAGCCTCCTGGGGCATACGGCATCCTCAGCGGTTGCCACACTGCTTGGGTTGATGGTTATGAGACCACTTCAGCACTGGCTTCAGACTCGAGTCCTGAGATGGGCATGGCACTGCGGGACACATCACGTGGTCATCACACCGATGTGTCCCCACCTTTTCAGCCCTTGGACCGACCTTGCATTTCTATGGGCAGGGGTTCCCCTAGAGCAGGTCTCCAGGCACGTTGTGGTTACAACGGATACCTCCAAGATGGGCTGGGGCACCGTAAGCAATGAGCACACAGCCGCCGGCTCCTGGACTGGCCCGCGGCTGCGTTGGCACATCAACTGCCTCGAATTGTTGGCAGTACTGTTCACCCTGTGGAGGTTCCGGCCGTTGATCCAGGGCAAGCATGTGTTGGTCTGGACAGACAACAGAGCGACGGTAGTGTACATCAACCGTCAAGGCAGTCTACGCTCCCGTTGCATGTCACAACTTGCCCACCGTCTCCTCCTCTGGAGTTAGCAGCGCCTCAAGTTGCTAAGAGCCACTCACAGCCCGGGCGACCTCAACACCGCAGTGGATGTGCTGTCATGACAGGTTATGCTCAGGGGAGAGTGGAGACTCCACCCCCAGGTGGTCTGGCTGATTTGGAGTCAATTCGGTCAAGCACAGGTAGACCTGTTTGCTTCCCGGGAATCCTCGCACTGCCCACTATGGTACACCCTGACTGAGGCACCCCTCGGTATAGACACGCTGGCACACAGCTGGCCCCCTGGACTACGCAAATATGCGTTTCCCCCAGTGAGCCTACTTGCACAGACCCTGTGCAAGGTTAGGGAGGATGAGGAGAAGATCATCCTAGTAGCACCCTACTGGCCCACCCAGACGTAGTTCTCTGACCTCAAGCTCCTCATGACAGCTCCCCCTGGCGAATTTCCCTGAGGAAGGACCTTCTTTCTCAGGGATGGGTGGTAGACACGATCATCTTGAAGGTGTATGTAGCCGCCATTTCGGCACATCACGAGGCAGTGTATGGTAAGTATTTGGGGAAGCACGACTTGAGGTGCTAGGAGGTTGAATCCCTCCAGACCATGCCTCATGCCCTCATGGGACTTCTCCGTAGTCCTTCGGGGTCTACGGGTGCTCCCTTTGAGCCTCTGGAGTCAGTTGAGCTTAAGGCACTCTCTTTGAAGACTGCCCTCCTGACTGCGATCACTTCAATCAAGAGGGTAGGGGAACTGCAGGCATTCTCTGTCAGTGAATTGTGCCTCGAGCTTGGTCCTGGTTACTCTCACATCATCCTGAGACCCCGACCGGGCTATGTGCCCAAGGTTCCCATGACCCCGTTTAGGGATCAGGTGGTGAACCTGCAAGCACTGCCCCAGGAGGAGGCAGACCCAGTCTTGGCGTTGCTGTGTCTGGTGCATGCTTTACACATCTATTTGGATCGCATGCAGACCTTTAGAAGCTCCGAGCAGCTCTTTGTCTGCTTTGGTGAACAGCGGAAAGGAAGCACTGTCCCCAAACAGAGGATCGCCCACTGGGTCGTTGACGCCATCGTGATAGCATATCATGCTCAGTACGTGCCGCCCCCCGTGGGGTTACGAGCCCACTCTACTAGGAGTGTAGCGGCCTCCTGGGCCCTGACCAGTGGTGCCTCTTTGGCAGACATCTGCAGAGCAGTGGGCTGGGTAACACCCAACAACTTTGCAAGGTTCTATAATCACTGGGTTGAGCCGGTTTTGTCCTGTGTGTTGTCAGGTTCGGACAGGTAAGTTCCGGGACAGCTGGCCGGGTGTACCGCTTGCGAATAGCGCCTTTCCCCTCCCATGAGGTGAAGATGTGTGCTTTTGTCTCCCAGTCATGTTCACAAGTTGTGATCCCTGGATGACTTTCCTCCATAGCCCTTTGGCAGACGAGTTTGCGGAGAAACTCGCTGCCGGCCCAGTACGTGTACTACTTAGGCCCTGTACTGGGTAAGGACTGCCTCTGCGACCTTCATGAAGACACGAGGGGACAAGGACAGGCCGAAGGGGAGGACCTTGTTCTGGTACGCCCGGCCCTCGAAAGCAAACAACAGGAAGGGTCTGTGTTGAGGTAAGACCGAGACATGGATGTATGCGACAGGTTGGCAAGCCACGAGTCCAAACTCCAGGCGAGGGGGACCAAGAGGATAATCATGTGGGGCCTCGCGGCGGGGCGGAGCCTGAGGCACCACGTCGAGGGGGCTCAAACCCCGTGGCCGTGCTGAGTCCAGAGACATCGAAGAACTTACCTGCTCCTGACGCCCACCATAAGATTGGTCGAGGAGGGGGGAGGAGGAACATCCATCAGAACCAACCCGGTGTGGGCATGTTTGTGCCACAGCTGGGCGCGCAGGGGTAGGGGGTCCGCCGCTGGACCGCCAAACCTGCCAAAATGGGACGGTGGATGGTGGTCATGATGACGGCCATGCGCACCTGACACGTGACCCAGAGAATAAGGAAACCACTCTTTTGTTGAAGTTTTGGGTACCGCAGCCTCTTGGGCATGCGGCAAAAAAAGAAACAAAAGATTCTCCTCCCGGACCTCCACCGGGGGATGGAGTGGTCTGTCTACCAGCTCCATAGAAGTGGGTCTCCTCGTCCCTTCAGGGGTGCTTCAAAGACTTCCTAGGGTTTTTGGTGGCCGGCCGTGAGACGTGTGGCGTCTGCTTCCTGTGGTGGGCTCCACGCCGGGGCCGGGCCTCGGGGGCGGGCTGCAGTGGAGCCGGTGCTGTTGCTGCAAGAGGATGCCCTTGGTGACGAGCAGACGGGATGTGGGGTCATGAGCCATACAGGGGCAGGATGTGTTGAATGGCCTCCATCTGCTGCTTCACCGCCGAGAACTGCTGGGCAAAGTCCTCGACGGTGTCGCCAAACAGGCCAACCTGGGAGATGAGGGCGTCAAGGAACCGTGCATTGTCAGCCTCTCTCATGTCGACCAGGTTGAGCCAAAGGTGGCGTTCCTGGACCACCAGTGTGGACATCACCTGCCCGAGAGACCGTGCCATGACCTTTGTTGCCCGGAGAGCGAGGTCAGTCGCCGAGCGCAGTTCCTGCATCAATCCCGGGTCAGAACTACCCCCATGCAGCTCTTTTAGCACCTTGGCTTTGTGTACCTGCAGGAGAGCCATGGCGTGCAGGGCGGAGGTGGCTTGTCCAGCGGCACCATAGGCCTTAGCCGTCAGAGACGACATAAACCTACAGGCCCTGGATGGGAGCTTCGGGCGCCCCTGCCAGGTGGTGGCGCTCTGTGGGCACAAGTGCACTGCGAGCACCTTATCCACCTGGGGGATCACCGAATACCCCTTGGCTGCCCCACCATCGAGGGTAGTGAGAGCGGGAGAGCTGAAAGATCGGGACTGGGTAGTAGAAGGTGCCCCCCACAATCTTGTCAGCTCCTCATGCACTTCCGGGAAGAAAAGAACCGGGACAGGGTGCTGCCATGAGTGGCACTCTGGGCCCAGGAACCAATCATCGAGCCGCGAGGGTTCAGGGGAAAGTGGAAGGTTCCACTCTAGCCCAATGCTTGCGGCTGCCCGGGAAAGCATGTCCGTCATCTCCGTGTCGGCCTGAGACTGGGCGACCACACCCGA
Organism: Myxocyprinus asiaticus; assembly: GCF_019703515.2. Taxonomy (NCBI): domain Eukaryota; kingdom Metazoa; phylum Chordata; class Actinopteri; order Cypriniformes; family Catostomidae; genus Myxocyprinus; species Myxocyprinus asiaticus. The sequence continues at coordinate 46,180,765 of NC_059349.1, read as the reverse complement.
AGGGGGAAGCCCAGCCGAAGTCTCCGTGTCAGAGTGGACGAGCCCGCTCTCCGATGCTGCACTCGATAGCTCATCGTCTTCCCGGGCCCCGAATAAGAGGTAGAACTCGCCCTGAGACGAGCCTGACAGGCAAGCGAGCGTGCTGAGGAGTGGGCGGTCCCTGGGGGGGTTATCCGGCAGAGGTGGTCCCATTGGAGTCCCAAAATCGCCCCCAGTGCTAACCGACGCGGCCTCATACCCGTAGGTAGAAGGACCGAGGCAGGGAGCCGCTGGGGTGGCTTGCTTTCTTACAAAAGCAAGCCGCGACCACAACGTTGCCATGGTCATGTTCTCACAATGAGGACAAGACCCATCCACGGACAAAGTCTCCGCGTGGGCAGCGCTCAGACATGTAAGACAGTGATCGTGGCCGTCAGAAGAGGAGAGATAATGACCGCAACCAGGAATAACACACAAGCGGAAAGACATCTTTAAAAAGACATTCTGTGTGTGCCGCTCTTTTAGAATTGAAAATATACTCTTTTTTTAGAATATACTCTTTTGTTGTTCTGCCGAAGTGCACAGGGGCGTTCTCTGCCCTCCACGGGTGCAGAGGGGGAGAAGCCACTGAAATGCACCATAAATCCAGCAGATGAGGTGAATGAACTCGGCAGATAAATTCAGCTCAATGAATAGAACCGCACGGCTCCAAAGAGAAAATCTGAATGAGTGGTTGCATACCAGCTCCTTTTATACCCATATGTCCGGGGGAGTGGCATGCAAATTCCACTCGCCAATTCCCATTGGCCTTTTTTCAAAAAGCAGAGGTGTTTGGGGCTCCCAACAGTGACCCCTAGTGTCATTACATCGACACAATGTCGAGTGAGTGACAGATAGGGAACAACGTCCATCTTTTACTCTCTGTGACAACGAGCTTATAGCTAACTAGCTAACCACGTAGCCACTTTCATACATTTTCAGCTGAGTGGAAGCTAATGTGTAAACATGTATTCATCAAACTGTTTTGTTCAGGATTCGCAGGTTTGTACCCCTTTCATCCGAACAACTCCAGTCCTTGCATTTACAAAATGTAATATTTAAAAGTCTGGTTTTCTACTGTTGAAAGATTCCCTTGAACTTGTATAGCAGAATACGGTGTAACACCGCTGCTGCTGTTTATCTCTTGACTCAGCAGCAGTGAACCATCAGTTATCGTTTGTGACTGTTTTGTTATACATTAACAGCGAAATATTGCTGATGATGTTTTGATAAGCAAGAAAACTGTACATTAGTACAATTTAGAGGTACTTGTACTTTACTTGAGTATTACCATGGCATTTTCTATTACTTTATACTTCCACTCCACTACATTTCAGAGGGAAATTATTATTTTTTTAACAGCTATAGTTACTAGTTCATTTTCAGATCAATATTTTATATGTAAAATATACAGTATGAGCAGTTAAAATTAACTGTTATCTCTACATTTAAAAAATACCCATCTTAAAAATGCCCAGCTTAAATGAAATGTTCTTTCCTCTATCACCTACAGATGGCTGAAAAGCAACAGCGAATGGGCAGTAAGGTGTGGGACTACTTCTCCAAAGATGGTGATGTAGCTGTCTGCAGTACCTGCAATGCAAAGATAAGCCAGGGATCTAGCAAATCCAGTCAAAAGAATACCACCAGTTAGCTGAGACCAGCTCAAAAATGAACTATATCGGCCACCATATCGGTAATCTGTGAATTTCCACCTCCAAAATCGGTATCGGTCTCAAAAATCCCATATCGGTCGGGCTCTAGTTGGAACATCCCGTTTCCCACAGATTACTGGAGAGTGGGGCTTCTTTAAATTTCCACCAGATCGTTGCATCAGGAAAAACTTTTATATAAATAATGATAATTCATTGGTCACTGTCGTTGTTATCATGTCTGCTCTATTAGACCCAATTGACCCGCAGCAGCTGTTGTTGGATATTAACTTTTTTTACGAAGAAATCATGCGAACAGGATCTCATTGCAAACGGCTGTTTTTAATTTCCAAAGTGCTGTCACTATGACAGATATGAGGACAAATATGATCTAACAATGATCTTATCTGATCAAGACCACCATATACGATATAACAGGAGGAACAGGACCCGTCTCCACCACTGCAGCACATGGACTACATTTTGTGAAAGGACAAGAGAATAAAAATAATGTCATACTGCGAAAATGATGTCTTTGCATTTATTTTGAATGCAGTGAATAATATTGTTCAATCGAAATTGCTGTTATTAAGTTTTGATATGGAATATGATCATATTGAAGTAAAATATTATTTATTGTATGTGGGTTAATAATTTAAGCAGTTAAGACACATATTGTATGTCTAATGGTAGTTTTCATTTCTAAGTACCCAAATTCTTAGGCTTTAGAAATGTGTTAAACATGTGAGGATGTGTATTCATCAACCTGTTACATGTCCAATTTAATCATACAGCCTCACTGAACCAAGTTTAAACTTGTTTTGCCGATATTTTAGAAAAGAACCCACATACTTTCTTGACTGTAAACCATAGATATTCCTTTATAATAACTTATATTAACATAAAAAGAGATTGTTACATTCTATGAAGCTTAAAAGATTATTAAAACTGCAGCGCTGCCTTTTTCTACCATTGAAATCTGCTGCTCGAAAAAACCCGGAAGCGCGGTTTCCTGCGGTGTGACGTTAGAGTAATTTTATCAATAGTGAACATACAACTTTTAATGTTAAATACTGTATGTACAACCCCAATTCCGAAAAAGTTGGGACAGTATGGAAAAATGCTAATAAAAACAAAAAGGAGTGATTTGCAAATTATATTCACCCTTTGCTATATTGAAAGTACTACAACTACACATTATATGATGTTTTTCCTTGTGAATTTCATAGTTTTTGTTTTTTGAAAATGTACAGTAATTTCAAATCAGATGATTGCAACACACCCAAAAAAGTTGACACAGGGGCAATAAATGTAACATATAAAATTATTCAAGCAACGTATTTAACGATTTCCTATAACTCAAGCACTTCTTGGTAAAAATGGCTATTTTCAAGTATTTTCCAGGACTTAAAAAAAAAAAAAAAAAAAAAAGCTAAATTCCAGTACTTCAAGCACTTCAAGCACCTTGTACGACCCCTGCATAATGGATGATTGGGGGAAATTCCACTTTCTAAATTTAACAGTCTTGTGTCTTCAGTGCCCAAATGCTTAATAAGTGTTATTAGAAGAAATGGTGATGTTTCACAGTGGTAAACACTCAACTGTCTCAACTTTTTTGGAGCGTGTTGCAATCAACTGATTTGAAATTACTGTACATTCTCAAAAAACAATGAAATTCACAAGTAAAAACATCATATGATATGTAGTTGTAGTGCTTTCAATATAGCAAAGGGTGAATATAATTTACAAATCACTCCTTTTTGTTTTTATTTCCATTTTTCATACTTTTTCAGAATTGGGGTTGTATTGGTATATGTTGAAATTAACATTAAATAAAATTAATAAGTGCTGTAAAAGTTTAACTAATGTTAATGAATACAAACTTATTGTGAAGTGTTGTGTTCTTTTTGAACCATTTGTTCATTTAATGTCCAGAAAAATAAACTTTATTGTAATACTTGTACCATCAAGTTTTCAGAATATGAAATGGTTTTGGTCATACCACCCACCTCTATTGTACCAAACAGTGCTTTATCAGGAGCAAAATCACAAGTGGAAGTTGAGCGAGCATGGGTTTGTGGGTAATATAGTCTGTTCTGAGGATGATGATGGTCGTCATGCGGTTTCAGGCTTAGTATTTCTCTCGCAGCCATCAGAGTGTAAAGAAAACACTGGAGATTTACACATGGCAGTGGACGAAATCAGAGGTGGCCTGCCAGAAACAATTTCCAGGCCTTTTCCACCTCGACCGGTCCAGCACACATTCAAACACCATTTCTCTTTTTCTCACTTCGAACTTGTAAGTAGGAACTTCCCAGAAGGACTTGAATGCAGCAGCAGAGCTGAGTTTTCCTATGTGAGCTAAAAAGTCACACATATTCACCCATTCCCTGTCCTTCATTTGCTTTATTTGACCATAAACTAGTAGTGTCTCTTGAAAAATCAAACACAACACAACTGATGTGGGTAAAACAAAAATGAAGAGTGAGAATAACTGAATGCTAAGAGAGAGTAATTATGAGGATTAGTCTCCTTCCATCAGTCGGTCAGCCAATCAGATCAGTCAAAAGTTAATGAATCACATTCTGCCCTTAAAGTGAGTCACTCTTTAACAACTTCTAAATAAAACAAGTCTGATTTTCTATAAACACTGGTAGACAGTTTAGTTGCCAGTATTTTAATGGAGTGTAACTTTTAAAAGAGTTTTTAAAATAAAGTGACCTGGGTTCACTTTGGCTGGGTCTTTCAAAACCCATAAAGTGGCTTTGAAGTGTGAATTAAAGTTAGCTTGACTCAGTGTGTGATGAATGAGCTTACAGTTTAAAGCACAGAGTGTGTATGTGTGTCAGTGACAAATTTACATACAGAATTGTACAAATAAATTGAGCTGAGTAAGCTGTTTCCAAAAATTAATTCACATAATGAACAACAACAGATAAATATCCAAAACAATTCATGACTTAATTTGGAGAAAAACGGAATCACTTGCTAGCTTGTAGTTTTTGCACACCCTGTTCAACATAAGAGCTGCCTTTTTTGTATGCCTTTGTAATCATTTAGCCTTGATATCCTAGAACCAGCGCTACAAGATGTTAAAAGTCAAAGGAATAGTTCAACAAAAATTACATTTCTGTCAGAATTTACTGACACTTATGTTGTTCCAACCCCATATTTCATTCTTTCTTTCTTTTCTCTTTCTCTTTCTTTCTTTCTTTCTTTCTTTCTGATGTGGAACAAAAAAGAAGAAAGAAAGAAAGAAAGAAAGAAAGAAAGAAAAAGAAAATGACTTACATTTTGGATTTAAGAATGAAAGTCATATGGGTTTGTAACATCATGGGGGTAAATTATAATGGAATTAAAAAGTTTTGGTGAACTATTCCTTTTATCATATCACAGTTCAAATAGCAATTGAAATATTTGTCAGCATGACAAATTGTGCAGCCCTAGTTTTAACTATGAACATTAAAAGACTATAACAGGTGAATTTTCAAGGAGAGGCACCAGAAAAGGACAGAGATTCCAAAAAGGACACCTGGTAATCCAATTATGAGTTTTAAATCATAAAACATGTTACAAGTGTACTATACCGTGGCAGTGAGCCTTGGCCCATGCAGCTGAGCATAGAGTATGGCTTCCTCGATGTGACCTCTGATCCTCAACAGAGCGAGCTCCAGGTTATGTGCTCCAGCAACCATATGCGTGAGATCCTGCAGTACAGCTACATACTGTCTCCAAGGGGAGTGGAGCTCTGAGAGGCTGGCCAGGCACCCACGCATCACATTGAGACAGTATCCACTGCACGCCCGGATCAGGGTGAGCCCGCGACAGTGAGAGCAGTAATGCATGCGCACCAGGGCACGCACGCACTCCTTGGACAACTCTGCCGTGTCAGTAATGTTCATCAGCTCTGACCCCACAGCCAATGCCAGGCTAAAAGCCTGTCCTGCCCGCAACGCGCTCACCAGCTCCTCTGCCATCGCCCGGGGGTGCGGCCCAAAAGGGTTAATGTCCTGCCTTGTCATGCGAAGACAGTCACCGAGCTGGTTGCTGTCAGAAGCGCCCATACTGATGCTCCCAGCCATGCCGGGATTGACAATATGAGTATGGACCAATGGGAAGAGATTGTCAAAGAAACAGTGGACGGCCGTTTCCACTGAGACGTTGCCGGTGCCCTGAAGGAAGTGGGAGAGGTCTGTGAAGAGGCAGATGATGTGAGGGGCAATGGAAGATGAGACAGAGGTATACATGCTCTCGAACAGAGAAGTCAGGTGACTCTGAGAGAAGGAGAGCAGAGACTGGAACGTATCTGAAAGAGAGAGAGAAAAAGAGAAGCTGAGATTTAAATGAGTGTCTACAATGACGATTTTTCTTTTTTAAAGTTTCAGAATAAGAACACACAGTCATGAAACTTGCCTCTCTAAAAACACAAAAAAAGTAAGAAAGAAAGAAATAAAAAATAATAATAATGTTTTAGAGCTTTAAAGAAACAGTTCACCTAAAAATGAAATTCTTCATGATCATAATTGTGCTATGAGAGAAGCTCATTCACAGTGGCTCACATGTTCACATGAGAACATGTTATTCAGTGCTAAAAACAAGTTTTCAAGTTCTCACCTTGAACGAGCTTCTCTCATAGCACTTATGAACGTGCAAAGGACGTCAAGCTTGTTTAGCTGAAAAATGACTTTCTGGATGTTTCTCGCAAAAAACCAATCGTATGCCTGAAGCATGAGTCGCATGGACTACTTTTGTGATACTTTGGGGTTCTTTTCTAAGCTTTAAAATAAGTCTCTACCAACTGCCATTGTGTTGAAAAGATGGAAAGGGATATTCATTAAAACATCTCCTTTTGTGTTACGCATAGGAAAGAAAGCCATACAGGTTTGGAATGACATTAGGGTAAAAAAAATGTATGACAGAATTTTCATGAACTATTCTTTTAATACACTCAGTAGCATCTTGTTCACAAAATGTACACATAATACATGGTTAAAATTAAGGTTTTTCTGTGGTTCTTTGCAGGTTCACCTTAGATTCAGCATAGAACACTCATCTAATCAATATATATACACTATATTGCCAAAAGTATTCGCTCATCTGCCTTTAGACGCATATGAACTTAAGTGACATCCCATTCTTAATCCATAGTGTTAAGTCCATATGACGTCGGCCCACCCTTTGCTGTTATAACAGCTTCAACTCTTCTGGGAAGGCTTTCCACAAGGTTTAGGAGTGTGTTTATGGGAATTTTTGACCATTCTTCCAGAAGCGCATTTGTGAGGTCAGACACTGATGTTGGACGAGAAGGCCTGGTCGCAGTCTTCGCTCTAATTCATCCCAAAGGTGCTCTAACGGGTTGAAGTCAGGACTCTGTGCAGGCCAGTCAAGTTCTTCCACACCAAACTCGCTCATCCATGTCTTTATGGACCTTGCTTTGTGCACTGGTGCGCAGTCATGTTGGAACAGGAAGGGGCCATCCCCAAACTGTTCCCACAAAGTTGGGAGCATGGAATTGTCCAAAATCTCTTGATATGCTGAAGCATTCAGAGTTCCTTTCACTAGAACTAAGGGGCCAAGCCCAGCTCCTGAAAAACAACCCCGCACCATAATCCCCCCTCCACCAAATTTCACAGTTGGCACAATGCAGTCAGACAAGTACCGTTCTCCTGGCAACCGCCAAACCCAGACTCGTCCATCAGATTGCCAGATGGAGAAGCGTGATTCGTCACTCCAGAGAACGCGTCTCCACTGCTCTAGAGTCCAGTGGCGGCGTGCTTTACACCACTGCATCCGACGCTTTGCATTGCACTTGGTGATGTATGGCTTGGATGCAGCTGCTCGGCCATGGAAACCCATTCCATGAAGCTCTCTACGCACTGTTCTTGAGCTAATCTGAAGGCCACGTGAACTTTGGAGGTCTGTAGCGATTGACTCTGCAGAAAGTTGGCGACCTCTGCGCACTATGCGCCTCAGCATCCGCTGACCCCGCTCTGTCATTTTACATGGCCTACCACTTCGTGGCTGAGTTGCTGTCATTCCCAATCGCTTCCACTTTGTTATAATACCACTGACAGTTGACTGTGGAATATTTAATAGCGAGGAAATTTCACGACTGGACTTGTTGCACAGGTGGCATCCTATCACAGTACCACGCTAGAATTCACTGAGCTCCTGAGAGCGGCCCATTCTTTCACAAATGTTTGTAGAAGCAGTCTGCATGCCTAGGTGCTTCATTTTACACACCCGTGGCTATGGAAGTGATTGGAACACCTGAATTCAATTATTTGGATGGGTGAGCGAATACTTTTGGCAATATAGTGTATATATATATATATATATATATATATATATATATATATATATATATATATATATATATATATATATTTTTTTTAATTTTTTTTTTTTTGTGCTATACAGGATTGTTATGTTGGCTATATGATTTTTTTGGAGATTGAAAAGTTATTGATGTTCAGTAATTATTATTTTTATATTATATATTTGTGGAACTTAAAAATCTCCTACGACATTAGGCTGTGGTTCTGCACTGCAAAAAACCATATTGTTAGTCAGTGTTTTTGTCTTGTATTCCAGTACAAATATCTAAACAATCATAACACCCAAAGAAAAAAAACTGCATAAGATTTTAAATCTTATGCAGTTTTACATGCAACAACTACAGAGAATGCATGACATAAGACTACATACTGTACACTCACTTAGCACTTTATTAGGTACACCTGTACACCTACTTATTCATGCGATTATCTAATCAGCCAATTGTGTGGCAGCAGTACAATCCATAAAATCATGCAGATATGGGTCAGGAGCTTCAGTTAATGTTCACATCAACCATCAGAATGGGGAAAAATATAATGTCAGCGATTTCGACCATGGCATGATTGTTGGTGCCAGACAGGCTGGTTTGAGTATTTCTGTAACTGCTGATCTCCTGGGATTTTCATGCACAACAGTCTCTAGAGTTTACTCAGAATGGTGCCAAAAAAAAAAAAAAAAAAAAACATCCAGTGAGCAGCAGTACATGGAAACGCCTTGTTGATGAGAGAGGTCAACGGAGAATGGCCAGACTGGTTCGAACTGACAGAAAGGCTACGGTAACTCAGATAACCACTCCGTACAACTGTAGTGAGCAGAATAGCATCTCAGAATGCAAAACACGTCGAACCTAGAGGCAGATGGGCTACAACAGCAGAAGACGATATTGGGCACTTAGTGTTCCTAATAAAGTGCTCAGTGAGTGTAAGTGTATTTAGTAAGTGTATTTTATTACATATGTTATCCAAATGTATCCGAGTTTTATGCTTTCAAAATGTGACAATTCTATCAATGGAACAAGACAAAATACACTTATATGCAAAGACACATTCTCTAAAAAATTAGTCTTAATATCTTATGGCATTTACTTTCTCAGGAGAATTTATCTTGTTTAATTTGACTGAAAAACATTAATTTTTGCAATGTAAGTGAATCCTTCATTTCAAAGAGTGTATCCACAATGTATTACCACAACTTCAACAGAATCTTTTTCTACCCATATATCTAACTAATATACAGTACATTTTACATACGCTTTTATCCAAAGTGACTTACAGTGCCCTGATTACAGGGACAATCCCCCTGGAGCAACCTGAAGTTAAGTGCCTTGCTCAAGGACAGAATGGTGGTGGCTGTGGGGACTGAACCAACAACATTCCACTTACCAGTTCAGTGCTTTAGTCCACTACACCACCACCACAGTAGACTCAAGTGACACGTTATCAATCTAGGAAGTCTGCCTGTATTTCTCTCTCTCTCTTTCTCTTTCTCTCTCTCTCTCTCTTTGTGCGTATGAGTGAGGTGCGTGGTTGAGTGTTTGGTGAGTGTTTACTTTTCTTAGTTCTGTCTTGTTTTATATGTTATCTTTGTACTATTTTTGAAAGTTTAAACAAGAGAAGTTAGGGGTAGTGACCAGATTTGTTTTTGTCTGACAGCCATTGCCTCTGATTGAGGCATGGCGTTTGTACAGCTGACACGTCGGCATGGTATTAAAATACCGGCCGGCATGGAATGCTCCATTGAGGACTGCAGCTTGGCTGTGGGAACAGTAGTAGGACATACAGCTGCATAAAGTCAGCATCAAGGATGAACAGCGCAGCTGTATTTTTTCTAGAGTCATTTGAAAAGGTCAACTTAGTTGTTTAGCGAGGGATAGTTATTAAAAATGAGCATCTTCCTGTCTTCCCACTTGTCAGTCCCACAAAGAAAGTTGTTCTCTCTAATGTGCCTCCGTTTATTAGTGAAAAAATAATAGAACGTGAATTGTCAAGACATGGGCAATTTTGTTTCTGCTATTGAAAAGATACCATTTGGTTGCAAGTCTCCTCTTTAGAAACATGTTGTCTCGTTTAGGAGACAACTCCATATGATTCTGAAATGTGATTTGGAAGAACTGAATACTGCGTTAAAGCTCAGGGTTGAAGGATTTGATTATGTCATTTTTGCAACCACTGAAACCAATGTTTTAGGTGTAAGATTTGCAGGTTGACTCTGATGCACAAAATGTGGCTCAGACTAGTGGCGTTAGAGCCGCGAATAGTGCAGTCATAACTGCCGAGTCTGAGTCGGATCAAACAGCACATTGTAGTAATGTGGAGATGAAAATTGATAGACCAGAGCTTGATGTAGCGATAAACAGTGAGAAAGAGAAAAAAAAAACTAATGCAGAGGAAGAAAGTGATATGAGTGTTACATGGAAAAGCATTGAATGAAATTGTGGAGTCAGATTTGGAGGAAGAAAGGGCAATAATGACAGATGAGGATGCTATGTTTAAACTCCCTGTTGTGAAAAGAAAAGTGGAAAAGAGTGAAGGGAATTCAAAATCAAAGAATTCAATTAGAAAAAGCCAAGGGTCAGTAAAAGACTGTAACACTGAGGAAATGTCTGACGATTCTTCTGCTGATGACTTTTCGGTAGCTAGTTTTGGGGACACAGAATACTCAGATTCCACAGTGATGGTAACAAGTGGATACAGCTTAGAAAGGGTACAAAAATTCTTGAGTAGTACTAAGGGTAAAAGGAATGTGGTGATAACTGATTTCTTTCCTGATCATGAGCTCTTTATTGATTCAGCCAAGTTTTTAATGAAGCAGAGAGGTAAGGGGTGTTTATCAAACCAAGATGTACATAGTTTGAAAAAGACTGTGCAAAAGTTGCACACAGAACAAATGTAAGATGGTGGATAATGAGCAGAAAAAAGGGGGATGTTTTTTGTTAATGTTGTTTTTGGTAGTTTTAATACTATTAATAATTGAATTAAAGTTTACTACATTAAATTTAAATGGGGCAAGGGATATAAAAAAAAAAGAAGTCAGTTTTTCCAGATGCTTCAAAGTAAGAACGCTGATGTAGCTTTTGCACAAGAGACGCACAGTAATATTACAAATTAAGTTGATTGGAAAAGAGAATGGGGGGAACTGTAATTTTAAGTCACAAAATCAATACAAGTGCTGGTTTTGGAATTTTCTTTGCAAAGCACTTTTTTCCATTGTCTTATGAGGTGGAGGAGATTATTGAAGGAAGACTTTTAAGGGTTGTTGCAAAATATGATACTGCATCACATGTTCTAATAAATGTATATGCTCCAGTAATGGCAGCTGAAAAAAATTATATTTTTAGAAACTTATTCAAATATCATACAAAACTGTGATCCTGAACATTATCTTCTGTTGGCAGGGGATTTTAATTGAACGGTGAGTGACATTGATAGAAACCATCTAGAGCCTCATACAGCCTCTAGACTGCCATTGATTCGTCTTATTGAAATAAATGATTTAGTAGATGTGTGGAGAATTTTCCATGGTAATGATAGACAATACTCATGGACAAATGTAAGAGACAATTTGATGTCTATGGCAAGGTTGGATCAAATATATTGCTTTAAACATCAATTACAAATTATAAAGTCATGCCACATTAATCCAATAACTTTTTCCTGATCATTCAATGGTGACAGCTGGTGTTTTTATTAACTCACTAAATATAAAGAATGCATATTGGATTTTTAACAGTGCTTTCAAGATTCATATTTTAAAAAATGTTTTGAGTTTTTTTGGGGGAAAATGGACAAGTAAAAACATTTTGTTTTCAAGTATACAGTTGAAGTCAGAAGTTTACATACACTTAGGTTGAAGTCATTAAAACACATTTAACCACTCCACCGATTTCATATTAGCAAACTATATTTTTGGCAAATCTATTTTGTGCATGACATGAGTAATTTTTCCAACAATTGTTTACAGACAGATTGTTTCACTTTTAATTGACTATATCAAAATCCATTGGGTCAGAAATTTACATTCACTAAGTTAACTGTGCCTTTAGCAGCTTGGAAAATTCCAGAAAATTATGTCAAGCCTTTAGACAATTAGCCAATTAGCTTCTGGTAGGAGGTGTCCTGAATTGGAGGTGTACCTGTGGATGTATTTTAAGGCCTACCTTCAAACTCAGTGCCTCTTTGCTTGACATCATGGGAAAATCAAAAGAAATCAGCCAAGACCTCAGAAAAACATTGTGGACCTCCACAAGTCTGGTTCATCATTGAGAGCAACTTCCAAATGCCTGAAGGTACCACATGCATGTGTACAAACAATAGTATGCAAGTATAAACACCATGGGACCACGCAGCCATCATACCGCTCAGGAAGGAGACACATTCTGTCTCCTAGAGATGAAGATAGTTTGGTGCAAAAAGTGCAAATCAATCCCAGAACAACAGCTAAGAACCTTGTGAAGATGCTTGAGGAAACAGGTAGACAAGTATCTATATCCACAGTAAAACGAGTCCTATATCGAAATAACCTGAAAGGCTGCTCAGCCAGGAAGAAGCCAATGCTCCAAAACTGCCATAAAAAAAGCCAGACTACAGTTTGTAAGTGCATATGGGGACAAAGATCTTACATTTTGGAGAAATTTCCTCTGGTCTGATGAAACAAAAATTTAACTGTTTGGCCATAATGACCATCGTTATGTTTGGAGGAAAAAGGGTGAGGCTTGCAAGCCGAAGAACACCATCCCAACCATGAAGCATGGGGGTGGCAGCATCATGTTGTGGGGGTGCTTTGCTGCAGGAGGGACTGGTGCACTTCACAAAATAGATGGCATCATGAGAAAGGAAAATTATGTGGATATATTGAAGCAACATCTCAAGACGTCAGACATGAAAGCTCGGTCACAAATGGGTCTTCCAAATGGGCAATGACCCCAAGCATACCTCCAAAGTTGTGGCAAAATGGCTTAAGGACAACAAAGTCAAGGTATTGGAGTGGCCATCACAAAGCCCTGACCTCAGTCCGATAGAAAGTTTGTGGGCAGAACTGAAAAAGCATGTGCGAGCAAGGAGGCCAACAAACCTGACTCAGTTACACCAGTTCTGTCTGGAGGAATGGACAAAAATTCCAGCAACTTATTGTGAGAAGCTTGTGGAAGGCTACCCAAAACATCTGACCCAAGTTAAACAATTTAAAGGCAATGCTACCAAATACTAACAAATTGTATGTAAACTTCTGACCCACTGGGAATGTGATGAAAGAAATAAAGTTGAAATAAATCATTCTCTCTACTATTACTCTGACATTTCACATTCTTAAAATAAAGCAGTGATCCTAACTGACCTAATACAGGGAATGTACATTAAAGAGTGTAAACTTCTGACTTCAACTGTACAACAGTGGTGGGACATTGGGAAAAATCAAATACAACAATTGTGTAAACAATACCATTTCAATGTCACTAAGAGCATAGCAAAAAGAATCGAAGTTCTTGAAAACGATATTGTTGAACTTCAAAGTTTAATTGAAGTGACGGGGGGAAAAATAATATTTTAAGTCTCTAAAGGAAAAAAAAAATATTAGAGAATCTGTTAGGAGTTAAAGCACAGAGGGCATTGATCAGATCTCTTTTTCAGAATTTTTCTGAAATGGATGCTCCATCGAAGTTCTTTTTTCAGTTTAGAAAAGAAAATGGCCAACGCAGATTCATTCATTGTCTTACGTCCGCAAATGGACAAGAGCTCATTGCAGTTTCAGATATTCGCAGAAGGACTGCTGAGTTCTATGAGGATTTATATAAAAGCAAGTATGCAGATCAAGCGCTGTGTGAAGAATTCTTAAGTGGCTTACCACAAGTGAAGGAGACAGCCAAGGTAAAATTGGTGAAGCTGCTGACTGTGGGAGATATACACAAAGCTTTGCAAAGCATGGACAATAGAAGGGTTCCAGGAATAGATGGTCTCACGGTTGACTTCTATAAAACTTTCTGGGGTATTTTAGGCAGTGACCTATTGGAAGATTTTTGCGATAGCATTTCCAGAGATAAACTACCTTTGAGTTGCAGGCATGCGGTCCTGACTCTTTTGCCTAAGAAAGGTGACCTGAAGGAAATCAGGAACTGGAAACCCGTGTCCTTGCTGTGTGTACATCTAAAAATTGGCCAACTGATTTGGCCAACAGGCTGAAAAAAGTGATGGGGCAGATCATACATATGGATCAGTCCTACTGTGTACCTGAGAGATCTATTACAGATAATATTGCTTTAATTACAGATATTTTTGATGTGGCCAGACTTAAAGGTCAAAAATTTGGTATAATCTCTTTAGACCAAGAAAAAGCATTTGGACCGGATAGAACACCAATATTTATGGATTGTTCTTAAGAGTTTTGGTTTTCCCTAAGAATTTATTAATATGATTATGGTGCTTTATGGTGACATTGAAAGTATTGTTAAGGTCAATGGTGGTTTAAGTGCTCCATTTTAAGCTCAAAGAGGAATCAGACAGGGCTGTTCTCTCTCAGGGATGTTGTATTCTGTAGCAATTGAACCATTTTTATGTAAACTGAGAAAGCTTTTAGATGGTGTGTCTTTGTATGGTGAGCAAAATTTTTACTTATCTGAATACGCCGATGATGTGACGGTGACTGTTAAGGGAAGAGATGATATATAAAAAAATAATAATAGTGGAGGATTATGGTAAATTATCATCAGCCAAAGTGAACTGGAGTAAATGTGCTGCTTTGGAAGTATTGTACGTGCAAAAGTTTTAGGCACTGGTAAAAAAAAATTAAATTGAGGATTTCTTAAAAAAAATAATGACATATATAGTTCAATATTTCAATGATTCATTAATCAATTAAAATCATACAAAGTCCAGTAAACAGAAAAAAAGCTCAATCAATATTTGATGTGAACACTTTTGCCTTCAAAACAGCATCATTTCTCCTACATACACCTGGACACAGTTTTACTTGGTTGTTGGCAGATAAGATGTTCCATGCTTCTTGGAGAATTCACCACAGTTCTTTTATTTATTTAGGCTGTCTCAATTACTTCTGTCTCTTCGTGTAATCACAGACTGACCCGATGTTCAGTGGGGGGCTCTGTGAGGGCCATGCCATCTGTTGCAAGGCTCCCTGTTCTTCTATTCTATTCTATTCTATTTGCAAAAGAATAGAGTTTGGGAGTAAAAAATGTATATTTCCTATTGACACACTAAAGTAGCAGATATAAATAACCATCTCAAGACAAATGTTTCTGTGAAACATCTTATGTACCTAAGACATTTGCACAGTACTGTAGGTGGGCGGAATGAGGAAATCCAAGCTTACCAGGTGGGTTGTCATGGGTTTCAGATGGATTTAAATATCTAATATAAATATCTTTTTTTTTAGGTGATGAGCAAACAGTTCAGAAAAATTGGGAAGGGGTAATAGAAATGATTGAAGGAAGACTGAGAAGATGGCGGTATTTGTTGCTCCGAATATCATATAGGGAGCGCACACTCATTATTAACTTATTAACTTTTTAATCATTATTAACATTGTGGCATCAACTCGATGGCATCGATACAAGCATTCTGTCAAAGATACACGCTTTAATTGTTGATTTTTTTCTGGAATAAATTGTACTGGGTTCCACAATGTGTTTTATATTTATCAAGGGATGAGGGTGGGCAAGGTCTTGTAAATTTGAAAAGTCAAAAAGCAGCTTTTAGGTTACAGTTTGTCCAAATATTTTTGTATGGTGAAAATAACACGTGGAAGGCAGGAGTAGACGCAACAGCACAATGCTTAGGAATAAAATCAAGGAGGATAATAGGAGCATTTCTGGAAAGAGTTAAAGGAATTTTAAGTAAAGAAGATTTGGACTTGAATATGGAATACAACGATGGACATGTACCTGACATAAGTGAACCTTTCCCAGATATGGAAATTTCACCTGATTTTGGCATCATCCACTGCTTGATGCCAAAAGAGTAAATGGTTTACAATTATGTTCGGTCGGTGGAAAAAAGTTATATGAATTATTATATGAGTGTTAAGGTGTTTAACAAAATTAAGCTTAAGGGTAGGACAAACACTCCATGGAGTTCTCATTTTAGTGTTGAAAATGATTGCAAACCTGAGTGAAGAATATTGTACAAGCCACCACTGACCAAAGAAACTGGAGATTTGCAGTGGAGAATACTGCATGGTATTATTGCTGTAAATGTGTTTACTAGTATTATAAACAGGTCATTTGAAAGTACAGGTGCATCTCAATAAATTAGAATGTCGTGGAAAAGTTCATTTATTTCAGTAATTCAACTCAAATTGTGAAACTCGTGTATTAAATAAATTCAATGCACACAGACTGAAGTAGTTTAAGTCTTTGGTTCTTTTAATTGTGATGATTTTGGCTCACATTTAACAAAAACCCACCAATTCACTATCTCAAAAAATTAGAATACATCATAAGACCAATAAAAGAAACATTTTTAGTGAATTGTTGGCCTTCTGGAAAGTATGTTCATTTACTGTATATGTACTCAATACTTGGTAGGGGCTCCTTTTGCTTTAATTACTGCCTCAATTCGGCATGGCATGGAGGTGATCAGTTTGTGGCACTGCTGAGGTTGTATGGAAGCCCAGGTTTTTTTGACAGTGGCCTTCAGCTCATCTGCATTTTTTGGTCTCTTGTTTCTCATTTTCCTCTTGACAATACTCCATATATTCTCTATGGGGTTCAGGTCTGGTGAGTTTGCTGGCCAGTCAAGCACACCAACACCATGGTCATTTAACCAACTTTTGGTGCTTTTGGCAGTGTGGGCAGGTGCCAAATCCTGCTGGAAAATGAAATCAGCATCTTTAAAAAGCTGGTCAGCAGAAGGTAGCATGAAGTGCTCCAAAATTTCTTGGTAAACAGGTGCAGTGACTTTGGTTTTCAAAAAACACAATGGACCAACACCAGCAGATGACATTGCACCCCAAATCATCACAGACTGTGGAAACTTAACACTGGACTTCAAGCAACTTGGGCTATGAGCTTCTCCACCCTTCCTCCAGACTCTAGGACCTTGGTTTCCAAATGAAATACAAAACTTGCTCTCATCTGAAAAGAGGACTTTGGAACACTGGGCAACAGTCCAGTTCTTCTTCTCCTTAGCCCAGGTAAGATGCCTCTGACGTTGTCTGTGGTTCAGGAGTGGCTTAACAAGAGGAATACGACAACTGTAGCCAAATTCCTTGACATGTCTGTGTGTGGTGGCTCTTGATGCCTTGACCCCAGCCTCAGTCCATTCCTTGTGAAGTTCACCCAAATTTTTGAATCGATTTTGCTTGACAATCATAAGGCTGCGGTTCTCTTGGTTGGTTGTGCATCTTTTTCTTCCACACTTTTTCCTTCCACTCAACTTTCTGTTTACATGCTTGGATACAGCACTCTGTGAACAGCCAGCTTCTTTGGCAATGAATGTTTGTGGCTTACCCTCCTTGTGAAGGGTGTCAGTGATTGTCTTCTGGACAACCATCAGATCAGCAGTCTTCCCCATGATTGTGTAGCCTAGTGAACCAAACTGAGAGACCATTTTGAAGGCTCAGGAAACCTTTGCAGGTGTTTTGAGTTGATTAGCTGATTGGCATGTCACCATATTCTAATTTGTTGAGATAGTGAATTGGTGGGTTTTTGTTAAATGTGAGCCAAAATCATCACAATTAAAAGAACCAAAGACTTAAACTACTTCAGTCTGTGTGCATTGAATTTATTTAATACACGAGTTTCACAATTTGAGTTGAATTACTGAAATAAATTAACTTTTCCACGACATTCTAATTTATTGAGATGCACCTGTAAATGTCCTTTCTGTGAACACCGAGAAACAATTTTCCACTGTTTTTATATTGTGATAGACTTAAGGTTTAATTTTTAAGACTTCAAGCTATGTTTGCAGATTTTAAGATTTTATTTTCTAATGTTGGTTTTATTTAGGGTTATAAATATTGGAGAGAAAAAAGAAAAAAGGGGCAGTTATTAAATTTTATTGTTGGCCAAGCAAAGACTGCAATATGTTTGACAAGAAGGAAAAAAAAATAGTAGGGTGAGAAGGACAGAATGTGGATGAAGTTTTTAAAAACTTGATAAAAGCAAGAATAAGACAAGAGTTTTTGTTTTACAAATCTATGAAGAACATTGAAGGTTTTAAGAATATACAGAATCATTAGGATATGTTGTGCTCTGTTATAGATGATTAATTAATATTTTCTATACGTATTGAGTGAAGTGTATGGGATTTTTAGTATAAAATGGAATGTGTTTTTGAGTGCAGTGTAATTATCAAGTTGTTTTTAATGTATACCCAGCAAACAGGGGACGTCCCCCGGACGATGAAAATGTCCACTTAGGTCCGCATTTGGTCCGCTTTGTAACGTTTGCTGGCGGATGTTCCGAGGACGTCCTCATTTGGTCCGCTTTGTAACGTTCGCTGGCGGACGTTCCGAGGACATCCGCAGTTGGTCCACTTTGTAATGTTCGCTGGCGGACGCCACACACACACACACACACACACACACACACACACACACAGAAAGAGCACAGCACCTTTACAATTGTTCAAAATAAAATAAAAAGTACTTTGTTCCTTACAATTTCTCACATGTCTGTTTTCTTTGGTTATTCGAGAAGTAAACTAAAATGACGTTCAACGGACTTTAATTGAAAGTCCCAGCTAACAAAAAAGGTCCTCAGAATGTCCCCTAAATGGCCTCTGTCAACGTCCCCTAAACATCCAGAATGGACGTCCTGTGAACGTCCCCTTGAACGTCCAGAGGATGGCAAGAGGACCCTACACATGGATATTCGTGGGACGTTCGTAGAGGCCAATTAGGGGACGTTCTGAAGACCTTTTTTGTAAGCTGGGTAATCTGTAAAACTTGTTTCTATTAAAGTGTTTCAAAATTAAAAAATTATCTCTCTCTCTCTCTCTATCTATCTATTTATCTCTATCTCTTACTACAGACTCTATTAGCAAAGATTTGCATCACTTACATTTTTGTTTCTGATGTAAATTCAAAGTCAAAAGATAAAAGAGAGAAACAAGAATTAGTGAAGTGTGTCTGTCTCACTTTTCTGTTGTTTACTGTCACTCACACACACACAGACACACATGTGCCTAGACTTGTGTTCAGTAAGTGTTTTGTTAATGCAGGGGCAGCCTTTCTATTCAACTGTGCTATAGTCAAGCATGACCCCACACACACACACACACACACACACACACAGGATGAACCCAAGGTGCCATTCTCTCTATGGCCAATGATGTCAGACTGAAAGCATGTTAGAGGATGGAAGAGCAGCGGCAACTGGACCGAAACTGAGACCAGGCAACACACATACATACACACTCACACAGAAGCAGATCTCTCTATTTCACTCCATAAGCTGTCGAGGCTCCCATTAGTACTGTCACATTGGACAATACAACAGCAGCATTCCCCCAGTCACAACAGCTGCGGCCCCACAAGCGCGTGCACACACACACACTCCAAACCTTCATGCCTTCTATTTGCACTATTTATCAATTGTTGGTCTGTGTACACAAGAATCAGAGGAATGGCTTTTGTCTGCATCGTGTCTCACTTTTTTTAATGACTAATTAGAAGAGGCTTGGGGCCATATAGCTTATCTGGTGCTTATAGGTTCGAATCCCAGAACACACAAACATTCAAATTTATACCTTGCAAGCACTATACATCACTTAGATAAAAGTGTCTGCCAAATGCATAAATGTAAATGTATTGACTTTTTACAGTAGTAACTATAACATTTGTCTGCTACAATGTTTTATGTCTCATTAACATTTTAAATATGGATAACTGGCAATAAGCCTGGGCATCAAAACACATCACAAGGTCTCTCTTCTCCATACCATGAGCTCATGAAACAGATCTTTTGAAACTGGACCATAATGACGTATTAAAAACTAGAATTAACATTTTTTAGAAGAAAATGCGAGTGGTGCTTGCCACTCACCAGAAGCGAGCGGATCATGATCTGAAAATGTCATAAGCCAGATTCCAACTCACGATGTCCATATGAGCAACACAGCTCAATGTGTAGGAGCACATGCACTAACCACTAAGCCACATGTCCACAGAGACCCTTGTTTTTACACTAAAAGCTTTTGAAAGCCGTTCAAATGAATGAAGGGAAAGACAGAAAATGGAGAGAAGAGTATGAAAAAAATCTGAAGTGGAAATCAAAGAAGACCAACGCATGGAATGAGATTTTTTTTTTTAAATAAACAGAGAAAAGTGCATTGCAGAAGATGAAAGGGAGGAATGGAAAGGCCACTTGCCATGTCCCGCAGTTTGTTCGTGTCTGCCTATGAACCGTAAATGTGCATGCATGTGTGTCTGCCTATATAGGCAAGTTGATTTGGAATGAGAGCAGCAAACCACAAACAGAATGTGCCAGTGTAAGGTTACAGTGTTTCAGAGGGCAGCCTCATGCCACAAGCAAGAATAAAATCGCCAGGAGCGGCAGAGAGAGAGAGAGCCAAGGAGACTGAAGAGAGGGCGTTAAGTGAGGGAGGTGAAATAATTTGGCCTTGAGGCCTCAGATCAGAGCGCTGCGAAACTTGGCCAACTTTGCCATAGTTTCTGTAGGCCATCTCTGCGTGGCAAAGAGAACACCTTTAAAGTGTGTTTTTTCTGTGAGTGTGTGTGTGCAAGAGAGAGGAATAGTTCACACAAAAATGAAAATTCTGTCATTATTTACACACACTCATGTTGTTTCAAACCCTGTATGACTTTCTTTGTTCCGTGGAACACAAAAGTGAAATTTTGAAAAATATCCTGAATCTTTTCCATATAATGAAAGCGAATGAGGACTGTGGCAGTCCAGCTTCAAACTGACAAAAAAAGCACCATAAAAGTAATGTGGTCCAAATGACTTGTGCATTATTTTACAAGTCTTCTAAATCAAATGAAAGATTTGGGAGAGGAATAAACTAGTAAATAAAATTTACTAATCCTCATGTCATCCCAGATATGTATGACTTTCTTTATTCTGTTGAACACAAACAAAGATTTTTAGAAGAATATCTCAACTCTGTATGTCCATACAATCCCATTGAATGGTTGCCAGCACATTGAAGATCCACAAAGCATATAAAGGCAGCATAAAAGTAATCCATACTATAAATTCTCCTCCATGCCCAGTAGGTGAAGATGTAGGCAAAGAATTTGAATCGCTGAAAACAAAAGATGAATATTGAAGTGAAAGTTGAGATTTATAGTAAAAAGAGAAGTAGCAATGTACAATTCATGAACGAATCAGTTGAAGCAACTCACTGACTCAATGATCCAAATGCAGCGGTTAACAGCTCACTGGAGGGGAAGATTAGCAGTGAATAACAACTTAAATTCTGATCTACAGAATTTCTCGCACAAAGCTATCATATAAAATCAGAAGACTGCTCAAGTCGTATGGACCAATTTAATGGTGCTTTTTTATTTTTTATTTTAGAGCTTAAGTTTATATTCACATTTATTAGATAAAACAGTGGTTAGGATATTCTTTAAAAAAATCACTTTTGTGTTCCAAAGAGAGAGAAAAGTTTTGGAATGACATTAAGGGGTTTGGAATGACATTAAGGTGAGTAAATAAAGACAGATTTTTGTTTTAAGAGGAACTTTTTCTTTAAAAAAAAAAAAAAAATCCAGAGTGTCCAACACCAAATCCTTTCACTTATGTCCTCCTTTCCTTGAAAGCTAATATCTGTAATTATTTGTGTCTGTCTTAAGACAAGCTTACACAATGCATGATCCCACTGTTTTCAGATGGAACTAGACACTAATTCCATGAGAATCAGGGATGATCCACATGGAGCTGCAGTCACCTCGTTGGAACGTTGGAAAATGGGCATTTAAACATTAGAAAGAAGAAGAGAAGGAGGGAGAGGAGAGTTCCCAGGGGAAATCCAATGAAAGGCAGACAAGCGCACACACCAAACTTAACGCCCTGTTCAGAAACCAATAGTGGTCTGACAGCTGAGAAAAAGCTATTTGAGACCAATTGTTGCTCCATCAGTGTTTCACCATTAAAACTACCAGACACTATTCATTTGATCTGTCAGTTCTATATTTGGTAATCCCACAATTGCAAAGCGTCAAACTTTCTCAGTCTTTTTTTGTTTCATAGAGTACAGATACAGAGCAGATACAATAGTCTTCCATAATCATGGTCTTTCTTCTGGTTTGCCCTGAAACTATAGTCTCTCTCAGAAATGGCATACTATCATACAACCAGTACTTTTTTTCAGTATGTACAGTATAATGTGCACAGTATGCATATGTTCTGTATAGAGTACATGAAGTTTAGCATTGCATACTGCATACTGTTTCACATTAAAAAAAAAAATTTAAGTAGCTGGTATATACTACGCAGTATGCAGTGTGCATTACGCAAGTATTCCACTTCAAACATCGTCTCTGGATCCAAAAGAGCAGAGCAGAGAGAAATAAAGGTTTACGGTTAGAGCATTTAATACCTGTCACTGGGCTCCAGAGAAAAGCAGCGCTCCATAAGTTATTGGTTTGCAAGCTATGCAAATGCAGTGTTGCGGGGATGCCAGTGAGCCAAGATGGGGGCCAAATTTACAGCCATGTAATTGGAAGTTATACAGCCTCTTATGAAGGTCTTCAAAAGGCTTTTAGAGATGACTAATCCACTTAATGACCAAGACTCATTTCCTAAACACACGGCCTGCTGGCGAAGGGATTCGTTCAGATGAGTAAAACTGAACAAAATGATGGTGCAAAGATAAGACATGAGTTTTTTTAAGGTGCTTCCACTTTAAAGTACTGTTGCTGGGATAGATCAATGTTCCCTGGTTTCATGTACTTCACAGGAGTGGATCTTTGTTCAATACACCTTTAGAAATTAGAAACTAATATGTATTTTTATACTGTATTCTAATTCAGATCATATCAACTGTAAATCTACAAGCATTTTTATGTGCTTGCTAGGCAAAAAAGCAGGGCTGGACAGAAAACATTGGAAACATGTATTTGGACTTAGAAGTGAAAAATCTCCTGGAAATTGCTTTGATACATTCAATTAATAAGGGTTGGAGCTAAACTGTGACCCTCCAGGAAAGGAATTGAATAGCTCTGCCCAACATGTTTGGTCCTGCAAAACCAGATAAACCACTGCGACCCACTTTTGTCAGGGCCAAGGGACCAGGGACTCTACCCACAAGGCCATGCAAAATTCCTCAGTCACCACGGTCATCATTCAGAGCATTCGGGGGGCATGCTGGTCCGAGACACAAGGATCCATCATCTGACGATCATCTTCCACCCCAGAAAGCCCTGTAATCCAGCCAAGAGCTTGTGTTTCATACGGCTCTGACTCTGACACAGATATGAGTTCATCACCTCTGGATCGGGGATCTAAAATCCCACTTTAATTAGTGACAATTCATACACCCCTGACTAAAACAGCTGTGACATGAGAACACGCAACATTACCGCATACAACCTCAATATTAGAGGTTGAAGAAAGGAGGAAACTGTTTATAAGAAAAAAGAGAGAGGACAACTTAAACGAGTGATTCGGGAATCACTATAACAACACTGCAAAATAAGATTTCCTTAGTATTTTTGTCTGGTTTCCAGTAAAAATATTAAAACATCTTTAAAGCAAAATAGGTGTACATGAAAAGCTAAATAAAATAAGATATTTATGGCTAAATAAAAGAAGTAGAAGAAACTTTAAGGGGAAAGTAGTTTATTTTTCTTATCCCATTGGCAAATCTTTTTTTTTCTCTCTCTCTCTGCAAACAAGACTATATCTTATGCCATTTTGTTTATCAATAACATGTGGCTTATTTCAAAGATATAACTGGAACATCAGACAAAAACTGATTAAAATTACTTTTTTTTGCAGTGTAGATACTGGTGCTATGCAGCAATCAAATATGTACAAAGCATTCTCGTTGGCCTAGTGGTTAGTGCACATGCTCCAACAAAGACTATGCAAGTTTGAATCAGGCTTTCAACATTTCCTGATCCTGTTCCTCCTCCGTATCATTTCATGTCCTCTCTACACTATCATATCTGTATGTTTACTTACATGCATGAAAAAATGCTAGACCCACTTTATATTAGGTGTCTTTAATGACTATGTACTTAAGCGTTTGATACAATGTACTTATGTACATGTGTGTTGTTGCATTGTACATATACTGACAGCCAAAAGGTTGGAATAATGTACAGATTTTGCTAGTTTGGAATAATGTACAGATTTTGCTCTCATAGAAAGAAATTGGTACTTTTATTCACCAAAGTGGCATTCAACTGATCATAATGTAAGGTCAGGACATTAATAACGTGAAAAATTACTATCACATTTTGATTATTATAATTTTTTTTAAACTTAAACTACTTCAAGGAGCTCTCATCAAAAAATCCTCCATGTGCAGCAATGACAGCTTTGCAGATCCTTGGCATTCTAGCTGTCAGTTTGTCCAGATAGGTGAGTATTTCACCCCACGTTTCCTGTAGCACTTGCCATAGATGTGGCTGGCTTGTCGGACACTTTTCACACACCTTACAGTCTAGCTGATCCCACAAAAGCACTATCCATAACACTCTTTTCCAATTATCTGTTTCTTTTTGTTTTTATGTTTCAAATGTGGCTTTTTCTTTGCAATTCTTCCCATAAGGCCTGCAGTCTTCTCTTTACTGCTGTACATGAAACTGGTGTTGAGAAGGGTAGAATTCAATGAAGCTGTCAGCTGAGGACATGTGAGTCTCTTTCTGTCCTTGTTAGAGCCAGCTGTCCTTTGTCTTTGAAGACTGTAGTGTACACCTTTGTATGAAATCTTCAGACCTATTTCAACCGGTTTAAACTAGTTCATAATTACCTATTATTTATATACCAAATACCTGATATTTTTGGCAGTTTCAAGCATTGTATAGCCTTTACTCCTCAAAACAATGATTGACTGACAAAAGCTGTTTCTTTTTTTTTTGCCATTTTTGACCTAATATTGATCTTAAGACACGCCAGTCTATTGCATACTGTGGCAACTCAAAAACAAACACATATTGGCTTCATTTAATGAACCAAATAGCTTTCAACTGTGTTTGATATAACGGCAAGTGATTTTATAGTACCAAATTAGCAATTTAGCATGATTACTCAAGGGTAAGGTGTTGGAGTGATGGCTGCTGGAAATGGGGCCTGTCTAGATTAGATCAAAAAATACTTTTTTCAAATAGTGATGGGGCTGTTTTTTACATCAACAATGCCCTGACAATACTTTGTGATCAGCTGAATGCCACTTTGGTGAATTAAAGTACAAATGTCCTTCCGAAACAGCAAAATCTGTTCATTATTCCAAACTTTTGGCCGCTAGTGTACATTTAAAGTACCTGCATTTAACTACATCTGTAATCACACTGTCAACTTTACCCCTAACCCTAAAACCTAACCCTACCCCTACTTCTAAACCCACCTGTCCAGAACCCCAACCTCAATCGCAGCAAATGTGTATCATGTGAGAATTTTCAGGAACAACATGTAGTTACACAATAAATACATTTTATTGTATGTATTTTAATGTAAGTACATAGTAGTTAATGACACCCAATATAAAGTGGGACCAACATGATGATAACTATCAAAATTCAGACAATGCATGAACATCACATTTAAATGAGGTTTTGAAATAATCTGTTTTTTTGTTGTTGTTGTTTTTCAGTACAAAATGTAAAGAGACATGTGTATATGACATGTGCACATTGAATGAACTGACAGAACACTTATAAAAGTGTTTACATGTAATGCGAAATTGTGGTAAAGGCCAAAAATATAGGTGTGTTGGTTGATTTTTAATTGTTTTAATATTCATGATTTTTCCCTGTAAAAAAAAAAACACTGTTTACTATGTAAGATCGATGTAAGATGGTAGATATAAATGCACTCAAAAAGTAGCAAAAATGCCATATAAGCATTCTATTGCACTGCACCTCATTTAATTGCTTCGCAATCGGTAAAAAACCCAAAACCTGAGTTCAGAAATGATCGCTAAACAAACATTTGTGAGTACATAAGTTTAAATCAACAGCACATAATATTACACTTTAGAAGACAAACTAGACGTAACCACCTGTCCAAAACTTCTGCTGCCACCCCTACCCCTTCGCCTCCATGTTATCTTTGCTGTCAGGAGAGGAACAGGTGGAGGGTTCAGGGGAATGTTTAACCGATCTCGCTCATCAGCTAGCAATTAAAATGGCTGCCATGTTATATAGAATGTCTCTAAGATAAACAATACCAAAGATGCCAGAATGTACAGTCTGTCCGAGTGTATGTTTGTGTGAAAACGCTGCACTCTCTAAAGGATAAAGTTGACTGGTTAAAGATCAGTAATGTCTATCTCACGAGGCAGCTCTGATTTCTGTGCCAATAATCTATGTGAACCCCCCATTTGTCATCATTTAGTGTCTGAAGTCCAGCAACAGTGTGATAAATTATTGTGTAAACGCAAATAGTTTCTGGAAAACAATGGGTTTGACATATTTGTGTTGCCCAACATAATTAACTGGTGCATTACATGCCTGTGTGTCCTTTGTCTTGGAAATAAGTACAATAGAACTCAGGAATTTTTAACCCACTTACAACTCTGGAATAAGTCAGTCAGGTTTAGATTACATGCCAGATTAGACAGCTAAGGAAAAGAGAATACAAAAGAAGATTTACGGATCCACAGAAGACATAATTGGTAAAGTATTGGGTTGATCCCTTAAAGTAGTCCACAAAAAAAAAAAAAAAAAAAAATCTCTCATTATTTACTCACCCTCATGATGTTTCAAAACCCATATGCTGTTATTTTTCTGTGGAACATAAAAGCAAAAAAAAAAAAAAAAAAAATTGTGTGTGTGACCAGGCACTGTTAAGCTCCAAAAAAAAAAGAAAAAAAAAAGGATAAAAAGCACCA
Organism: Myxocyprinus asiaticus; assembly: GCF_019703515.2. Lineage (NCBI taxonomy): Eukaryota > Metazoa > Chordata > Actinopteri > Cypriniformes > Catostomidae > Myxocyprinus > Myxocyprinus asiaticus. The sequence continues at coordinate 46,153,779 of NC_059349.1, read as the reverse complement.
TAAAAATCATAATGTAGACCATTTGACTCATGCACATTATTCTAAGTCTTCCAGATCATACAATAAGTTTGTGTAAGGAACGAACTAATATTGAGGTCATTATTCACAGATTATTTAGCCCTGCCATCAAGTTGTCGTGGTGTCAATAATGTCAATGAACCATTTTTAAATCTGGTCATGAAGGTGGGCTAGCTTCAGAAGAGGTAAGATTATCAGTGAAAAACATTTTATATTTCGGATTGTAGAAACAAAGCTATCGTTTGGCTTCAGAAGACTTATTGTGTGCACCAGTTGTTATGCCATTTTTTAAGCTTGGTAGTCCCTAGTCACTATGAACTGTCGTTGTTTAGCATGAGCTTCATCATGATTCTTCCAAAATTTCTACTTTTGTGTTACACAGAAAAAAATAACAGCATACAGGTTTGGAACAACATAAGGGTGAGTACATTTTTGGGTGAACTATCTCTTTAATTCCAGAATGAAAAACACTTCTCTTCCAAACTAGATATTCTCTCCACAGTTCCAGCTGTTCAGACATATTAAACATCTGTGACGACTGGTGGCAGTTCTGTCTCATGAAACCTTCACTGATGTTCACCATGCTCTAGGAAAGACTGAACAACAGGAAATCAAAACATCATCTCTCCTCTCTCTGCTGGTGTAGGGATAGCCTTAAGATGTTGGAAGAGACAGATAGGGTGGAGAGTTTGAGCCATGATTGGGTTTGGATTATGCGTTTGGTTGTCCACTTCAGTCTGAAGTAATGAAGTGAATAATGAGACATGAAGTAGTTAGACGTCAACCTAAGAGGCGTGTGAAAGTGGCCGCAATGACACTCTAGAGATGATACCACTCCCTCTCTCCTCTGACGTCCACTGGCCTACAAACAACTTCTACTCTTATTTTCTTTCCTTTTTCTTCTAAACATATATCAATTTAATCACATCCTCCCTGCTGGAAAAAAACAGGTCACATCAGACTAATCAAGATGGTTGACATGTTCAGGCAGTGTTTCAGAATGCTTTGACAAGAATTTTGGTTAGGAACCAACAAGAGATGTTGACCCAAAAAAACAACCTTCAAAGTCACTGTTCTGCAAAATGGTTAAGCAGCCCCTCACCAGCTTAGCCAAGGTAATTTACTAGCCCTAACTAAATTGACCAAAATAGTCTACCAGGTTGACCTGAATCAACCAAGGTGATTCAAACCAGGTCTACTGGCTTGTAGTCCAGTTAATGACCAATCTAGCCCACCCTGGACCAGCAAATGACCACAAAAAACTCCAGCTTGGACCAGCCAGAAACCATGTAAAACCAGCCACAAACTTAAGTTGGTTTTAGCTGGACAGGACATCCCCTTTCCTAAAAAAAAAAAGAAAAAAAAAAAAAGAAAAGAAAAAAAACAGCTGTTTTTTTGGAACATGGTAGCTGTTATTATTTGCTGGTCCATGGTGGTTTACTAGTTTTACCATATTGAAACTATATTAAAACCGGGTCGACTGGCTGGTAGTCTAGCTGATGACCAACTAACCATGGACCAACTAACTACCATAAATAACCAGCTTGGACAAGCTAGAAATCATGTAAAACCAGCCACCACCTTAAGATGGATTTATCTGGATTAGGCTGGTAGGGCTTCCCTTTTCCTGAACATAAAGGAACCAGATCAAAACAAGGTCCACTGGCTGGTTGTCCAGCTGATGATCCATCTAGATCACCTGGTACCAATCAATTGGCCATAAACAGCCATGTAACAGCTAGAAAACGTTAGCTTGATGTTCTAGCAGGTTTTACCATTTCTTGAAAAAAGCAGGTAATTTCAATTGAAGGTGGTCAAGCTGTTTTTGAAACATGGTAGCATATTTTTTGCAGGTCAATAGTGGTCTACCAGCACCAACCAGTATGAACAAGATGGCCTACAAAAAAATAAAATAAAATAAAATAAAAAAATAAAATACAAATAAAATAAAACAGGTCCACCGACTGGTAGTCCAGCTGATTATCCATCTACACCACCTTGGACCAACTAATGACCACAAAAAACACAGCTGGGACCAGCCAGAAACCAAGCAAAACCAGCTACTAACTTAAGTTTAGTTTTAGCTGGATTTTCTCGTGGGGATTCCTTTTTCGAAGAAACTCGTACTCACTAGGAACACAGTTCTGATTTTGAATTTCTCAAACAATTCACTCTCCTCTGTCTCAATCAAGCCTCTCATCATCTGCAGTGTTTGTTGTTAAATAACATTGGTGCAGCTAAGTATTTCCCCTCACCAAAGAGCTCAGCATGCATTCTTTAGAGGAGCGTAGACAGCTGGGTGGCTCAAAATCTTTCTTAAACCTTTGTTAAATAAACAACAAAAGCATTCATTCTGTCCTGAGCGATTAACATGGGCCAGCACCATTCCTCGAACACCAGCGTCTGTCTCAAGGCAGCTAGTCAGCAGGGGCCAAATGGGATGTTTAGAATCCATCTATTTCCACTGTTTCCATGGGAATGACAAAGCAGGTGCATTGCGTGTGAGGTTAAAGCCACTAGATTTGCTCAGAGGTACGGAATGAGCACCACTTCCTGTCCTGAGCCCACTCGCTCTGATGCAAGCGCTGAGTTTGGGATGATCCGTCCACTCAGGACAAAATGTCTCTCTCTGTCTCCATCCTTTTTCTTTTTCTATTTAGGAGATACATGTCGTGGTCCAGGGCCAGCTAAGGAAGTAACATGGCAAGCTCAATTAGTCAATGGATAAATCTACTCTCCAAAAAGGCCAAATGATCTGTGGGAGGAGGACGTGGACAAGGAGGGGGCTCCTCAGAGACTTTGAAAGTCATGCAATCACTTACGAAGACATGTGAAAGACGAACAACAAAAATGGGTAAAGAAAGAATGAAGAAATGAAAGATAGAAGAAGAGAGGAAGGGTTTCCCCACAGCTCATCTGGCGAGGTACCATCTATAAAGTCCCAAGAAGGCGTCTACTGTCACTGCCAAGCAGTAATGAGAAATTTTACTAGAATTCACACACATATTTTCATTGAGGAACATTCCAGAACTGTGCAAACCTTTGAGTGTGTGCAGTAATAGAAGCATCTGGTTCTTGGGTCCTCTCCAAGCAGAGTTTGAGCATTTTAAACTTAGAAATTATTATTATTATTATTATTTTTTTTTTACTTGGTGTAAAGTTTTATGTACTGTTGATCATGAACACAAGTCTTAAAATTGTGAGGAAATATTATTATTTTATTTTTTTTTTTACTAGAAAAGGTAAAACATAAGATGCTATTTCTAAGGTAATTATGAACTAGTTTATACCAGTTTAAATAGGTGTGAAATGTCTCTTCTCAACATCTCATCTCATTTCTTCTCTAATAAGAGTAAAATTTGCATATTTTTTTAAACTGACAAATAACTTGATTGTTTTTACTGAAACTTGGGGTCTGGGTGTTCTCCTTGTTCTCCTCCCCTTAATCTAAATTCTTTATGCAACATACATCTGTTATTTTGCACCTCTTCAAACCTCTGAGGGAAAATGTAGTGTTGGAAAGTGTGATGGAAACATACACACACATACCCAAGGAGAGACAAGGAATGAGTCACTGTCTTTATAAACCCCAGTGAAAAGGAGAAAAGGTCTAACAGCTACTTATGGGAAGGCTTTATTTCCACGCTCATTGTTGCATTACTCACTTTCATGGATATTGTGCACAGTATGCTAATTTATGTATGCATGGAATACCCGAATGGCCTACAATTCCCAAAATGTGCAAAATAATGTACAAACAGAGCACACACAGCATGAACTAATGCATCCTACAATGCAAAGCGCTTGACTTGACCTTCTATTTCCAACAAATGAAACAAAAGCAATACGAATCCAGATATTTTTACTCTTCTTGAGTAAAAATGCAAATTAACTGTACTTATTCTGGAGACGAAAACTCACTCAATAAAATATGCAACGTAGTGAGGTCCTGTATAACGTATCCTAGGAGTAAGGACGCAATAAAAGAAAATTGAGATGTAGGCGAAGATCAAAAATCCAATATTGTGGTTTATAAGGCAGCACTGTCAAAGCAGCCAATGGTCGCTGAAATGTGGAGTAAATAATATGCAAATCAGCAACAATTCCCAGAACAAGAACATACATGTCACATAATGTAAAATCATTTGACAACATTGTAGCATACTACTGTTTAAAATTTTCATTTGTGCATATTGTGTACTGCAGTGTTTCTCCTATATGAATTCTGAAGCATGCAGCTGCTAAATGTATTTAGACTGCTGTTTTTATTACAAAATTTTCTGTTTTTTACATAGAAACTCAAAATTAATGCTTTACTGTCAAATGTGCATCTCAATGCACAAAATATGCAATATTATATGTAATTGCATGGGTGCTCCCAAAGCAGGTGCTGGTGCCACATTTTCAACTGGCCCTTTGAGGGCATACGTAATGCTGATGTGGCCCAGGCTGAAATTGAGGTTGACACATAGGCTATTCCTCCACCAACATGCATTAATGCGGGTCCGGCGTTTCAGGCTCATGGACGCGCACACAACAGCACCACTGCTGAAAATAATCCTGTACTGATTCACATACTATTTTAAAACATTATAAGCAGTACACAAAATGGACCTTAAGGGTATGGTAAATGGCATACTGTATGTGAGTTGACACAAATGAAAACAATGCTGTGAGGGAAAATGCATTGTAACTAACCTCGATAGTTGATAAAACATTTAAAATATTCTAAAATCTTTCCAACATTTAAAATCTTTCCAAGAAAGTTCCAGTGGCCAAAGACCTATAGAAGGAACTATTCTTCTTTCCCTCACAGCCTCATTAAATTAAATATGGCATCTACACTTACTAAGGACCATATATTGCATAGTATGCAGTAAAGTTGTACACTAGTATTCCATTCTGATGGATGCATAGCTCAACTCAGCAGAGAGGAATAAAGATTTCTAGAAAAATTATTTAATCACTATTCTGAACATTACGAACATAGCCTTTGCCCTTGAAATTAATTTTCTCACTGACAGTGGCTTAAACTCTAAATGTGTCCCCCATGTCTTTATCCTGTTATCATTTATCAGACTCTTCCCTGAGCTTCGACAACCACAGATATACATCCCCTGAAGCAAAAACTATATTAACTTTATTATTATACTACAAACATACACCCATTCTCACGCTGAACGCACTGAAGCTGGATTATTAGAATCAACTCTGTCTACTAAACTTGCTTTAGAAGAGAAACCACGCAAATGGGAAGATATTCAAACACACAGCAACAGACAGACAACCCAAACAAACACACACCTCCCAGCTATGCTCTTATATTAATGAGGGCAAACCTCAGAAAATCATTCAAATTAATTTTAAGATAAAGCCTATAATCAGATATGATGAATGTCCACCAAAGGGGAATGATTAATCCATGATGGAGACAGCAAAACAGACATGGTCTTCTCACAGTCTGTTGTATTATTTAGAGAAAAAACAAATTCTCACAATAATTACAAGAATGTTAAGGTGGAGGTCACGTGACGCCATACGAGGATCGGATGTGTGAATGGCAAGCTCTGCGCACTTTCCTTGTTTTAACACTTTTAATGCTATAAACTGGTGAAATTCGATACACTCTGTTCCATAAATGTTCTAGGAGGACAATATGTCAAAGAATTCAAAATCCTCAGGCTCTGGAGACATTAAAAGACACTTACATGCTCAAGCTGATGCCCCAGAGCCTGGGAGTCGATTCAGTCAGGGAAGTGCGCTGAGAGATGCTGAACATGTCGGCAATGCTGACGAAGGTTGTTGCTGACTTGGAGGATCTTGCTGTGAAACGTCGATCGTTCACTGCCATGGAGGTGAAGTTCACTGATGTGGTTTCAAGAGTGGGGGATGTTGAGAAACGGATCGATTATCTGGAGTCATCGGAGAGGGAATTATCTGCTAATCCACTAGTGACCAAGGTGGATTTGGAGCGTGTCTGGGAGAAGTTGGAGGACATGGAGAACTGTAGCCGGTGGAATAATGTCCGCATCATTGGAATTCCTGAGGACGAAGAGGGACAGAATATGGTGAAATTCCTGGACGGGCTCCTTCCGAATCTGCTCGACATAGCAGGCCATAAGCTGGAAATCGAAGGGTTCCTGCTCGGCGATCCGTGGCGGGAGGTAGGCCCCAATCAATTCTGGCCAAATTTCTGAGATCATCCGATAAAGATCTCATGAGGCGAGGAGTAAAGGAAGGCTTTCTTGGAAAAACCACAGCATTTTCTTGTTCCCAGAATTCGTGAATTCGACAAGAGAGAAACATGATCGATTCAAGGAATGTAAGAAACTTTTATGTCAACAGAAGGTCGCTTTTGCACTGATATTCCCAGTCAAATTGAGAATAGATGCTAAGGATGGCTGTAAAACATTCACATGCCCACAGCAAGCGATGTCCTTCATAAAGTCAATGGAGTAAGTCATCTTGTGGTACTCATGTTGCAGCCGGGTAGACCGGGTCACTGAACATTCGCTTGACTATTTGAGGAAACTGCCTACACATTTTTTTGTGCTGGTTCCACCTAGCGGGTGGAGTTTATTTTGTAGAGTAACACACCTTCAGGACAGTTTTATGGATGAATCTACATGCTCTCTGTGCTTATTCCTACTATTGGCTGGAGTTTGTTTTATAGATTATCTTTTGCTGTGTAATTCTGTCTCACAAAATTTGTATAGAAACACCAGACTTAAGTAATCTGACGGCAAAGTTTTCATGGGGGTTCTCGTTGGTGTGCATGGACTGTTTGAGTTTAGAGGGTCGGACATCAGTTCGCGCACACGTTTTTCTTTTTTCTGTTTGTTTGGTTCTGGGAGATGTTCGGGTTTTGATGGTTGCACTAATGTTGGAATGTGGTCTTTATAATCTTGTTTTTGACACACAATTTATTTTTTCTTATATGTCAAAATGTCAAATGTTAGTATGAGTGGATTGTCTCTCTCCACATGGAATGTGAATGGGTTGTGGCACCCCATAAAAAGAAGGAAGTTTATTTCTCTTCTTAAGCATAAGAAATATGATATAGTGTTTCTTCAAGAAATGCATCTTTCCCTGAAGGAAGCTGAAAAATTTGGGAGGATATGGGGTGGGCATTTTCTTAAGTGCTGGCTCGGGTAAGAGCAGGGGAGTGATTACACTGAAAAGTAAACATCTACAATTCAAATGTCTCAAACAGTTTAAAGATCAATTAAGAAGAGTCATTATTGTTTTAGCTGAAATTCAGGGGCAAAGTCTTATTTTGGCTAATATTTATGCACCTAACTTTGATGATCAGGGCTTTTTTATAGATCTTGAAGGGATGTTGCAAGTCGCTGGCACCCCTTACGATATAATATTGGGAGGAGACTTAATCTTTTGATTGACCCAGTCCTTCACCATAGTGAAGCAAAAGTGTGCAAGCCCCCTACAGCAACACTGACGCTTCACAGGATGTGTAAAAATCTTGGTCATACAAATATTTGGAGACTTTTGAACCCATCTGGGAGGGACTATATATTTTTTTCATCAGTCCATAAGATTTACTCTAGAATAGATTTTTTTTACATATATCTAAGTCCATCATTTCATCAGTTGCTGATTGCTCAATTGGAAACATTTTTGTCTCAGATCAAGCCCTGGTGTGTTTAGAGATGTTGCCACATATGGAGAAAAGGAAATCATATAGTTGCCACTTTAATGTATCCCTTGTGCAAAATCCTGAATTCCAACAAATGTTAAAGGCTGAAATCAATGCCTGTATGGAGCCCAACTGGTCCTCAGTATCCTCTGTGGGCATGGCTTGGGAGGCACTTAAGGCAGTTCTTAGGGACCGGATCATACAGCATGCCGCATTCACCAAAAATTGGTGACCTCGTGGAATTGGAAGGGGATATTAAAAGAGCTGAAGCACCGAATGTCATCTAATGGCCTCAGAGAATTGACCCGATTGAAATAAAGATATAATACAATTTTGTCACGGAAGGTGGAGTTTTGGCTATTCAGGGCGAGACAGTCATACTTTGAGCGGGGGACAACGCAGGAAAACTTCTGGCTAGTTATATAAAACAGAGAGTCTTTTTCTACCATTCCCTCAGTAAAATTTGCTGGTGGTGAAATATTTACCTCGGCCATTGATATTAACAATGCTTTTAAAGAATTCTATCTTTATCTTTATTGTTCCACGTGTTCTTCTTCTGAAACTTTGTGGAACCATTAGAATTTCCTAAACTGACGGCTGAGCAAAAAAATTCTCTTGATTCTGAGATAAACTTGGAGGAGCTTAGCGAGGTAATTAAGGCCTTGCCTACAGGCAAGACGGCTTTGCCACTAAATTTTTTTGATCTTATGCTACAGAACTGACTCCACTTTTGCTAGAAGTTTATACGGAATCATTAAAGAATGGAAAGCTTCTGCAAACCATGGTACAAGCCCGGATCAGTCTGATTCTTAAAAAGGACAAAGATCCAAGTGAGTGTAAGAGTTACCGTCCAATTTCCCTGATCCAGATAGACGATAAAATATTGTCAAGAATTTTGGCTAACCGATTAAGTTATGACATCTCTTATACATATAGATCAGGTGGGGTTTATTTGGGCCCGTAACTCTTCTGATAACATTAGGCATTTCATTAATGTCATATGGGCAGTGGCGAATGATCAGACTCCAGTCACTGCCATCTCACCTTGATGCCGAAAAGGCATTTGATATGGTAGAATGGGATATTTTTTTAGGATTTTGGAAATGTACGGTTCGGGAATACTTTTATTGTTTGGATTAAATTACTTTATAGACACCCGATAGCGGCGGTTCAAACGAATGGATTAATTTCATATTATTTTACTCTGGATAGGGGCACCTGGCAGGGTTGCCCTTTTTCCCTTTATTGTTCTGTCTTGCCCTGTAACCATTAGCAGCCACGATAAAGAAAGGAGGATGATTTTTCAAGGGTGGTGGTGGGAGGTGTGGTGCATAAGCTTTTGCTTTATGCAGATGATATTTTATATTTGTCTCCGATCCTACTAGATCTATGCCTTGCCTCCTTTTCTAAGTTCTCAGGATACAGAGTGAATTGGTCTAAATCCGAAGATTTGGCTCTGACAACGTACTGCCCGGTAACGGCTTTTCAGCCAGGTGCCTTCCAGTGGCCCAAACAGGGCATTAAGTATTTGGGTATTTTATTCCCAGAAAATTTGTGTGATTTAGTTAAGAGTTAATTTGAGTAAAGATGCTGACTACCACACCTGGAGTCACAAGTTCGAATCCAGGGCATGGTAAGTGACTCCAGTAAGGCTTCCTAAGCAACCAATTGGCCCGGTTGCTAGGGTGGGTAGAGTCATGTTGGGTTAACCTCCTCGTGGTCGCTATAATGTAGTTCTCGCTCTCTGTGGGGCGCATGGCGAGTTGTGCATTGATGCCACGGAGAACAGTGTGAAGCCTCCACACATGCTAGGTCTCCGTGGTAACGTGCTCAACAAGCCATGTGATAAGATCGTCCGTAGCCATATCACACTGTAGCTCAAGACTGGTTGCCCACTGAAGCTAAGCAGGGTTGAGCCTGGCCAGTACCTGGATGGGAGACCTCCTGGGGAAAACTAGGGTTGTTACTGGAAGAGGTCTTAGGGAGGCCAGCACGGGGTGCTCACCCTGCAGTCTGTGTGGGTCCTAATGCCCCAGTGTAGTGATGAGAATACTATACAGTAAAAAGGCACTGTCCTTCAGATGAGACATTAAACTGAGGTCCTGGCTCTCTGTGGTCACTAAAAATCCCAGGGCACTTCTCGTAAAAAGAGTAGGGGTGTAACCCTGGTGTCCTGGCCAAATTCCCCCCATTGGCCCTTCTCAATCATGGCCTCCTAATAATCCCATCCATAAATTGTCTCTATAACTCTACTCTCTCCTCACCACCAATAGCTAGTGTGTGGTGAGCGTACTGGTACACTATGGCTGCTGTCGCATCATCCAGGTGGATGCTGCACACTGGTGGTGGTTGAGGAGAGTCCCCTGTTCACTGTGTAAAGCGCTTTGAGTGTAGTGTCCAAAAAAGCGCTATATAAAATGCACCATTCATTCAAGATGCGTGGATTGACTCTCTCAGACGTGGAGGCAACCGAGATTTGTCCTCCACCACCCGGATTGAGGCAAGTCATTATGCCACCACGAGGACTTAGAGTGCATTGGGAATTGGGCATGCCAAATTGGGGAGAAAAGGGGAGAAAATCCAAAAAGTTAATTAGACCCTTTAAATTTAAGAGTTAATTTTGACCCTTTAATAAAAAGGTTTTCAAGCAATGTGAGCAGGTGGGCTTCATTACATTTATCTATGACTGGGAAGGTTAATGTTATTAAAATGAATTGTATTCCAAAATTCAACTACCTGCTACAATCTCTCCCTATAGATGTCCCCCTCTCTTATTTCAAGCAATTGGAATGGTAAACATCCCAGATTACACTTCAATATGTTACATAGGCCGATTGACAAAGGTGGGCTAGGCCTACCCAAAGATTTTGTTTTATTATTATGCATTCGGTCTCAGATATTTGGCTCAATGGTCGTTTCCACCTGAGAGAACCCCTCCCTGGTTTTGAATTGAACAGGAATTTCTTGCCCCCATTTTGCCATTGCAAAGCATTTCTATCAAACTAACCGGTGAAGTTAAGTTACACCCCGTTATCTCGCATTTGCACGTGATATGGACAAAAGTGTAAAGAGTGTTTAATTCAGATATTTATTTAAATGTTGCTTCGAGCATGTGTCTGGAGTGTTGAGATCCTTTGAAAATATGGTTCAACATTTTGGGATTCCCAGGTCTCAATTCTTCAGGTATTTACAGCTGTGCCACCTGCTTTGTACTATTTTTGGGAGTAGCATACACCCCCTAGAGTGGCATATACTCTGGGAGTGGTGATTACTGCTTTTAGAAAAGGTCATGATGCATCAGTGTATTACTCCCTGCTAATTCAGAGTCTGGAGGATGGAGCTTCGGCTTCTCTCAAGAGATTATGGGAGAAAGATTTAAACTTGGTATTAGAGGAGGGAGTGTGGGCTAGGATTCAAAAAAATGTCAAGTCTACATCTAGAGATGCAAGGGTGCGCCTTATGCAATTTAAGATATTACATCTTTCTACTGGACCCCCTCTAGATTGTATAGGCTTGGTCTTAAAGACACACCCACCTGCTGGCGATGCCAATCAGAAGATGGGGACACAACCCATGTTTTTTGGTGGTGTGTTAATATCTAAGAATTTTGGTTGAGGGTTCAGAGTTTTATGTGTGACTATTGGGCACTAAAATTTCATTTTGCCCCAGACTCTGTATATTCCAGTATTAACACCGCGAGGGCGGTGTTATTTCCCTTGAAATGAGCATAAAATATTTCGCTCATCCGGGAGAGAGGCAGCAGTGTTCACGGCAGAGTTTTTATTCCCTTTAAAGTACGTGATGATATTAATTCCCTGCCACATGCTTGTAGAGTTGGTGGTGTTAAACTGTCCTTCAATCTTGTCTCTGTACTGGCGTTTGGCTGCTCTGATAATTTTAAGGAGTGCATAACTGGCTTGTTTATGCTCCTCTGCATTCCCGGAATTAAAAGCAGCGCGAACATCGCTATTTATCCATGGCTTCTGGCTGGGGTATATCCATATTGTTTTGGTCAGAACAACGTCCTCTACGCACTTTCTGATGAAACACGTTACGCTATCAGCGTAAACCTCGATGTCGTCATCAGAGGCGGACCGGAACATCTCCCAGTCCATGTGATCAAAACGTAGAATCTGATTGGTCTGACCAGCACTGGATCGTTCTGAGCGTGGGTGCTTCCTGTTTCAATTTCTGACTATAAGCGGGCAGAGGCAGAATGGAAGAGTAATTTGCCAAATGGTGGGCAGGGGAGGGATTTGTAGCCATCCCGGAAGGGAGAGTAGCAATGGTCCAAAACCCAGTCCCCTTGTGTGTTGAAACTGATGTGTTGGTGGTATTTTGGTGCGACTGATTTGAAATTGGCTTTGTTAAAGTCACAATGAACGCGGCCTCAGAGTGCACGGTTTCCTGCTCACTTATACTCCCATACAGTTCCTTGAGTGCCCGGTCTGTGGCGGCTTGTGGCGGGATGTATACAGCAGTGATAATGACAACTGTGAATTCCCTCGGTAGCCAGAATGGTCGACACAGAAGCATGAGAAATTCCAGATCAGGAGAGCAGAAAGACTTGATAGAATGTACGTTCCTCTGATCACACCAGGATTTGTTGATCATAAAACATACACCACCACCTCTGATTTAACCTGAGAGGTCTTTCACTCTGTCCGCTTGGTGCACAGAGAACCCCACGGGTTTGATGTCTGAATCTGGAATCTCAGCAGACATCCAAGTTTCTGTAAGGCAGATAATGCAGCAGTCCCTCGTCTCTCATTGGAAAGAGATCCGCGCTCTCAGCTCACAGAGCTTGTTGTCCAGAGACTGAACATTTGCCAGTAGAATACTGGGTAGCGGGGGTCGATTTGCGCGACGTCTTACTCTGATGAAAACGCCGGCTCTCCTTCCTTTTTCTTCTGCATTTCTGCGGCCGGGCTGCCAGACAAAGGGCTCCGCTGCCGTGTTTGTAAACAGTGGGTCGGCATTGAGGAATTTGAAGTCCGGTTTACAGTGTGCAATTGCAGAGCCAATGTCCAAAAGTGTTTGTCTGTCGTACACAATAAGGCAGACAACATCCAAGACAAAGAATATAAGAATTGTATACAAAATAAACAAAGAACTGCAATGTTGTGTCAGAGCTCCCAACGCAGCAGCCATACTCGGCGCCATCTTGAGTCCACATGAATATCAGCCTTTTTGGCATTTTTGGAGGGCTTTCAGGGAGGGGCAGTGGAGAGAGATATGTGATTTTAAATGTGTGTGTGGCAGGGCAGAGGGCGGGGCCGGGTCATGATTCTGCACACCTGGCCACTAATTAGGCTGATTAATCCCAAGAGGGATAAGGCTGACCGGAAACAGCAGTGCAACAGAGAGAGAGTTACGGACAGCTCTCCGACACCTGTGTGTGTGTTTGTTTTTTTGGTTAAGTTTTTCATTAAACTATCATTTATATTATCAAGCCGGTTCTTGCCTCCTCCTTTCCATTGAACGGTGTTACGCTGGTGCCGAAAACCCGGGAAGGAGGGATGCGCCGTAGTAGAGTCCTCGCCATTACCATCCACCCCAACGGAGCAGCCGTGGCCATCCGCCAGGGGACGGAGGAACCTGAGAGCAGAGGAACGGCCGCCGACCGCGAGGGGAGGATGGGCTCCTAACCGACCGCCTGGAGTGGTCAGGGCCACTGCCGAGGGTGGAAGAGACCCCTACCAGCTGCTGAAATGCGGCGGAGTCTGTGACCGGTGACCGCGAGCTGGGAGGTGCTCCTGGCCGACCGCTTGGAGCGGGAGGACCGCTGCCAGGGGCGGAGGAGACCCCTTCCATCCACCGGAACGCAGCGGGGCGTTCCGTCCGCCAAGGGCCAGAGGACTGCCTCCGATCCGCCCGGGGAGGTGCGTCTGTCTTCCACTACAGGGTGGAGGAGTGGCCGAGGACCAGGCTACGACATATCGGAGAACCGGCGAATAAATTATTTTTTTCTCTCTCCTCTCTCTCTCCCGCTCCGCATTGGCCTTTCCCTCTCTTTTTAAATATTATTATTATTATTATTATTATTATTATTATATTTAGTTGGTATAATCGGTCGTTACGGTGTGTATGTACCGTGTTTTTGTTATTGTTGTTTCCCTGCCCTTGTCACCCTCCCAGATAAAGGAAGGCGGGGAGGACCGGAAGGGCACGCCTCCCCCCAGGGAAAGGGTGGGGGGGTATACGTCATGCCAGGGGCTCCCTGGCCTGAAAGAACGAGGGAGGAATGTGGCAGGGTGGAGGGCGGGGCCGGGTCGTGATTCCGCACACCCGGCCCCTAATTAGGCTGATTAAGCCCGAGAGGGATAAGGCTGACCGGAGACAGCAGTGTGACAGAGAGAGAGTTACAGACAGCTGTCCGACACCTGTGTGTGTGTTTGTCTGTTTGGTTAAGTTTATCATTAAACTATAATTTATATTATCAAGCTGGTTCTTGCCTCCTCCTTTCCACTGAACTGTGTCACAGTGTGTGATTATTATATTTATATATTTTTTCTTTTTTTCTTAGGGATATTTGTTGAGGGTCAGGGTGGGGTTGAGGATTGGGAGGGGAAAAGGGAATAATGGGGGTTATAGTTCTAGTTCTATGAATATATATGTTTTGCTTTTCTGTTTCAAATGTAAATCAATAAAAAGTGTTAATCTGGAAAAGTATATGTTAAGATATGTGTGCCACTTCCACAGACACAGAGTACCAGCCATAAAAGGCGACCATCTCTGTATACATTCTTGATTTACCTGTTGACGGCAAACTATTCCCTGCATATCTCAACATCGGAGACACAAACTTTAGAAACACGGTGTAATTTAAGACCCCATGAAACCATAACTGGAGTTTTGTGGCTTTTAGTACATTTTTGGCTGTTTTTATCATCTTCGGGCTATTTTATGTCCCAAGGGGTTGACTTTAATTAAAACGAACAGATTTCAACTTTTTTATTATTGTTAAATGAAGGTCAGATTAAAAACGACATGAAAACTTTTTACCAGGCACATTATTTATATTTGGTAATATTCAAATGACTTTTATGTTCAGATTTTATTACTTTATCTTTGTCCTAGTCAGGGTGTGAATTATACAGTACATTGACATTCACAAGGTCTCAGTTGGGGGGCGGGGGGGGCGGGGTATATTAATAAATACATTTGATAAATAAACTCACCAACCACTTCATAGGAACACCTGTACACCTACTTATTTATGCAATTATCTAATCAGCAAACATGTGGCAGCAGTGCAATGCATACAATCATGCAGATACAGGTCAGGGCCTTCAGTTAATATTCACATCAACCATCAAAATGTGATCTAAGTGATTTCGACCTTGGCATGATTGTTGGTGCCAGACAGGCTGGTTTGAGTATTTCTGTAATTGCTGATCTCCTGGGATTTTCACGCACAACAATCTCTAGAGTTTACTCAGAATGGTGCCAATAAACAAAAAAAATCCAGTGAGCGGCAGTTCTACAGGCGGAAACGCCTTGTTGATGAGAGAGGTCAACTGAGAATGGCCAGACTGGTTCGAGCTGACAGAAAGTCTACGGTAACTCAGAAAACCACTCTGTGCAATTGTAGTGAGCAGAATAGCATCTCAGATTGCAAAACATGTTAAACCTTGAGGCGAATGGGCAACAACAGTAGAAGACCACGTCAGGTTCCACTTCTCTCAGCAAAGAACAGAGAGCTAAGGCAAAGGCTGTTGGAAAAATTTGAAAAATTAGTGAGTGTGAAATTTTTTTTAAGGAGACTTTACTTACTAGAAATCCACAGTGCTAAAAGTGCATGAAGTTGAAGAAACACACTTCTATTACCTTAGCCATCTTTATGCTAGTGTACTCCTTAAAGTTGACAAAGTCAACCTTTAGCAGATATACACATTTTAAACCCTTCATGAAACTGGACCAAAATATTGATGACCCATACTACACTCCAATAATATTCTCTCTAGAATAAGAATGCCCTTCCCCTTAATACCTATTTATTTGATACTGTATGTAGGGACATAGTTCCAATAGGAAACATGTCAAAAAGAAAAGAAAACTGAGCTCATCAAACAATTTCACGGGGTCTTTAAATGAACAATCTGTACTGTCTTACAAAATGTGCTGCCTAAAGAAAAATCATTTTGGGGGGAACAGAGACAGAGGGAAAGGCAAAGAGTTGATTGAACAGCATAAATGAAGGCTATGTTTGCAGTTTGCACCCTCCTTTGGAGACAGAAATAGAAAATAAAGATGTAAGTGTATGTGTGAGAGTTTGTCCAGTTCTATTGGGGTTACTGCTGTTGCGGATCATGTTAAAACGATGATCCCTGTGGGCCTGATTTAGTGTATGAGAGAGCCCATTCATTCACACCAAAGCTTGATACACATGAATGAACTGACAGTAGACCTTAATAACAACCGGTGCTCTCTGCCAAAGCACACACAGGGCTGCATATGACTGAAATTCTTTAAAGCCCTACTGCCGATTATGGTTTGGCCACTGGGTTAGACACACTTGTGAGTATGGGCAAGTATTTTGAATTCCCCTTCCGATGAATTAAAGCAGTAAAAGCTAACCTAAACTCGTTTAACTTCGCCTAGACTTCATATTACAGAAGCTAACATAATCCAACATAATGTAGCCTAATTAAGCTTAAACGCTTCTGAATGTTTGCAGCTATTTCATACTTTCCGAAAAGACACATCAGAGGCTTTAATCAGAATGATGAGATGTGGCTTCTTGTTCACATATGGCTAATGCCAAAGATGAAACTTTATAGCATCTCCTCCATTCACAGTCTGCCAAACCACAGAAAACAAAATGCCACATGCCCTCTCCACCAATCACACACATCCAAACCACACGGAACAAACACACCATGCTGTCTCCACCAATTATATGAGCCAAACCATAGGCTCTGAGACAGGTATACAGAGGCAGCCAATCTGTGAGTATCTGTTTGATAATTAATCTAAACAGTTGGTTTAAAAGGATTATAAAACCCTCTGCGATCAGTATCTCATTCCCTTTTAAAATATATGTGAGGTGAATTAACTGGGTCAAACAAAAAGGAATCAATCCACCCAAACATAAATCCACATATTAATTTGTCATCCACCTATCAAGTAATCCTTCTGCAGTCCGTTCATTCATTTATCCATTCATCAATCCATCCCAATTATCTTTCCATTTCTCTCTATTTATATCCTTCTATACATCAGGGATGGATCAGGAGGTTCGACAACAAAACATTCTGAGATATACTAGCCCCGTGGTTCTTAACCGTGGTTCTTTTCTGAGGCCAAATAAGGGGCCTCAGAAAACTTCCAAGGAAGCCCTAAGATGTCTCAAATTGATTACAAATTAGTTATATTATGCCGTCTCAAAACTCAGCTGACTTACTTTTTTCTGCAGAATACAAACAAAGATATTTTGATAGAGATATGATGTGAATATATCCATACAATGCAATTCAATAGTCCCCAACACTTCCAAGCTCAAAAAAGGACATAAAGACTGCCATAATGGTAATCCATAAAACTCCAGTGGTTTAATCCATGTCTTCTGAAGTGATATGATCAGTTTTTGATGACAACAGACCAAAATGCAACTCTTTTTTAAAATATTGACATCTGCAGTCTCATAAGCACAATCCTGATTTGAAGCTCGATTACACTTGCGTTTGACACATGCACACACCTGTATGGCACATGTGCATCATATTGCTTCAGAAGACAGAGATTAAACCACTTAAGTCATATAGATTACCTTTATGCTGCCTTTATGTCCTTTTTGGTGCTTGTAAGCATTGACTTGCATTGTATGGAAATATTTACATAATATTTTCATCAATATATCTTTGTGTGTGTTCTGCAGAAGAAAGAAAAGTCATAAGGGTGAGTAAATGATGAGAGAATTATCATTTTTGGGTTAACTATTTCTGTAACGTTATTATTTCGTTAGTCGACCTCACTAATCAATCAGATGGCTTGTGGACGACAAGTAATTTAGTGAAAGTGAATACTTTATCCATCTGTAGTTCTATCTTTAGATTATTTTTTAATTTTTTGTTTTAGTTTTAATATTTTTAGTAGTGGTGCTTTAAAGAGGATAAATTCAGAGACACAACTTTTTGGAAAGGGGAGTAGGTCTACGTTTTATCATAGTTCCTGTGCAATGAAGTTACAGATACTTTTAAACTGTTAATCTATATGCATATGCTGACATATGTCTATGGCTGTTGTGTTGCATTTTGCACTGTTTTTAACAGCACCTTCTACCATGAGTTTTGTGTTTTAAAGCTTTAGTTAAAAACTTTTAAATTGCTCAGTACCCCTGGGTTGTCCTCTATTCCTCTATGCTCCATCCAGAAAGTGTCCTATGTGAACATCCCATAAGAACAATGTGTCTGATGGCACTAAATCAGTCTAACAATTAATAATACAAATATATAGATTTGCATATGCCTACTATTCAAACAACCATCCATCAATCATTCCTCTATCCATCCATCTGTTTACCCTGGAAGGCTGTGGCATGTTCAGAAATTAGAAATTTCAGCTCAAAGCTGTATGATCTGATGTTCTGGGTAGTGTCTCTCAGGACTGCTGCTCTGTAGCTCTCCTCCATTTTTCGCGTACAGCATGATGGCCCAGTGTATTTACATACCGAGAGGTCCACATCTGAAAGAGAGACAGAGAGAAAGATATAGCATTCTTTAGACACTTTGTATCACATCATTATGGATATACACTACCGGTCAAAAATTTTGAAACACTTGACTGAAATGTTTCTCATGATCTTAAAAATCTTTTGATCTGAAGGCGTATACTTAAATGTTTGAAATTAGTTTTGTAGACAAAAATATAATTGTGCCACCATATTAATTTATTTAATTATAAAACTAAAATGTAATAAAAATAAAACTTTTTTTTTTAATTGACGACTTGGACCATATAATAAAGAAAAGCAGCCAATAAATGCCCAACATAGATGGGAACTCCTTCAATACTGTTTAAAAATCATCCCAGGGTGATACCTCAAGGAGTTGGTTGAGAAAATGTCAAGAGTACATGTCTGCAAATTCTAGGCAAAGGGTGACTACTTTGAAGATGCTAAAATATAACATAGTTTTGATTTATTTTGGATTTTGTTTAGTCACAACATAATTTCCATAGTTCCATTTATGTTATTCCATAGTTTTGATGACTTTACTATTATTCTAAAATATGAAAAAATTATTATAATAAAGAATAAGTGTTTCAAAACTTTTGACCGGTAGTGTATATATTTGAATTCTACAGACTATCTTGGGATACTGTAACACTGACCTAAACACACGCATACACACAGACCCTGCACCAACAACACCAATGAGTCAAACACACCCTCAATGTGATTATGCTACAGTAGCTACCATTTATAGTGGTTGTAGTATTGAGCGTGTAATTGTCTCTCATGAACTGGCAATATCTGGCCGGTGAGAGGATGATTCAATGAAACCTGACACTCCAAAAGCTTTCTCTTTCATTCGCTCATCATGTCTGCAATTTAATTTCCAGAATGCACCAGGAATGCACGCAAAGATTTAAGTCAGTTAAAGCTGCATTGTACCTCAAATTCCCACCATCCTAGGCCTTATGTAGGCATGCAAACTATGTTTGGCGGATATTACTACATTCAAAATAGTTTGTAAAGTTGTATTTTAACTTGCAAGTGGAATAGGGTACAATGAGGCTAAAGGCCCCCCAAGGTAAAAAACACTTTTTATCTTATTTTCTCCCAAAACACTAAAAAGCAACACAAACTACCATGGTAATTTCCTTAACACCTGTTTGTCACAATGCTCTGCAAAATATTCCTGATCCATGAGATCATTGCATGCAATGTCTAAAGTTTGATTTTGAGGCAATTTGATTTAATATTTAATACTTTTTCTAAATGTGGCAAATTTATGTAGCTAATGAGAATCATTGAAATTATCGCATTTATTTTTAGACCAAATACTTTTTTATTACTTTCAGTTTTGTTCAAGGTGATTAAATCCAGTTGATTTTGGGTGGGAACAGACCAAAATATAACTCCTTTTCACTGTACATCTTGACAGCATTCTCCTTGGCAATCATGATTTCAATGATGATTTCAAGTGTAATCGAGCTTGAAATCATAATCGTGCCAAGAGACTGCAATGTAAAGATGTACAGTGAAAAAGGAGTTATATTTTGGTCTGTTCTCACCCAAAACCAACTGGATCGCTTCAGAAGACACAGATTAAACCACTGGAGTCTGATGGATTATGTTTATGCTGACTTTATCTGCTTTTTGGAGTTTCAAAAGGCCTGATTGTATTTTATGGACCTACAGAGCTGAGATATTCTTCTAAAAATCTTGGTTTGTGTTCAGCAGAAGAAAGTCATACACATCTGGGATGGCATGAGGGCGAGTAAATGATGAGAGAATTTTTATTTTTGGGTGAACTATTCCTAGTTCAAGAAAAGCACCACTGCATGGTAGAACGTATTCAAAGCTAATTTGCTCTCAGAGTAAGGGTACAAAATGAACTTTTGTCACACCGATTTCAGGAACATGTTGTACTGTATGTCAAATATCTTCTAACAAATATAAAAACTATCCAGTCCAACCAAAAATAAACACCAATCCAAACTAACCTAAACCTAAATGATGTGCATATATTTGTTTAAGAGTGTTCCGCATCATCAATAGGAGTTAAATTGGGATTTTGGAGGATCTGACCTGATGACTTGGGCAAAATAAGAAAATGGCAAATTACATTTTGTTTATTTAAGCAAGTACACTCATTAAATAATGCAAACATTCTGTTTAAATTGTGAATAATTATAAACTTAAGAGAGGTAAGAAAGACAGAGGGTGAAAGAGAGATACTGCACACACAGAGAAACAGAAAGAGAGAGCGAGATATACAGACTGGGCCATCTGCCCATGATCACTGATGTTCGGCCTGTGAGGAAGCTTCAATCCATTTCCATGCTGTACAGACGTCCTCATTGCACTTTAGAGACACTAGGTCACTACTGCGACTCATGGGACATTTATGAAGAACTATCTGGGATTGGATTTCACTGGTTATGCAGGCAGGCAGACCTTTTCTACACCAGGAACTGATTCAGGTCATCAAATACAAGTGAAAACCACAAGCACCTGCTCTCCAGGATGGCATAAATAACACTGATCAAGTTTTAAAGATACACATACAGGTACACGTGAAGCAGTCACAAGACAAATGCTGACAATAACATTATGTGTCTGACTGCTTTAGTGATGACAGAAACACAGAACACACTGACCTTTCAGTCAATTAAATAAACAATATTAGGGTGTTTATTCGACTTCTCGCTTTTACTACTGTGAACATCTAGAGTTAAGTCTTGTTAAAACATTATTCACACTGTCGTGTCACTAGTTTATTTGTCCACTATAAAATGTCCAATATTGTATGTATAAGCATGACAAGAGATTTGTCTTTTTTCTGGAAGTCATTAAATTCCCATCACAGTGTCATTTCCAGTATATCTCAAATTCTGCGTTGTGTTTAATGTAATTCTGTGGTGGAAATGAAGGTGATGGAAATTACATTTGTTTACTCTCCAGCTCACGAAAAACGTCTGTCCATCTCTCAGACATGGTCATCTTGTTCATGTTCCACTTAGTGATGCGACGAGTGACAATGTTTTTCGTGTAAGCCCACTAATCAAAGAACATGAAATCAAACTGAGAGGGGGGAATCTGGAGTAGTGTTCGAGGCTGCTCTGAATGTTAATCCACTCTGGGATGTCTCTCAGTAGGGCCCATTCAAGTTTTTCTGTGTTCTCCAATGAGTGGCTCCAATTTTGGAGGTAATCTACCGATGCTGAATAAAGTTTCTCACTGCACAAAAGAAATCATCCACTCGCATGTTACCAGCTGCAACCAGGGCATCCAACTGCTTTTTAATGTCAGAGAGTATGAATGATTCCTCCAGCCTGGCCAACAAGACTTTTCTCAGGTCATGAATGTGTAAAGCCACTTCTGTGGCTGAAATGTGGTCTTGCTCTACTATCTCCAGTGCATGGTTAAAAGTGGCTGTGCATGAGTTCGATGCCAATCCAAAGTTTAGTGCAAGGATCACTGAAAATGTCTCTTAGAAACTTTGGGCATTTTTCTTGAGAAAGAAATTATGCACGCAAACCATTGAAAACGTGTAGTATTCTTTCAAGAGCTGGACCAAGAGAGAGGAAACGTGTGTTACGATGCTGCAGTAATTTCTGATAGTCCAGCTGCACAAACGCGAGTACGTATGGAGCTTTTTTGTTTTATGAACATGCTGCACAATGTCAGTGTGGCCTCCATGGGCGATGGAAAAGCGAGCTCCACAAATCTCACACCTCACTTTAATAGGCTATGTCTGTGACTCCTTTTTTAGAAATGTAAACTCTTTTTGAAGATCCTCTTTAAATGTAAATGTACGCTTCCTTGACATTTTCCAGCCGCAATTTCATCTGTGTACACTTTCAAACTGACTCTTCAATCAGTTCACTAACTGGACGTCTATTGATAGGGGATTTTGATTGGATAGTTTAATCCAATTATGTACTTCAATTAACACAGTGTGATTTTATTGGTTTTACAAGCCATATTCTTGGCTACCTTTGATTAGAATACTCATGTGACTGAGAAAGCCGCATATAGGCGATAGAGAAATTTTAAGTCGGGACACTAGAAAAAGTGTTTAAATACAGGACTGTTGCGGGAAAAACGGGACGTCTGGCCACCCTAATCTGAATATTTTAAACTGTTCATCTCAAGTACTACTGTTAACACTCACACCCTGTCTACACTGGATGTGAGAGTCCGGTGTGTCAAAAGCAAAAGGACCAATTGTAATCAATGATGCCGTCTATCATGGAAGCGTCCATTGCAGCACATCAAATACACTGAAGACACATCCACATCCAATTTCCAATATCATCATGCACTGAAACGCACAATGCCGGAAATGCATCTAAACGGTCAAAGACGCCCATCCAGTTTTCATAAACCAACAATTAAAAATTGCACAGATGGACGAAAGAACATGTCCATATCAAGCAGTAAAAGACGTCTGTCTGTTTAAACACAAAAATAATTTAAAATAGTCCAGATGGGTCCCCTTTGGTGTTCAGGAATAGTTAGGCTATACAGTAGGCCTTGTTTGTCCACTCTTAGTTTCTCTCAGGCTGCGATGATTTTAAGTAGGTGTTAATGTTTTTGAGCTGTACTGATGCTTTTATTGCATTGGGGATTAAGTTTTTAGTTCTGAAACTTACAGTATGTTTTTATAGTAGAAAGACCTCTTATATGTCAAAATATCAAGGAAAATTTGATTCCTCATGGCATGACCCCTTTAAATATAAAAGTAAGCTCTAATTAGTAGTTCAATCCTCCCACATAAACATATCATGGTTAGAATTCATAGTTTCCAAAATACCATAGTTGCAACCAGACAGAGTTAGTACAAACAGATTTGGGAGCTTCTTCAAACAATATATTTCTAACAACTTGTTTAAATTTCTTATATGGTGGCAAATACTAATAACTGCAGTAACAATAACTGTAATAACTGTAAAAACGTAGCCATGTTTTTTTTTTTTTTTTTTTGGCGAACACTAGTTATGGTTACCTTTGGTACATTTTTGGAAGGGATAATAGGAGTCCAAAACATCTGTCTTTCTCCAAGCCTTAATTAAGAGACTACGGAATGAGTTCAGCCCCTAGCATGTGAATTAGGACCACAGTATGTGTCTGTGGTTCTGCCTGAGCAGACACTACCTTAGTCCCCCTCCATTATGGGGTTCAAAATCACCCCAGGTGACAAATAGCATTAGTTTGATTGACCAGATTAAGTCTTTATTCTGTTCTTACTAGCGATATCACATTGACCACCGGTGACCCCTGTGTCATAGTCAAAATTCCCACCTCAGGTCAAGCAGAACAAGGAATGGCTTACTCGTGCATAACTGAAAACATCTCTCTTGAAATAGATCGTCAGCGGGAAATGAAAATGTTATGGTTTATTTAGGTTGAGATTTAAGCAATTTCCAGATGTTTTCGCCCAAAAAGTGCAGACGCAACTTTATAGAAAAGGAAAGTCATTGAAAGTAGATGGCAGTCTAACTGTTGTTAGCTGGGTTAGGCGCCTTGCTGAAGGGAACAATGGTGATAGCTCATGGCTTGTCCCTTACAGAGCTTAAACCAACAACCTTTCAGTTACCAGCCCAGATATGTATTTACTACACCACTAGGCTGCTGTTCAAATATCGATACCACAATACATCGTTATTTCCCTCAGTGGTCTGCGAACAGTTTTGTTCTTTATGTGAGCGCTGCAAATGATCTCAGACAATATCTCAGGAGGTGCTCTGAGTTGAAATCTAGGGCTGGGTAAAAATATAGATTTTCCGATGCATCACAATCTTCATTTGAATGATCTCGATATCAATTCTTAAATCCCAAGATCGATCTGTCACTATATGTGGCAACCCTCTATAACGCAAGTAAATCACTCACATGTACAACCAAATCACATGCTATACAACTAAAAATGTCTATGATTAGCCACTGGCTTGTAAATGTTCAGATTTCTCTCACTAGTGATTGAGTAGTACAGTGAAGAAGTTATTAGCACAGAGGTCCTTTCACTGCAGGTTTAATTCGTTCTGTATGTCCAAAGACGAGATCCACGTATCCATATGTCATTGAATAATGTCTCCTTTAATACCCTTTCTGACTTTCATAGTCAGTTGTTGATTAAGAGTAACAAAAAAAGAAACATTGGTCACACTTTATATTAGGTAGCCTTAACTACTATGTACTAACATTAAATACATAGAAGACTATGTATTTACTGTGTAACTACATGTTGTTCTGCAAAATGCCCACATCTGCTGCTACTGACGTTGAGGTACGGGTAGGTTTAGAAGTAAGGGTAGAGCTAGGGTTAGGATTAGGGGTTGGAGATAGGTTTTGGGGTAAGGGTTGGGTTAGGGGTAAACTTAACAATGTAACTACAAATGTAATTAAATGCAAGTACTTTAAATGTAATTGCAATGCAACAACATGTATGTACATAATAAGTACATTGTATCAAATGATTAAGAAGAGAGTTGTTAAGGCCACCTAATATAAAGTGGGTCCGAAACATTTAATTATAATCACACATGGATAAGTTAAAGAAATTACACACGTCTTCCCTTATTATATACGCTTACTGGCTGATGCCAAGTAGGTATGTAGGCTGGAGACTTCCAAATAAGGGGCAGAATCTCCAAAAGAAGGCAGAGTTACTCTAGAAGGGGATGGGGTCACTCCAAAAGGGAGTGTCACTTCCACTCAATGTTTAGGTTAGGGAAAGGGTTAGGTTGGGTGCTCCCTATGTCTTTGCTGGCGGTTTGGAGCTCACGCCCCTTTTTGGAGCTCTGCCTGCAGCTATATCCTTCTCGCTGATGCCGCTAATCTTAAAGAGACAGTATCGCTTAAGCACGTGTTCTACATATTAATGTTAATTATTTTATATGCAAGCAAAATGGACATTGTAACAAAAATTTACCCATATGAATCAATATCGAATCGAGATCAGAATCGTATCGAAAGCTTGTTAATCGGAATCGAATCATATCAGGAAATCTGTATCAATACACAGTCCTATTGAAATCACTTTAAATCCAGCAGTTTGCCTTTTACTGTTCATGGATTGTGAATGGACTATATATTGTATATATGAATCGGATTAAAATGGATGAATAAAATCAAAGTGGCAGGTAAAAATAGTTGAATAAAGTTAGTTTCGTACCCTGCTCTCAACCAAGGTGCGGAAAATACAGAAGATCTGCAGTCACATGCGGATATCACATGCAAAGGTGAGTTAGACTAACTCTATTAAGAAAACGCAAATGTCTTTTCTTAGCACAAAATATTTTGCACTGCCTATAATGTGACTCTTCTTGTGTATTTATAAATGTGGCCTAAAATAGGGCTATATGAGTTCTATTAAATTTACTAATTACAGTTTCTTGTTATGATTATCATAAAACTCTTAATCTGAATAAAAGAACAGTGTGTAGAAGTGAGTTGTGTTTGACCTGTGTTAAGACTCAAGCTTTTTAATTTTAATTTTAATTAATTAATTAATTTTTAATCCTAAAGGCTTTGACTTAACTGTTGCAAAATTTAAAAACATGGTTTGATTTTGAGCCAGAATATTTTAAACAATAGTAAGGGTGGCACAAAACACTTTAAAAGCAAAAAGAGGAAAGGGCCAATAAAAGTAATTTGCTTTTTGGTAACAGAATTATTTATTGTGCTTTTCTTATCTTTATGGACCTTGTTGATCATGATGGCGCCACGGATGGCTGCCTCGGTGTGGAGCGCTCCTATTGTTTTGTTGTTTTTGTTTGTTTGTCCTGTGTTTAGTAATCTTTTTCCAGTCAGTTTTACCAGAGACGAACTGCTGAACATTCAACAGCATATACCAGTCAATCTTTTCCCGGATTTTGAATATTCAGACGTTTTGCTGGACATTTTAGTTGGAGGCGCGGCAGTGTTATTCAAGAGACACAGGCGAGGGATACGAGCAGGTGCTCTGGTCAAGCTCAGTCGGCGCGGCTTTCGAACAGGGCTGCCGAGCATTCATCTAGCGAATCTCCTCTCTCTTCCTAACAAAACGGACGAACTACATCTCCTCACCTGCACAAACAAGGACTTTTCAACCTCTGGTGCCTTGTGCTTCACAGAAACCTGGCTGAGTGAAGCCATTCGAGACAGCGCGTTACATCTGCCAGGCTTTCAGCTGTTCAGAGCGGATCACATCGTGGAGTTAACGGGGAAAACGAAAGGCAGTGGAAAATGCTTTTACATCAATGAAAGTTGGTGTACAGATGTAACAACATTAAAGAAGATGTGCTGTCCTAATTTGGAAGCACTTTTTATTAACTGTAAGCCTTTCTACTCGCCACGGGAGTTTTCCTTGTTTATTCTGGTGTGTTTACATCGCACCAAACGCGTGTTTGAATGCCGCGCTGCAACAGCTAGCTGATCAAATCACAGACATGGAACAACAATACCCTGACTCAGTTATTATTATTCTTGGGGATTTTAACAAAGCAAACCTCACATGTGAACTGCCCAAATACAAACAGCACATTACATGCCCAACCAGAGACAGAAATATACTGGATCATTGCTACACAACAATAAAGGATGCATATCGCTCTGTCCCTAGAGCAGCTTTGGAACTATCTTTTTCCAACCTACAGACAGAAATTAAAATCTGCTATGCCTGTAGTAAGGACTGTAAAGAGATGGACCAATGAAGCAGAGCTGGAACTACAAGCCTGCTATGACTGCACTGATTGGAGTGTTTTTGAAGCTGCAGACACCAATCTGGATGAGCTCACAGATACTGTAACATCATATATCAGTTTCTGTGAGGATATGTGCATTCCTACTAGGACTTATTTAACATTTAACAATGACAAACCATGGTTTACAGCAGAACTCAAGCAGCTTCATCAGGCCAAAGAGGATGGTTACAGAGTTGGGGATAAAGTCTTGTACAATCAGGCCAGGAACACACTGAATAAGGAAATCCGAGTGGCTAAAAGAAGATACTCTGAGAATCTGAAAAACAAGTTTTCAGCTAACAACCCTGCAACAGTGTGGAGTGGCATGAAACAATTTACGAATTACAGGACTCCTGCCCCTGACCCTGTGGTGGACCAATTACTGGCTGACGACCTGAATGTGTTTTACTGTAGATTTGAAAGGCCCAATCTCACACCCCACACCCGCTCTGACCTTCACTTCACACAAACACCAACACCACCTGCAACCCCCCTCCTCCCCCCTCCTGCTACTCAACCTGCACTTAAGATCCGTGAAGATGATGTGTGTCATGTCTTTCGAAAAAAAAGGATAAGGAAAGCACAGGTCCCAGATGGCATTTCACCTGCATGTCTTAGATCCTGTGTTAACCAGCTGGCCCCCATCTTCACACAGATCTTCAATAGATCACTGGAGCAGTGTGAAGTCCCATGCTGCTTCAAATGTTCCACTATCACCCCCATCCCAAAGAAACCAAAAATCACAGGACTTAATGACTACAGACATGTCGCCCTGACATTCTGTGGTCATGAAGTAATTTGAGAGACTGGTGTTGGCCCACCTGAAGGACATCACTGGACCCTTTCTAGATCCCCTTCAATTTGCTTATCGAGCAAACAGGTCTGTGGATGATGCAGTCAACATGGGATTGCATCATATCCTGCAACATCTGGACAGATCAGGGACATATGCAAGGATCCTTTCTGTGGACGTCAGTTTGGCTTTCAACACCATCATCCCAGCTATTATCCGGACTAAATTACACCAACTCTCTGTTCCCATGTCTATCTGTCAGTGGATTACCAGCTTTCTGACAGACAGGCAGCAGCTTGTGAGACAGGGTAAATTCACTTCCAGCACCTGTACAGTCAGCACTGGTGCCCCCCAGGGATGTGTGCTCTCCCCACTACTCTTCTCCCTCTACACCAATGACTGCATCACCAAGGACCCCTCTGTCAAGCTCCTGACATTTGCAGACGACACCACTGTCATCGGCCTCATCAGAGATGACGATGAGTCTGCATACAGAAGGGAGGTTAAACAGCTGGCTGTCTGGTGCAGTCAAAACAACCTTGAGCTGAACACGCTAAAAACGGTGGAGATGATTGTGGACTTTAGGAGGAACCCCCCAACACTGTCCCCCCTCACCATTCTAAACAGCACTGTGGCAGCAGTGGAGTCATTCAGATTCCTGGGCAATACCATCTCACAGGACCTGAAGTGGGAGACCCACATTGACTGCGAAAAAGACCCAGCAGAGGTTGTACTTCCTTCGCCAGTTGAGGAAGTTCAACCTGCCACACGTGCTGCTGATACAGTTCTACTCAGCAGTCATTGAGTCTGTCCTCTGCACTTCTATAACTGTCTGGTTTGGTTCAGCTATGAAATTGGATATCAGAAGATTACAGAGGACTTCTTGAAGCCCTCCATTCAACAACTATACACTTCCAGAGTGAGGAAAAAGGCAGGAAAAATCACTCTGTACCCCACTCACCCTGCCCACTACCTTTTTGAACTGTTGCCTTCTGGCCGACGCTTCAGAGCTCTGATGTATATGTGTATATATGTGTATGTGTATGTATATATATGTATGTGTGTATGTATATGTATGTATATATATATATATATATATATATATATATATATATATATATTATATATATATATATATAGTCTATTGTGTATTCTATATATACTTTTTTCTTTCAATTTTTATCTATTTTTTTATTCAATTTTAATAATTTTTTGAAAGTCTTGTTGCTGTTTTGTATTGTTGTGTACTGGAAGCTCCTGTCACCAAGACAAATTCCTTGTATGTGTAAGCATACTTGGCAATAAAGCTCATTCTGATTCAGATTCGGATTGTGTTTTAAATGGCGCAAAATTATTTGGCAGAAACTATAACTGTTATACTAAATTATGCTCAGGAGAAATTCAGTTTAAAATTAACACATTTAGCGATGCATTTCATATATGGCCTTTGTATTGTGATGTGTATCATATCGTGACACTGTTGCTAATACCCAGCCCTATGCGCCACACAAAAACTGTGTCTCAGAAAACACTTTCTTTGGCACACATTTGCAGGGTTTTAGATGCACTAAAAGGACCTTATGCTGAGGGCAGAGAGACTAAAAGGCAGGTGTTAAAGTTAGGCCAAAAGAAGAGTAAATATGAACAGACCATTGGCCTTTCTTCTCATGCCAGAGATTGAGTGCATGAATGGTATGGCTGTTCTGACCCTTTCATCATAAAACAGAATTTAACTCAAAGACCCCATCAAAACGCAATTGATGTTTCACACAAACATTTACAGTATACATGTGCGGTAGTGAATATTCAGCAGTGGGATTGGTTACAGTTCTGTGGCTTTTCTATATACATTCCAGTCACATTCAGTCAATGGAGAAAAATTGTTCAATGCAAAAGCAAATATAAAAAAATAAATAAATAAATAAATAAATACAAATAATTTCATAAAATAAAAAATAAAAATAAATAAATGCAAAACAAAATAAAAAGCAAAATAAAACAAATTAAGGAAATCCTTGTGTATTCCGTGGATCTCATCAAATTTATAAAACAATAGTTATTTGAGGAGTCAAAAATAATTGGTTTCTGCACATAGTGGCTATCATTAAATAGCCTATATATTTAGTTACTGATAAAATAATGTGGTAGCCATCGAGGTGAGTCAAGATAGTCAGACTGACTATGGCTCACAAAAAGCAGTGGTTGTGTGTCTTTGTGATTGGAATAATCTTCATTTTTTGCTGTAACTGACAACATCCTTTCTACTGCCTCAGCACACATACCACCATATAGATGCTTGACTGCCAGGCACAGATAGAGGCTGTAACTTTTCAAATAAGCAGTAGACAAGCAACTTTGTTCCATTAATTTAACTAAAGCACTTTTAAAGCAATTGAATGGCTGAGGATCCAATATTGATTAATTAGGACTCTACAAGCAGGATTTAATGGTGTGGAGTGTAGATGATATGGTGTTCTTAAAAATATTTTATTGTTTTAATACCAAGGTCGCTTTGCCTGCTTCATTACATTAAACGAGTCATAAACTACCCTTCCCTTTTTTTAAAGATTGTGGAGTGGTAATTGTGGGTTTTATTTGCGTGCTGTCAGTGTTATTTTACAGGCCAATACACTAAAGGAATTATGCAAATCAGGTAATGAAGAAAATATGCCCATAAATGTAGTGCTGAATGAAATTTTGCATGGCACAATTCCCTATCTTGTGGATATGTTGTGGATGATGCAGCAGACTCCAGCAATCTGCAAACTTTACTGGGACTGCATAGTATCCCTCCAATCCTGTGATGCAGGCAACTTAATCGGCTCTTTTAAATGCTGAAAGTGTGCTCGACCTCACTGAGTGTCTGGATATATGCCTTGTATTAAAGTTCTTCTCCATCAATAGAGTCAGTGTCCTGAAATCTCCTGCTCTTTCAAATATACTGTACATGTTGCTCTGTCCTCTCAAAGTCTCATGGAATTAGTTATCAACACAGCCTGGGTTTCAGAGGTCGAAATTCAGAGAGCTGCTTTGCTTGTCATCTGATCTTAAGATGGACATCCAGTCTCATGCCCTCAAATCCTGTCAGCACTTCTGAAAAGGAGTGGACCCAGATTTAAACCAACTACAACTTTCTGCTTGACCTTCTCATAAAGCAACAAACAACTTGCAGAGCTCTGTCCTAGAGAACTAGGTGATGAGGGGTCTTTAGAGAAGCAAGACAATATATAGAATGATAGACAGATAGATAGACAGTCAGAAAGACAGACAGAGAAATTGAATGACAGATAAAAGTATTGATAGAATTATATTATGATAGAAAGATCGATAGAGAGAACGATGCAATGAAAGAGCAATAGAACGCAAGATAAACAGAATAGCAGATAGAATGATATACAGAACAATTAAATGCTAAAGCAATAGAATGATAGAACGATAGACAGAATGACAGACAGACAGAATGATAGTGATAGAACCACAGACAATGATAGAACAGATCGAACAATAGATATACAGAACAATAACGACAGGCAGACAGACAGACAGACAGACAGACAGATAGATGGACAGGACAGACAGACAGAACAAAAGAACGATAAAATAAATAGAATGATAGATAGAATAGACAGAAAGATCTGATAGCAATAAAACAATAGACAGAATGATACAATTATAGATTAACAAAACAATGCAGTGACAGACAGAAAGATAGAATGAGAGAACGACAGACAGAAAGATACAACAATAGAACGATAGTGTGATCGACAGACAGATAGACAGATAGTCAGACAGACAGAGGGACGACGGACAGAAAGACAGACAGACAGATAGAACAACAGAACGATAAAATAAATAGAACAATAGACAGAAAGATAGAACTATAAAATTATCGATAAACGGAATGATACAGCTAGAGCCAGAATGATACAGACAGACAGACAGACAGATATTCTCAATCTACTCACATATAATGAGGTGTCTTGAGTTTCTGCCTGTCAGTGATAGTGGCTGGAAAACATTCCGACATGTCTGAGATTCCAGACTCTTACTCAAACCCTTTTGTTGTCTATGACTGCTATCTTGCATGCAAGCTGACCTCTGGACTTCAGTCCTGCTGCTTAAAGCCTGTCAGCTGTCACCAAAGGAGGGGACTGCCATTAATGCAGTTAAAAGCATGTACAAATGATATGTCCTACAACTGCACTGCTAAACACTCACCTGATGAGACTGTTCCAAGGTCAACATAAAAGTACAACTTTTATCAAGTATAAATGTCTGCCACTTTCAGATGTTTAGTTTATGGCTGGTTGTAGCTGTCTTGCACTTTAATGGCTGCAGTCTCAGCCTTTTTTACGCCAAGTTGCTGTGAAAAATAAGATTCTGTAGTCCTGTACTTAACTGCTGATCTGAGAACAGCTTTGGTTTCTCTCTGTTTTTGGCTCAGTATAGTGCTTTTGATGATAATGAACTTATCCTGGAGCTGTGTGAGCATTTTTTCTCAAACCTGGCACAGTCAGGCATTGCTGCAGGGACCATAAGGTATGCTGTGTGATTGCAATGGGCTTGCAGGTATAATGGTTGTCAACTGGCACCTTTTCACTGCATTCTGATTTGGGCCAAAGTCTTTTCAAAGCAAGTCAGTCTACTCTGTGGTTATCTTTGTAATGCTCCAAGGCAGCTATTTTCTATGAATACAAGTGGACAAAGTACAGCTCCTATCTACATGAATGAGGAATGGCCATAATTTCCAAAACTGTTGGTTCATATTATGATCAAATAACATATTTCAAATCATCAGTAATGTCTGACAACAACTGTATTATAAATTGTGCTCTTTTAGCTCAGCTCGTGCTAAAAAAAAAAAAAAAAAAAAAATATTTTAGGCTGGTCCTGCTAATGCGCATGTATGCTCTCGAGTTAAATGACGATATCTGTATCTAAAATGTGATTGGCTCTTTTGGCGGGACTCACTTTTCAATACCTGCCATATTGGGTGTTCCAATTTCTCCAATTAATTTTAATACAAGTGGTCCATCTCGGGCTAAACAGTCTCTGCTTGGGCTCTGTTATAATAGTCGAGTTGTTTGACGTTTGGTCAGGGAGGTGCTCTCTTTTTCATATACAAATAGCCATGTGCATTGACAAATTTTCACACATCTATAACGGATCTCTATTCTGCAGATATACACATGCTTTCATCACTTCTCAGTACACTTCATCTGAAAGCTTTATTGTTTCTAGATTCTTCTCATGAAAGAAACTGGTTTGGAAACAAGACAATTCCATTCCAATTCCAGTCTTTCTCCAATGAAAGCATTCTCAAACTTGTTAAATCCACTTCTCTAACTTTAAACTTTTATTTTGCTAACCATCAGCATTCAGACATATAAACGGGAGAAATCATTGCTGAGGACACGACACATACTCAGAGACCAGGCCGATTCAAAACTCTTATGAATTTCTTATGCAAAACGAAATCCTAAGAACTGAGCACAATGATTACTAAAGCTCCAACAAAGTTAAGCCAGAAAACAAAAAACCTGTGCTTCACAGGCATTTATTCAGGTGTGGAGGGTCCAAAAGAAAAAAACAGAAAAAGCACTTGTGTCATGACAATCTTCGGCCCATTACAGCAAACTTTGCCTTCCACTTTTGTTGCTCTCCAAGGCTGTCATAGTGTACGGTTGTGCCTGCAGCTTAACCAGAAATATACCTCTCAGCCAAAGAACAGGGGCCAGTTGCACCAGCTTTTAGGCTGGTCCAGCTAATGCGCATGTATGCTCTCGAGTTAAATGACAGGCAATATCTGTATCTAAAATGTGACTGGCTCTTTTGGCGGGACTTACTTTTCAACACCTGCCATATTGGGTGTTCCAATTTCTCCAATTCATTTTCAATACGTTACAACTTAGCCTAGGTGTAAATGGGCACTAAGTCACAATTTACGCACAACTAAATATGTGAGCGTTGCACCATTAAACTTAGGTAGGATGTAACCCTACATATAAACTAAATATTTACAGAAGCCTCCGACCAGGAGTAACGGATGGAATAAAAAAGCAGACTCATTTAATGACATCAATGAGCTCATGTTTTGCATGACAGGCATCAATCATTTCAACATATATGACGATGTTGGCATTTACACTCGTTTACATTTACGAGAGAGAGAAAAAAAAAATCGTACTTTATGGCTCTTCAGCATGAAACCGATCTAAAGATGCGCCCGGCGTCAAGTTTCAACACATTCAAAATATTTATAGGATATTAAAATGAAAAACAATTCTATTTTCCCAGCCTGTTGTATTAGTATTTATTTATCACCCCTTATTTATTTTAGATACAGTTCCTATTTATTGTTATTTAGACAGGGCAAATGTCCTATTTAACAAATGTAGCTACTTTTATTACGTATTGTATTTTAATGGGGATATAATTTATTACAGCTGACAGTTACATGAGCAAACAAGGTTTGATTATCAACCGTAACAAGATCAAACTGAAATTCACGGCTGTTTAACACTTCTGTGTACAAATTTGAATGCTGCTAATTGGATCAATACAGGTAAACGTCATATTATGCGACTATGCATTACTTTATGGAGCGCTTACTACATACTAGTTAAGTCTTGCCTTAAGAACAGGTGGTGCAACCAAATTAAGCATTGAATTAGTTACAAACTAACTAGTAGTTACTAAGCCCTTAGTGTGAACTTTACGTCCTAACTTACGAGAGAACTTACGCACAGCTGATGCAACCCTACCCAGGTGTTTCACCACTCACCTTGACTGAAAATAACAATGTGGTAGTAAACTACTAAAAATAATATTGCGGGTTCAATACAAGTTAAGCTCAGTCAGCAGCATGTGTGGCAATATGTTGATTACCACAAAAAAAATCTATTTCAACTCATCCCTCCTTTTCTTTAAAAAAGTAAAAATCAAAATTACAGTGAGGCACTTAAAATGGAAGTGAATGGGGCCAATTGTTGGAGGGTTTAAAGGCAGAAATGTGAAGCTTTAATTAATTGTTGTTTAAACTTGTGTATAATTTGAGCTGTATGGTTGTTTAATTCATTGTTTTAGGGTTTAAGGCTTTATGTCGTCATGGCAAAATTGGATAAATCTTTACACAGAAAAGGTTAGTAAGTGCTTTTATCACACTAAACTCATGTTAACATGCATATTGTTTACTTTTAAAACAGTGAGTATTGAACCTATTCACTTTCACTAGTAGCTTTCACACATAAAGCCTTTTCCAGAAAATGAACTGCAACTGTCAGTTTAGAGGTCCTGTGTAAACACAGAGATGTTGGAAAATACTTAAAAATTTTTGCACTGTCTATTTCCCTATATGAGAAGTTGTAACAGTACCTAAAACGATTTGATGCTGTATGCTAACAGAATTGTAAGATTAACGGTTTGTGCATTTACGAGGTCAGGACGTGCTGAATGTAACCTTGTAGTCCCGCTGCCCTTGTGGCCCCACCTGCCGGCAGGCTTTTCCCCGCCCTTCTAGGGCTGGGGAGGGGGGCGAGGGGAGAAAAAAAAAAAAAGGACAGGGAAAGGGCAAAACGGAGTGACAGCGAGAGAAAGAGAGGAGAGAGAGGAATAACCTGGTTCGCCGGCGCCCAGATATGCTGTCGCCGGGCCCTCAGCCACTCAAAGTGGAGAAAACATTTAACGCCACTCACCTTCAACACGCAGTCTCCGCTCTCAACCCAAGACCGCACCCAAATGCGCTCGGCCCATTTCTTTTGAGACTCAGAACAGCACTAAATGGGGCCGTGTGATTCCACATGAATTTGTAATCGAATCGACTTGACAGCCAGAGTTATCACCATTCTGAGTAAACTCTAGAGACTGTAAATCCCTGAAAATCCCAGGAGATCAGTTACAGAAATACTCAAACCAGCCTGTCTGGCACCAACAATCATGGCATGGTCGAAATCACTGAGTATACATTTTTCCCCATTCTGATGGTTGATCTGAACATTAACTGAAGCTCCTGACTCATATCTGCTTGATGTTATGCATTGCATTGCTGCCACATGATTGGCTGATTAGATAATCGCATGACCAAATAGGTGTACTGGTGTTCCTAATAAAGTGCTCAGTGAGTGTTTATCTCAGAGTTTAATGGCATTTTGGTGCTGATGTGTGTATGGTGGCGAATTGGAAAAAAAGATGGAAAAAACTTGCATGTGTGAATAGCAGATGTAGTATATTTACCATAAAAGGCAATCCAACAATTTTTTTTAAATGCAATTTACCAGGTTGCGAGTGTGAAAGGGGCTATTGTAAGTGCCTTACTGTAAAGATTTTTTTTTATAACAAATTTTTTTAAAATAAAATAATTTAAATAATTAATTAATTAATTTTATTAATTTTTGTGGTAATCAACATTATGCCACAAAAACTATCGATTGATCTCAACTTGTACTGAACCCGGAATATTCCTTTTAGACTGAGGTGGTCTAGCACATTGGCTGTGTCCAAAACCCTTAAAAATGTTTCCTTAACAGGCACTATATGGAGGTAGGAAGGCATCAAGGTACCTTAAGAGATACCTTTGGACAATGGCGTAGACTTGGTTTGAACACTGAGAGGGATCAAATGTGGGTTGGGGGGGTGTCATAATGTTTCATTACAACACATTACACAATGCATAATAACAGTTCAAATTAATGCACAGATAAATTAAAAAAAGGATATTCAATGTAGGGATGCCGCAGTGAGTTTTTGACGGTTACATTACCATCTGAGAAAATTTGCAGTTAACCGATTTTACAATTATTTGGACATTTTCTTATTATGCAACAGCACTGATGCAAAAAATACATATCATATAACAACTGAATAAACGTCTAAGTGAATGTATTTCTGAGGGATATGTGGATGCCAAGGGAAGCCCTATAATAAGAAAACTGATAAACACACACACATACACACACACAAATAGGAGGTAATAAGAGATGTTCTAATCTAGGGCACACCACCACTTATGCGCATCCCAAACTTAGTCATGTGCTTAAGTGTAACAGAGTGCTTCAAAAGTGCATAAATGTAAGATTATTGTGGGTGCACAACATGTAGTTCACTGCATTAAACAGTTTTTTCTTCTGCATCAGTTTATTAAAGCAATCCGTTGTTCTGTCAGACACCCCAACCTAAAGAATCGGCAACAGACTCTAAATACTGTCCACAACACCTTACAAATAAACCTTTGGACAATGCATAATAACAGGAACATTGCTTACAGCAGGCAATTAAAAGTCCGATCATGACTAAAATTTACATTTATTGATGAATGTGGTGAATTTGTACAGAAGCAATGCTTTAAATAATGAGGACTTTTTAAGATGGAACTTTTCAAAGTTTACTCACTCATAGCACACAAAAGCACCACGCTGTCAGCATGCTTAAACTTTACAAAAAGTGGCATCTTGAATTCATCACTTTAAAATGACCACAGCTAAAAAATATTAAACTTACTAGTTTGTTGTTGGACGACTAGTGGAGCATCCTGTCCCATTGTAGAATGTGTGTCTTTCTTCCAAAAAACTTTTTTAAATGATATATTTAAACATTATATATAATATGTTTGCCATGTGTAAATAAAGCATTTCACGGTTTTTAACCGTGGATTCTAAATTCTTATGGTTAAATTAACTGTGATATTTTTAATCGTGGTTAATAGTAAAACTGTAGAATCCCGTCATCCCTAATTCAGAGCATACTCTTAAATATTTATACACTGTATCATATTAAATATTCAGAAAAAGCATTAGGGTTAATGTTTCAGAAAAAATATACCCTTTCAGAAAATTGCAATTCTTACCTGCTTATCTGAAATGCCTGTCTGCTTTCCTCACCATGAAAAACAACTGATCATTTCTATGCACACCTTTAACATCTTCACTGCCTCCACATATGACTCATGACTCATATGATTGCATGTTTTCTAAATTCATACGAAAGTTTTATGTGTGTTACAGACCTACAGACCGAAATTGCATGTTGTCAGCAACTGACTGTCTTGTGAGTTTTATTCCTGCAGGGGGCGCTTGACCTTTCAAAACAGAATCCTTCATTCATCCACATTTAAATCTAAGAATGCTTTATATCCATTTGGAGACATTTTACACTGGATAGTTATTTTTCTTTTGTGATTAACATTTTTATTGATTCATACAATAAACAAAGAAAAGCAAAACATTTACACAGAATCAACGTTTAACCTTCATCACTACACCTCCCCCTTCCAATCCCCCATCCCACCCTTACTTCCAACAAATATTCCTGTGGTCACACGAGTATATATATATATATATATATATATATATATATATATATATATATACACACACACAAAATATTATATATATATATATATATATATATATATATATATATATATATATATATAAATCACACACATTTATAACTATACCTCTCTCTCCACTGCCCCTCCACAAGAGCCCTCCAAGAACGCTAAATATTTGCCCCATTTCCCAACAAACGCATCCAAGTTCCCCAGTCTTCTAGATGATGCTTCCTTGAAAGCCGCCAACCTCCCCATCTCCGTATACCACTCCTGAAATGGGGGCACTCCAGCTGACTTCCATCCCCTTAAAACGACTTGTCTGGTGATCATAACACTGGTTAGAAGTTTTTTTTTAACGTGTTTATTCCCAATATTGATGACCGAGTCTGGGGCAAAATGAAATTTCAGTGCCCAATACATCACACACAAAACTCTGAACCTTCAACCAAAATTCTTGGATCTTAACACACCACCAAAAAACATGGGTTGTGTCTCCATCTTATGATTGGCATCACCAGCAGGTGGGTGCGACTTTAAGACCAAGCCTATACAATCTAGATAGGGTCCAATAGAATCAATGTAAAATCTTGAATTGCATAAGGCACACCCTTGCATCTCTAGATGCAGATTTGACGTTTTTAAGAATCCTAGCCCACACTCCCTCCTCCAATACCAAGTTTAAATCTTTCTCCCATAATCTCTAGAGAGAAGTTGAAGAAGCTCCGTCCTCCAGACTCTGAATTAGCAGGGAGTAATACACTGATGCCTCATGACCTTTTCCAAATGCCGTAATCACCACTCTCAGAGTATATGCCATTTTAGGGGGGTGTATACTACTCCCAAAAATAGTATAGAGCAGGTGGCACAGCTGTAAATACCTAAAGAACTGAGATCTGGTAATACCAAAAGGTTGAACCAAATTTTCAAAGAATCTCAACACTCCACTCTCATATAGGTCAATGAGTGTATTAACCTCCCTAACAATCCACTCTGACCAGCAGAAAGGGGACTTATTAATACATAATTTAGGGTTCATCCATATGCTTGAGGCAACATTTAAATAAATGTCTGAATTAAACACTCTGGATACTTTTGTCCATACCGAGTGCAAATGCGAGATAATGGGGTGTAACTTCTCCGATTATTTTGACAGAAAGGCTTTGCAATGGCGAATTAGGGGCAATAACTTCCTGTTCAATACAAAACCAGAGAGGGTCTCTCTCAGGTGGAAGTGACCAATGAGCCAAATGTCTGAGACCGAAAGCATAATAATAAAACAAAATCTTGGGTAGGCCTAGCCCACCTTTGTCAATCGGCCTATGCAACTTACTGAAATGTAATCTGGGATGTTTACCATTCCAAATGAAGGACTTCACTATGCTATCAAATTGCTTTAAAACCTTTTTGTTAAAGGGTCAATATTAGCTCTAACTAAATCACACAAATTTGCTGGTAAAAAAATACCCAAATACTTAATGCCCTATTTGGGCCACTGGAAGGTGCCCAGCTGAAAGCTTATACACCACACCTCCCACCACCACCCATGGAAAATCATCCTCCTTTCTTATCATGGCTGCTAATGGTTCCAGGGCAAGACAGAACAATAATGGGGAAAGAGGGCAACCCTGCCAGTTGCCCCTATCCAGAGTAAAATAATCTGAAATGAATCCATTCGTTTGTACCTCCGCTACCGGGTGTCTATAAAGTAACTTAATCCAACCAATAAAAGCATTCCCAAGCCCATACATTTCCAAAATCTTAAAAAGATAATCCCACTCTACCATATCAAATGCCTTTTCGGTGTCAAGAGAGATGGCAGCGACTGGAGTCTGATCATTTGCCACTGACCACATGATATTGATGAAACGCCTAATGTTATCAGAAGAGCTACAGCTCCGAATAAACCCCACCTGATCTATATGTATAAGAGATGTTATAACTTTACTTAATCAGTTAGCCAAAATTTTTTACAATATTTTAACTTCTAGCTGGATTAGGGAGATTGGACGGTAACTCTTACACTCGCTTGGATCTTTGTCCTTTTAAAGAATCAGACTGATCCGGGCTTGCGTCATGGTTGACGGAAGCTTTCCATTCTTTAATGATTCCGTATAAACTTCTAGCAAAAGTGGGGCCAATTCTGTAGCATAAGATCTAAAAACCTCAGCGGCCCCGGAGACTTGCCTGTAGGCAAGGCCTTAATTACCTCGCCAAGCTGCTCCAAGATTATCTAAGAATCAAATGATTTTCTTTGTTCAGCTGTCAGTTTAGGAAGTTCAAATGGTACCACAAAGTTTCTAATATCCTCATCAGTAGACAAAGACATGGAATTATAGAGATCAAGATAGAATTCTTTAAAAGCATTATTAATATCAATGGCTGAGGTAAATATTTCACCACCAGAACATTTCACTGAGGGAATGGTAGAAAAAGACTCTCTCTGTTTTATATATCTAGCCAGATGTTTTCCTGCCTTGTCCCCCAACTCAAAGTATGACTGTCTTGCCCTGAATAGCCAAAATTCCACCTTCCATGACAAAATAGTATTATACAGTATCTGTATTTCATTCGGGTCAATTCTCTGAGGCCATCAGATGACATTCGGTGTTTCAGCACTGTCTCTGCACTTTTAATATTCCCTTCCAACACCACGAGTTCAAGTGCTTTGGATTTTTTGGTGAATGAGGCATACTGGATGATCTGGCCCCTAAGAACTGCCTTAAGAGCCTCCCAAGCCACACCCACAGAGGATACTGAGGACCAGTTGGTCTCCATATAAACATTGATTTCAGCCTTTAACATTTGTTGGAATTCAGGATTTTGCAAAAGGGATACATTAAGGTGCCAACTATATGATTTCCTTTTCTCCATATGTGGCAACACCTCAAAATTCACCAGGGTGTGATCTGAGACTAAAATGTTTCCAACTGAGCAATCAACAACAGATGAAATGAGGGACTTAGATATAAAAAAAAAAAAATTACATCTATTCTAGAGTAAATCTTATGGATTGATGAAAAAAAATTATAGTCCCTCCCAGATGGGTTCAAAAGTCTCCAAATATCTGTAAGACCAAGATTTTTACACATCCTGTGAAGTGTCAATGTTGCTCTAGGGGGCTTACACACTTTTGCTTTTGACTGAGTCCATCAAAAGATTAAAGTCTCCTCCCAATATTATATCATGAGGGGTGCCAGCGGCATGCAACATCCCTTCAAGATCTATAAAAAAAGCCCTGATCATCAATGTTAGGTGCATAAATATTAGCCAAAATAAGACTTTGACCCTGAATTTCTTCTAAAACAATAATGACTCTTCCTAATTTATCTTTAATCTGTTTGAGATATTTGAATTGTAGATGCTTACTTATCAGTGTAATGACTCCCCTGCCCTTACTTGTGCCAGCACTAAAGAAAACATGCCCATATCTTCTAAAATTTTTTAGCTTCCTGCGGGGAAAGATGCGTTTCTTGAAGAAACACTATATCGTTTCTCTTACACTTAAGAAGAGAAATAACCTTCCTTCTTTTTATGGGGTGCCCCAACCCATTCAAATTCCATGTGGAGAGAGACAATCCGCTCATTTTAACATTTGACATATGAGAAAAAATAGATTGTCTGTCAAAAACAAAATTATAAAGACCACATTCCAACATTAGTGCAACAATCAAACCCTGAACCTCCCCAGAACCAAACAAACAGAAAAAAAGAAAAACGTGCATTAACCCCGCACACGACAGCGCCAACTGGCGTCCATCCCTCTAAACCCAAACAGTCCATGTACACCTACGAGAGCCCCCGCTACATTTTTGTTGTCGGATTGCTCAAGTCTGGTTTTTCTATACATATTTTGTGAGACAGAGTCACACAACAACAGATAATCTATAAAACAAACTCCAGCCAATAGGCAGAATAAACACAAAGAATGTGTAGATTCATACACATAACTGTCCCAAAGTTGTGTTATTCCACAAAACAAACTCCAGCCGCCAGGCGGAACCAGCACAAAAAATTAAAAATAAATAAAGGGGCGCTCAGTTTCCTCAAACAGTCAAATGAATGTTCAGTGAGCTGGCCCATTCGGCTGCTACATAAGTGCAACAAATGACATAATCACTCCAATGTCTTGCAAGAAATACTCCACAAAAAAAACTCCAGCCAATAGGAGGCATAAGTACAAAGAATGTGCAGATTCATCCACTCAACAGTCCCGAAGGAGTGTTACTTCTCAAAACAAACTCCAGCCACTAGGTGGAACCAGCACAAAAAGAAACAAAAAAGGCACTCAGTTCCTCGAACAGTCAAGTGAATGTTCAGTGAGTCGGTCCATTTGGCTACAATGTGAGTGCCACAAAATAACTTACTCACTCCGTTGACTTTATGAAGGACATCGCTTGCTGTGGGCATGTAAATGTTTTGCAGCCATCCTTAGCATCTACTCTCAATTTGGCTGGGAATATCAGTGCGAAAGGGGCCTTCCGTTGATGTAAGAGTTTCTTGCATTCCTTGAATCAATCAAGTTTCTCTCGTCAAATTCGCAAAGTCTGGGAACAAGAAAATGCTGTGGTTCTTCTAAAAAAGCCTTCCTTTACTCCTCGCCTCGTGCAACATGACATCTTTATTGGATGATCTCAGAAATTTGGCCAGAATTGATTGGGGCCTGTCTCCCTCAGCGGATCGCCGAGCCGGAACCCTGTGAGCTCGCTCGATTTCCAGCTTATGGCCTGTTATGTCAAGCAGATTCGGAAAAGGCCTGTCCAGGCATTTCACCATGTCCTGACCCTCTTCGGCTTCAGGAATTCCGACGATTCGGATGTTATTCCGCTGGTTACGGTTCTCCAAGTCCTCCAACTTCTCTCAGACACGCTCCAAATCCACCTTGGTCGCTAGCGGATTAACAGATAACTCCCTCTCCGATGAATCCAGATAATCGATCCGTTTCTCTACATCCCCTACTCTTGTGACAACCTAAGTGAATTTCATCTCCATGGCAATTGCAAGATATCTCATACGAAATTATTTTCAGCATTGATAAAAATATATAAACAAGGACAGATGCACAAATCACCCCCTTAACAGCATTGGGGGGGGACATGTGCTCCCCGTCTCCCCCAATTCTATGACAGTGCCTTCGGACACAGGTTGACCCCCACATTTCAGTGCCATTCCATCATTTCAATCATCACCACCTGCAGCCAGGCTCTTGGCTGTAGTAGGCATGAGAGAGGAGGGGCACCTAAATAACCGGCAGCATGCCCACCTGAAGTCAAAAGTGCCCTGTCACCACTGCTTTTAAAAGGACATTTCACCAGTTCATTATTACTCACCCTCATTTTGTCCCAAACTTGTTTGCCATTCATTCTTTCACTGAACACAAAAGGAGATGTTCACTACATCTTTTTTCCGTACAACAAAAATGAATGGTGACTGAGGCAGTCATTTTGAACAGAATCAGAATCAGAATCAGAATGAGCTTTATTGCCAAGTGTCAGGGTTGTATGTGTTTTGTTCCATGCCATGTTTGTTCCTGTCATGTGATCTTGTCATGTGATTCCTTGTTTCCATGTCAAGTCATGTGATCATCCTGTTTCCCTCCATGTTCATGTGTCTTGTTTTCATTGGTTTATTGTCTTGTTTACTCGTTATCAATTCTAGTTTGTCATTGGTTTAGTTTAATAGTCTTGTTATCTTGTTTATAGTTCTGTCTGTTCATTGGTTTTCTTTTTACCCATGTCTGTGTATTTAAGCCCTCATGTTTGCCATTGTCTCTTGTCAGGTATTGTTAATGTAACATTGTCAAGTCATTTATGTTTGTTATGTTTTGGATTCACATTTTTGGTTATCACTTATGTAT
Organism: Myxocyprinus asiaticus; assembly: GCF_019703515.2. Classification (NCBI taxonomy): domain Eukaryota; kingdom Metazoa; phylum Chordata; class Actinopteri; order Cypriniformes; family Catostomidae; genus Myxocyprinus; species Myxocyprinus asiaticus. The sequence goes on along the minus strand of NC_059349.1, from coordinate 46,109,735 downwards.
ATAAACTGCACTACACATCATCATCATCGTCTTAGTCTGCCTGTCTTTGCCAACACGTTACACTAAGTATGCTTACACATACAAGGAATTTGTCTTGGTGACAGGAGCTTCCAGTGCACAACAATACAAAACAGCAATAGGACATAAATAATAATTAAAAATAATATAAAATTTAAAAATAAATAAATAAGTATATATAGAATACACAATAAGACAAATATATATATATATATATATATATATACATATATATACAACTGTATATATATATATACAGTTGCAAGTGAAATTATTCAATTGCCCCCCCCCCCAAGACAGTAAGGATTTACAAAGGTAAGCTGAAACTTTACGTCTATATCAATTGAGTGATACATTCAAAGTCATAGTGTGAATATATAACCTAATATTTCTAAATAGCAGGATTTTAAAAAAATACAGCCATGTCACAATTATTCAACCCCTACTGCATGTAGCTGTTTCTTAAATATGTAAGGCTACACATGTAATTGTTTTAAAACAAAATTAAGTCATCAATCTGCAATTTTCTAATTTAAGTTTAGCGTTGAAAGCAAAAATGTATTTCTATGCAAAAAATGCAATTAAAAATAAGCTCTCAAAAGCTAATAGAGGAGGTTATTTCATTACACAAGAAAGGTCATGGCTAAAGTACATTTCCAAAGCACTCCAATTTCCAATAGACAAAGTTGGCAGCACCATTCATACATTTTTAAAATATGGTACAACAGCAACCTTCTTGGGGTGTGGAAGAAAGCAAAACTTCACCAAGGGAAAGGTTGACTTGAATATTCAAGAAGTAATTAGGAAAGACCTGTGGAGTCCTGGGAGAAGGTTTTATTGACGTATGACACTAAACTGAAAATGAGTTTTAGACCCATGAGTCAGCAGTATGTCTGGAGTAAGATGACAAGGTGATGACAAAAACGACACCATCCCCACGGTCAAGCATGGAGGTGGGTCAGTCCTGTTATGGGGGTGTTTTGCAGCTGCAGGAAACGGCTATCCTGACTATGTGACTGACACCATGGATTCTTTCATGTATCAGGCCATTTTGGCATGAAAAATGTGATGCCTTCAGTGTGTAAATTGAAGCTCGGTGATCACTGGACTTTCCAGCAAGACAATAAAACCAAGGATACATCCAAAGTTGTCCAAAATCTGGTTCAGGGATAGGTCATGGAATGTCCTTAAATGGCCCATTCAGTCCATCATTAAAATCCCATTGCAAACCTTTGTTGGGATTTCAAGGAAGCAGTGGCAGCACAGAAACCAAAGAATGTCAATGAGCTGGAAGCTTCTGCTCATGAGAAATGTGTAAAAATTAGAATAGAGAGGTGTCCGAAGCCTGAGAACACTTACCTGAAACATTTATTTGCTGTTATTAAGGATAAAGGATGCTCCACAAATGACTGATTTTGGGGGTTGAATATTTTTGACATGACATTTGTGGAGAGAATTAGTTATTTTTTATTTTTAAATTTGGTAAACTGAACACTTTGTTCTCAAAATCACTCACATGTGTATTAAAAACTTACTTTGACTGTTTACTGAGGTTTTAGTTGATGTGTTTTAATTCACATCACCAGAATGTATTGCTGGTCAGGGGGGTTGAATATTTTTGATTGCAGCTGTACATACATACACACATACACATATGTAGTGAAAATCTAAATACAAATCTGTTATATACAGTGCATGGGAATGTAATTGCGGAAGAGGTTGGATGTGTTGGATAAATATAAAAAGACTAAGCTATGAATTGCACAATGGGGCAGTTTTAACTGTTCATGAGATGGATAGCCTGAGGGAAAAAACTGTTCCTGTGCCTGACGGTTCTGTTGCTCAGAGCTCTGAACTCTGGCATCGGCCAGAAGGCAACAGTTCAAAAAGGTAGTGGGCAGGGTGAGTGGGGTCAAGAGTGATTTTTCCAGCCTTTTTCCTCACTCTGGAAGTGTATATATATTTTTTTTTCCTCCTAATTTGGAATGCCCAATTCCCAATGTGCTTTTAAGTCCTTGTGGTCACGTAGTGATTCGCTTCAATCCGGGTGGTGGAGGACAAATCTCAGCTTCCTCCGCGTCTGAGAACGTCAACCCGCGCATCTTATCACGTGGCTTGTTGAACGCGTTGCCACGGAGACATAGCGCATGTGGAGGCTTCACGCCATCCACCGCGGCATCCACGCTCAACACACCACGCGCCCCACTGAGAATGAACCAAATTATAGCGACCACGAGGAGGTTACCCCATGTGACTCTACCCACCCTAGCAACCGAGACAATTTGGTTGTTTAGGAGACCTGGCTGGAGTCACTCAGCATGCCCTGGGATTCGAACTAGTGAACTCCAAGGGTGGTAGCCAGCATCTTTACCACTGAGCTACCCAGACCCCGGGAGTGTATAGTTCTTGAAGGGAGGGCAGGGGGCAACCAATAATCCTCTCAGCATTCCGAACTCTCTTTTGTAGTCCTCTGATATCTGATTTCGTAGCTGAACCAAACCAGACAGTTATTGAAGTGCAGAGGACAGACTCAATGACTGCTGAGTAGAACTGTATCAGCAGTGCCTGTGGTAGGTTGAACTTCCTCAACTGGTATCTAACATCTTTTTTATTCCAAGAATGAAAGCACAGCATAGCAAGGCAGCATGCCTTCCATTTAAGACACAGCCAACTTCACAATTGAACCCAAAGACCTTGATTAGATTAAGTTTGTTTCAGGAGTGATCGATTAGAGTTGGAACAAAACTATGTAGGAGTGTAAATTTCAAGGAGCTGGATTGAGCACTCTTGTCATAGGGGAGCTAGATCTGGCTGCAAGTCCATGCACTGTGAGGGCTCTGGCCCGGTATACTTGTACACGGTGAGCTCAGCCGGTGTCATTCCATCAAAGCTCGCTCCTGTTCGCTGAGTCATGCATCCTAGCAGCTGGCTGAATGTATCTGTCAACACTGATTCCGTTAACCTGACATAATACTTTTCTGAAATTTACCAAGACATATTATCTACAGTACAGAGTTGAGAGCCTTACAACAGACATGAGCATTCACTTGCACTCTCTGAAAAAAATCTGTCAATGAAACTTGCAAAACTTAGAGACCAGAGATCTATTAACCTTAATGGAAATAAAGATATTGATATTAATTTTCCCTGTCACGAGAAACGGTAACAATATTTACTTTTTGTCACCAAGAGATAAAAACTTATAAAGGAATAGCCTTGTTCACCCAAAAATGAAAATTCTGCCATCATTTACTCACACTCAAGTGGTTCCAAACCCACATGACTTACTTTCTTCCTTGGAACTCAGACAAAATATTGGCCTCAGTCACCACTCACCATCCATCCATCTTTGGGTTTTGGGTTTGGAACAGCATGATGGTGAGTAATTATATAACTTTTTTATATAGAATTATTTTTGTGAACTATCCCTTTAAATTCCAGCAAAAAATGGTATGTACACCCTAATGCTCAAAATAATTTATTGTTTTGAGTAGGGAAAAATTTAATCATACAAATTTGTTTAAATAAATTAACCTTGATGAGTATTTATAACTAGCTCTTTATATTGAGTTCATGAAACTTACACCTTTTAAGTAACCTGAATTGTTAAATGTTTTGAGTTTAATGAACTTGTCTCTTTAAATTTAGAGGAACTTAAATTTAACTGAAACTGGGAAGGGGATTTTTATTCCCCAGCATGCTTTACATGGTATTCGACAGAGAGAAATTTTAAAATTAAGTTTTATATAGTGTGCCTGTGCAAGATGAATGTAAAGGGAGATACTTGTTAGTGTTTAATGTTATGTTGTGTTGTGTTGTGTTGTTTAGAAGAGTTTCTGTCATGTTAAAGTTTTGGGGGGTTAACATTATGGTTCATTGTGGAGCTTGAGATTAGCTTGAGGACAGGTACAATATTAGATTGTTTTACAGTATATTGATAAACTTGTTGAGCAACTGCATTACTAATCAAAGCATGGTTTATCCAATTAGCATGAATTCAGCATGATAATGTCCACTGTACTAGCTTGTTCTAGCTAGGTTCTCTCTACTTGATATATTTAAGTTGAGCCTACATGGCGATTTTAAATTCTGTCAGTTAAATTTAAAGTTAAATACCACTAAAATGCATGAGTTAACTTACTCAACATTTCAAGTTAAGAAAAAAATCAATGCTTAAGAGTAGTACAAAATCAAAATTTAACAGTTCTGCTTACTTAAACTTGTAATTTATTAACTTAAAACATTTATTTAACTGATTACCTCAAATTTGTTGAGTTCTGCTAACTTATACGAGTTTACAGTGTAGTCTGATGACTATAGCCTATTGGACATTCTTACCACTTTTACCCTCTCAAGGGTCAAGTAATGCACAATCTAACCAATTATCTCCCTTAATATTGCTTCTTAATATGTTCTTATATATTTTAAACACTTAATAATCTGTAGAAATGTAAATCGATTTAAATTGACATTTAATATCACTACAATAACACTGAGGTAACTTTGGTATTAGCCCCCCACTGTCAACAAAAGTTAAATTTACAGAAAGACTTAAATACTAAAAGCTTCCTACACTGTTTGAGGCAGAGTTACGATGATGTTTTGACAGAAACTATGGTTGTCCTTGTACATTTCGAAGCAGGGAACGTCAAATGAGACAAAAAGCTATACATTTCAATGTTCACCACATTTAAACAACGATATCCTGTCGCAACGACCCTCTTCGACTTATTTTGCATACATGACAAGAAATTGTTCGTGTCGTTTGGACTTACCTGTGGCAGGTGTCTCCGGCACCCATTTGAGCGGACCGATCTGGCGCACCTGAAACGCCGTCTTCACCTCGCGACAGCTGTGAGCACGCGCAGCGGACAGTACCACGAGTTCCACCGCGAGCACCGTAATAATCCAGCTCACATTTACGCGTGACATGACGGCATTTCAGTGGAGAAATAAGTGCGATGGAATTGTTTGATGATAAAAGATCGTTTGCAAAATGTGTATAGCCCGAGCTGGTTGGAAAAGAGGACAAAGTCGCTTGTTCTGGACTTTCACATGCTGCACCGGCTGTAGTCACGCTGCTGCATCCCGTTGACTGAGAGTGTCACTAAATTCATTCAGCATGTGGGATCATTCAGAAATCTCTCTCTCTCCCTCCCTCCCTCCGAGTTTGACTCGCAGTTAATGTAAAATCTAAGTTGATTGCTTGGTTTCCACATTTTTGTTACTGCCAAATATACAATTTGATACAGATGTAATGTCGTTGACAAAACAAACAAAATATTGTGTCCTCTCGCGGCAACTAATCAGTAGGCTATTTTGCAAAATGAGATACACTAACAGTACCATTGAACTACAGTTTTTTTGGACATTGTAGCCTACCATGTAAATACCATATTTTTTGGACATGTAACATATCAGATTACTACCATCCGATACCATCAAATGTAAATCGGGTAATCTATGATTGTGTGCTCTTTCTCTGACTTAGCACCCCTAATTAACGTTCCAGGGAGCAAATAAAGGTGGAACTAATTTACAAAGATACAACATGACATAAAAGGCTAATTAAAATATGTGGAATGCAGTTGTAAATAAAATAGTTCTATATCAAAAGTTGGATTTTATAAAAAGAATAATAAATAAGTTCACAGATGAAATAATATATTACATCATGACAATGAATAAAAAGTCTACAGCTGCTGCTACTACTATGTATTCTTTGAAGTACCTTAAAGTGCCATGTAAATACCACAGTATATTAATCCGGAGTGTCTATTTACTCTAAGTGCAAATAGCCCATATTGTTGGCAGAGGCTCTTCACACTAACTCCGCTCACCACTGCTCAGACCAAACTCAAGACAGCCATGACAGATTTGGGGTCATCTGCTGATCAAATGAAGGCGGGCATATTTGAATTTTTCATGATGGTGCAGAGACATTAAACCGGTTAACGGGTTAGACATTTAGTGGATTAAGAGATTGGATAACTAAGTGACTATTTGTGCTTCAGTAGTCTGGTAGAAACAGAGGATTTTACAACAAACTGCACCTCTATATGCAGATGTTGTAGCTCTGGGTGTAAGGATAGCATGTGAATGTGTAGTCACGTTGGAGATTCAGGTTCGAATCCTACCTCTTGTTATACTTTTTCCCATGTCTCTAATCTTAATATTTCCTATAATACTACTTATAGTAATAAATAAAAGAGATTCATCACAGTGATTTGGTCACAGTGAAGGTCGGGAGTCAAGAGAAATATGTGATCTGGATAAAATTAACCATGGTTTTACTGTAGTATTATTGTAGTAACAATGTGTTTTGGTGGAAACAACAGTATATTGTTCTGATGTACTGACCATGGTGTTACTACAGTATCATGTTGTTAACAGTAGTTAATAGTAACCATGTTTAATTTTGTGGTTACTATGATTTTACTAGAAAATTACCATGGTGATACTATAGTTACTGCAGTATAACCATGGTTAATTTTTGTAAGGTAGGGGTAGGGGTTGGTGTAGGGTGTCTGTGGGACTCAAAATAAACACAATAAAAATGTTGCAGTGATGCCACTATACTGTATGTTAGTATTTAAATAGGGGTGTAAGAGTATCTACCACTATTTGCACTTAGTGTATATAGCATCTAACACTATTTGCGCTTAGTGTAAATAGCATCTATCGCTATCTGCACTTAGTGCAAAAAGCCTCTGCCATATTAATTTGGCAATTATTCAGTACAGTGGTTTATCAAAGTACAATGGTTTTGCCATGTGGTCGCTTCACGGTATAATGCCTCTACCTTTTTGAAGGAATAAGACCAAAACTAACAAGGTTCTCAAAAGGACAATAGGTTGTTAAATGGTCATAATAACTGTCAGTAAGACGTGGAGTTGACTAAATTGTAGTAGACAATACACATTTTTATTCTAGGTACTGTAAGTACAAAGAAGGCAGGCTTTGAGGCTTTCAGGCTTTGGGTGCAAGTTTCAGAAACCCATTCACTTGACAAAAACACTGCCTGCCCCGTGTGAAGAACGAACACACTACCTTCAGATTATGAGACTGAAGCACTACCTAACAGTACTAACAAAGATGAGGGTGAGACATATGTAAGGATGCTTCTGAATGGCTGATGAGTGTTTGTATTGTATCTGTTGGTGATTATAATTGGTCATGTAATTTTCCAAAAGACACTAGAACGAGGTTGTTCACTTTTTTATTTTGTTGTGTATGCGTTCACAGGTTTAGCAGTGTGTTGTTGTTGTTTTTTTCTTCTTCTTCTTCTGATGAGTTGTCTCCCTCTGGTGGACTGCCAATTGTGCAATCAAAACGAGTGGCTTCACTTTATGTAATGAATAAAGTTATGAAATTAAATGTTATATAGGATAAATATGTGTAAAGAAGGACAATTTTTAAAGTGGACAGTTAAGCTTGATCCCCATTATATCTGTATGTATTTCCTTAAAAGGTTAAAAATCATTACTAAATTATTCTTTATGAAGTAAATAATTAACTTTTGGGAAGATGATGATATTACATTGTGATGCATGGCGTATCTCATTTCACTGTGGGGAAAGCAATGGTAAGAAAAAAATACATATACATTTGAGCTAAATCTTTAGGATATATTAATCTTTGAGCCTGTACACTGTTGTTCATTTGATGGAATTTTGTTATCAAATTTAAATTCTTATATCTTAAACAATAGGCTAAATATTCTTAAGTGAATTCATACAACTAATACAACTAAAGCATTTAAAAAAAAAAAATCACAGCATTGTGCGAGGCCATGCACTGTGACACCGTTCGCGAAGCATAGTTGGATAAGCTTGAATGGCCACAGCGGTCCATGTAATGCCTTACAGTTAATTTTTTAGACCATATCAATCCAAATGCAAAAAAAGAAAAACGTTTTTCAACTTTAATTAACGCCGGTAAAAATAACCCCTGGCTATAATACCGTGCAAACTGACATGCTGGTAAAAAGCTAGTTAATCTGCACTATCCAACCTGTGAACCCTTTAACTTTGTTGTTTCTCAATTTATTCAAGCGTCTGAAGTAGATGTTGGCCAAGAGAAGGCACCAGAAATTGTAAAATGTGCTTCACTTCAGATGAACTGCAGATAACGCTGGTTTGGACTGATGCATGTTTTTCTTAAGCAATTTATGCTGTGGAGCGTTTATTTAGACATGATATATATATATATATAGTTTGAACTTTGACATTATGTAGGGGGAAATATCGTTATTCATTAAATGTGTTAAAATGTATATAAATACATGTACATAGTAACGGAACAATGTTCCTTTTCATTTTAAAGAGCTAGATATTAATCTTCAAAGACAAAGGACAACTGGCTCTAACAAGGACAGAAAGAGATGTGGAAGGCCAGATGTACATCTAAACAAGAGGATAAGTACATCAGAGTCTCTAGTTTGTGAAATAGACGCCTCACATGTCCTCAGCTGACAGCTTCATTGAATTCTACCCGCTCAACACCAGTTCATGTTTTCCAGTTTCAGTTTCACCAGTTTTCAGTCTCAGTAAAGAGAAGACTCAGGGGTGCAGGCCTTATGGGAAGAATTGCAAAGAAAAAGCCACTTTTGAAACAGAAAAACAAAAAGAAAAGGTTAGAGTGGGCAAAGAAACACAGACATTGGACAACAGATAATTGGAAAAGAGTGTTATGGATCTTAAACCCATTGAGCTTTTGTGGGATCAGCTAGACTGTAAGGTGTGTTAGAAGTGCCCGACAAGACAGCCACATCTATGGCAAGTGCTACAGGAAATGTGGGGTGAAATGTCACCTGATTATGTGGCCAAACTGACAGCTAGAATGCCAAGGATCTGTAAAGCTGTCATTGCTGCACGTGGAGGATTTTTTGATGAGAACTCTTTTAAGTAGTTTAAGAAGTTGTGAACATTTTTTTTCAAATTGTAATAGTAATTTTTCATGTCATTTATGCCCTGACACTGTGATCAGTTGAATGCCACTTTGGTGAATAAAAGTACCAATTTATTTCCAAAATCTGTAAACTATTCCAAAATTTTGGCAACCACTGTACATATATATATATATATATATATATATATATATATATATATATATACACACACACACACACACACACACACACAAAATTCACTCAACGGTGCTGCAGCATCGCGTTAGTAGATTGAAAAAGTTCCGGGTTCTGGCGGCCATACCTCTCATCACTTATTTCAGGTGGGCATACGTAAAATCCCCCAAAAAAGATAGGTGGGCATGCCCTATCGTATGCCCTAGTCTGGCTTAACCCCCTGATGTATTGTCCCAAGTCCCTGATCTTTTCTTGAAGATACACACGTTTCACTTCACAAATAATATATGTTGAATTACTTTGCCAATAGTCCGTCTGTCCACTGGCCGTGGTAGATTATCGCTTGCGTTCAATCAGTTCAACGCATGTGCAGCTGGGTTTTAGAGCCATCGCATTTATAGCTTGCTGCCGAACACTACCTATTCCGGACAGTAGATGGGACTGTTGTCACTTTGAGGTTTCAGCAAACCGTCATCGTTTCAAAGGTTTTTGAAACGATGACATGCAAAACCAGGTGACCTGTTATCCACTGCTCAGCGAAATAGACCTTTTGTCTGACTTCTACGCTTAATTGTGAACAGTTTATAATATGAGCTGGTGAGTTTAAGCTATAGTTTGAACTTTGACATTAAGTAGGGGGAAATATCGTTATTCAATAAATGTGTTAAAATGTATACAAATACACGTACATAGTAACGGAACAATGTTCCTGTTCATTTTAAAGAGCTAGATATTAGAAATATTGTATATATGTTTGATATAGCCAGCTAGGTAGCTGTCTGATAACATCAGTTACTGTAACGTTACTTACCTAATGTTGGGCCAATCAGTTGTTCCTGAGCGCATTTTTATTTTATTTTATTAATGCCAAGAACAATCTGTATACTTACAGCAGTTGCATAATGCAACAAAAAATAAAATAAAATAAAATAAAACACATCAGCCGGTGTGGGGGGGGGGGGGGGGGGGTGGGGGGTGGGGGGATTATAAGTGGCTATATATCAGCAGCATTCGTTGTTTTGTTTTTGTTTTTGTTTTTTACTGTTATTAATGAACAAAAAAAGAATTAAAAAGATCCAAATAGAGTGGGAGGAGTGGATTCTTGCCTAAAAATTTACACCAAAAATAATAAACAACTGGACAACGTATATTTAATTTCTGAGTTTTTGTTCTTATAATAATAATAATCATAATAATATATATATATATATATATATATATATATATATATATATATATATATATATATATATATATATATATATATATACACACACACACACACATATGAATACATATATCAGATACAGTTATTTTTCTGAGAGGCTATTTGCAAAAAAAAGGTGTTTCATCATCTCATCTTTGTCACAAAAAGTAAAAAAAAAAAATAATAATAAAAAGGATTGTATTAATATACATAGAAAGCTTACTATGATAGGGATAGCATTTGTGTAATATTTTAAAATACATCTCTCTAATTTTATTTGTCAATAGTACATTTTTGAGAAGAGGCCAGACCAAATTCCAAATGACCTAATAAATACAGTATCCATCCATTCAAAGCATATGCTGTAATAGTTTTTCTAATGAAACAATTACAGTATAAACAAAGTGGCTATTAAACTTGTCATCAGTAACTAGGGTTCCTATAACTGAGAACTTCCTTAAACTCAAATACATTGGATCACACAGAGTTTGCTCTCCTTTTTAAAGAATCTTAAGAAATGTTATTTACGACAATTTGGAACTCTTTTGAAGTGGCCTCCAGATTTTATTTTTTTGGGGGGGGGGGGGGGGATTCTGAAAGGGACCATAACTTGTCATCTATGAGCAACTGGCTATCAATGATGAGAATATTAAGTGATTTATTCCTAATATTAATATAGTTAAAGCGTTTGTTCATAATTACTTTTTTTAACTCAGCCAATAAACCCAATTTTATGATTTAACCTTTTAAAAAAAGGTTTAGTATATTTCCTAACTGCACACAATTATCTGTAAGTTTTTTCTGTGAGGCTTACTCTAACCAGCAAGAGACTCCCTTATCAAACAAATTCCAGTTTTAGGATAACAAATGCAGAAGTCATTTGCATTTTATTAATTTACAGATCTGCCTATTGATTTAACTTGTTTATTATATATCAATAATCCACACCTTACACATAAACATGTTGGGTTTCATGTGTAAATTATTTGATGGCAGATCTTGTTCTTTGCAAAAGAAAAATTCACTTTATTGATCCTCTATAGTTTTGCATGTTGAACACACAAACTTTGTTACTGTAAGCAAGTTTATTTTTAACAACATGTAAGGTTTTATAATATATACGTTTTATAATGATAATGATATTTATTATGATGATTGTTGTTTGTTTTATTTATTTTTGCTTTCATTATTTATTATTATTATTATTATTATTATTATTATTATTATTATTATTTGCAGAGGTAGCCTAATAGTTGTAGTAGTAGTAGTAGTAGTAGTAGTAGTAGTAGTAGTTGTTGTATTTGGGACTTTTACTCTAATGTGTCGCCAGTTGACGCATTTCATAGCAGCGTTCAAAAACACCGCGTCTCTGTTCTCCGCATTTCATTTAACACTGGAGGCGCGTCAAAACCTGTGTGTTTCTCCTCTCTGTAACTCATAGTCGTGTGGTATAGCTGTCTAGTGGGTCAGTCTAGCTTCACATATTCGGTCAATGACTTTCACCTTGATGAAGAAGAAGAGGTTTAAGTTTAAAGTAGACGCGGAGTTGGAGGAGCTGTCATCTGTTCCTTTTGTGAATGGAGTTTTGTTCTGCAAGGTCCGACTCACGGACGGGGGCTTTTCGGAGGAGTCATCGAGGTGAGAAAAACACACTTTATTAAGTTTTAACTTGGTCATAAAGCACTTTATAAATGAAACTATTAAACTATTCATTACCTTAACTATTAGTTTTATGTTATTTTATTTATAGGTGATTGTTAATTCTCCAAATAAAGGTTTTAAGATAAAAGTTATTGAGAAAATAAGTTTTAATATTATTATTTCTATAGGTTAATTAACACTTTTAATGGGCACACTCTTAAACCTGTTTTTAAGTCCTGGGCATTTGTCTCTTGTCTGCTTTCTGTATGAAACTAAAAGTAAAAGTTGTTCTTTCATGGGCCAAATTATGGTCACTCACACAAAGAGGAAATATTGTAAAGAATTTAAGATTTAAAGGAGGCAATTGATAAGCTTTATTTACTATTCAAATTGTGTCCCCAAAATGTTCACCACTTTCTTCTGAATATTCATTCTGTTAGTATAAAGCATTTTTTAAAAGACCCAGACAGTCATCCACGTTCTAATGTAATATACAGTATAAATATACTGTATACATGCTATATATGTTCTGTGTATTCTAAATGATATGCCTTGTCAGCTCGGGGTTGTTTTGTAATGCTATTTTACTGTAAAACTGTAAAACTATTGAGTCATGAGTGCTTGTCAGGTTCAGAATCGGCTGGAAATTTAATGGTTAAACAAAAGCATTAAAAGCAAAAAACAAAACAAAAACAAAACAAAAGCAAGTTGAGTAGGTCAGGCCGGTTGGTTCCCTGGCCTGAATCAGGCGTTGGGGGTATGTGACGAGGAGGAGGGCGTGGCCGGGCCGTGAGGATGCACGCCTGGTGCTGAGTTGCCCCAGTCAGCGGGAGAGTTAGATAAGGAGGAGCCGGAGACACCAGAGAGGGAGAGAGAGAGACGCACGCAACCGCTGTGTGTGTGCGTCAGTGTTTTGTGTGCTGAAAAGCACTTTTATGTTATGTCTACATGAAACATTTGTGTTATTAAAGTCTACGTGAATTGTTCACCCGGTTCCCGCTTCCTCCTTGATAGGTAAGGCAGGGACCTGCCACAGTAGACATTCCAAACCGTTCGAATGCCAGCCGTTTCTCTGTTCCACATTAAACACTGCCAGGGTTGGGGATAACGCAATACATGTAACAGGATTATGTATTTAAAATACAAAATATATATAACTGTATTCCACTGCAGTTACAGTTTAAATCATTAGTAATTAGAATACAGTTACATTCAAAAAGTATTTTGATTACTGAAGAGATTACTTTGCGTTTTATTTTCATTTGTTTCATTTAATATTTAGTCCTTTCAGATGGAAAACATTTATACATATAAATGATGCGATCCAAAGTGCATTTGAACAGCGGTGAAACACTTTCTTATGATGTGTTACATTCATACGAGCAGACAGAGAAGTACGTTTGAAGTAAGTTTGGAGCACAAGAAATGGAAATAAAGCTTGTGTAAATTGTCAGCTTTACGCTAAGCTAAAATGCTATTTCTAGCCATTTTACATGCACATGTTACCAGGCACGATCGTATTTTTTTATCAAGAAAATTCAGTTAGATCATAATTTCTTTTTTTCTAGTAAGACTTTTGATATTAGGGCAAAAATCGTATTCTTGAGAACTTTTGTATTGTTTTCCTGTAAAAATATCTAAAAATCCTTAAAACAAGATCAATTTGATTTATCTTGTTTTAGAAACAACACTGCATAAGATATTTAGGTTTTTCAGAGAATGTATAATCCAAACTGTTTAGAATACGTTACTGACCTTGAGTAATCTAACGAAATATGTTACAAATTACATTTTACAGCATGTATTCTGTAATCTGTAGTGGAATACATTTCAAAAGTAACCCTCCCAAATCTGAACACTGCAGACAGAGGTATTCTTGAATGCCTTTGGATTTGGTATTGCACTGTGCGACAGATTAAATGTGTACTGACAGAAAATGGAAGAGCTTTTCGAATGAGTACAGTGCACACACACACAAGAACAGTCAGTGAGAACCCCCCATTAAAGGAAGCATTATTCAGAAATATTCATTACAGTATGTAGAGTGTTTCAATCATAATGTGCCTTCCTGTTCAAATCTCCCTTTATGAATGTATTTAGTTACAGGTTAGTGGTCCTGATATAACACCACCCATCCATCCATCCATCCATCCATCCATCCATCCATAATCTCACTCTCTTTGTCTCTCACTCTCCTGGTTTCTCCTGCAGAGAGCCGGTTCTGGCTAACTGTGTTAAATGGAGAAAAAGATTATCTTTCTTATGCAAGATGAGTGCTAATGCAGCGACAGGCATACTGGACCCTTGTGTTTTCCGGGTATCTGTAAGAAAGGTATGGTTTAACATGTTTTGATTTGAAAATTTGCCTCAATGGATCAGTAGGTTTTTGCACAAATTTAGTTGGGTTGTGTAAGGTTTTGATTAAATTTCAGTTTGTTCTTTTATCAAGGAGCTAAAAGGTGGGAAAACATTTGCAAAGGTAAGCCCTCTCTACTAGTACATAATGACTGTGTAGAACTGGCTTAATTCTGATTAATTCTGATCAGATCACTGGAACTGGCACTGACTACTGTGTGTGTGTGTGTGTGTGTGTGTGTGTGTGTGTGTCATACAGCTAGGCTTTGCTGATTTAAACCTGGCTGAGTTTGCCGGATCAGGAAGCACAACACGGCACTGTCTACTGGAGGGATACAACACAAAGAACACACGTCAGGATAACTCTATACTTAAGGTACATTCACATACCAGACTTGTCACTGAATTCGGTGACAGTTGGACAAAAGTTTTGCTGGTGAAATCGGTCTGTGTTTAACGAAATTTGAACCACTGCTCCCATTGGTTGAAGCTGGAATTTTGATGAAGGTATGGGAATGAGTGAGCTCCATGTAGTTTCCGAGAGGAATGTCCACAGAGTTGTGCCAAAAGCAAGTTATTTTTAGGTTTAGTTTAGTAAATGATGTAATACAGTTAACAGAAATGCATATTTTATCAAACCATAGGCTCTAACCAAAACCCCAACCTTAAACCTAACCATCAGTGGAGTAAAAATTTAATTTTAGAGCGAAAATGCACTTCTTAATTGCGCTCACCTTTGTTTATAAGAACGCGATTACTTCCTGGTCTCCATGGGACCAGAAACTGTGTTTCACAGGTTGCTCGCACAATGCAGTAGTACTAGAGGGAAACGTAAACACATTTGCATTGATGCAAAAATGTCCTACGGGGGGTGGCGCTTATGAGTTATTGGTCAGAATGGGTTCAATTTCAGGGTACATAAACAATCGGAAGCAACATGTCGATATCTTGTGTGATCATGTAGCACATACACATACTGTTTATATAGCTGGACCAACTTTATAATGAGACTTCCAACTCACACACACAAACATCAGGACATTGTGCCCTTTGTCTTGAGATCACATGCCCTCTATATTGTGTCCTTTTGTTTTATTTATTTTATTTAAATGCAGTTGTTAGGGGGTGTGTGAGGGCCGTGCTACTTCATGTTCAGCTTCATATTGGTTATATATAGCATGCTCCAGCCTGTGTAGAAAAATGTTTTCCAATCCAACACCTATGCCTGAAGTTGTTCACAGCTCCCACAGAATTCCACCATTCTGTACCCCTCCACCTGCTCTTGGAGCTGTTCAAAGAGTGCCCAAAATTCCACATACATATGGCTGTAAAGCGGTTTGATAAAAACGTTAAAAAAGAGTGAATGGTGAATGTCTTCCTGTTTAACATCTCCTTCTGTGTCACATGGAAGAAAGTCATATGGTTTGGTGAAGGCCTTGTGGCTTTATAAAACACAGCAACAGCAATGTGATAAAAGACATCAATGTTCAACAAGTAATTACATTTATTGATAAAAAATAATGCCAATAAACAATTTCTTTTGGCACGTATTATAGTTCATTAGTCTAATTGTAGGCAGTTGGTGCTACTTGGTACATATATATTAACTTGATTCTGTTGTTTGGATTCAGTTTTAAATGTGGCTCATCCAATCAAATTTTAAAACATTACAAAACCAAAACATTACCACGCAAATCACCAATTGTCTTAGATGTTTTTATGAGTACTAATGAATGTGCACTGTGAATGGAAAAGCAAATTTAGACCGAGCTACATGTCTATGTAACTACTCACCTAATCTCGCTCTCTCTCTCCAGTTGATTATCAGTATGCAGCTAATGTCGGGTGATCCCTGCTTTAAAACGTAAGTCGGCCCTTATTTTTAAGCCATTGTGTTGTGAGAAAGGATGAAATTCTTTGCATTTTAAATAAAAAAGCTATCTGTAACATGTAGAATTTGACCAGTTGATCACCAGCATATGTTATGTTTTGTATACCTATGTGTTGGCATCCCCACTAGGCATCTTAACTAGTTTAACTCTTAAATGCATGGGTGTTTCACCAAACATTATTACATACTTGGGTCTTCAGTGACCAAGCACATATATCTTTCCACAAATTGATCTACAAAATGCCCACATAGTGTCACATTTTCAAAACATTTTCAAGACAATTGCAAAATAATAGAACAAGATTCATTACTTCCACATACTACACGTATGTATGTGTACACCTTTGTCACACATAAAATCAATGTGATATAGTAGTCACTTGAATGAATATAGTACTCATTTGTCTTGTAATAAACAAAAAAATATATAGCTTATCCTGTCATATGAAACACACAAAAAAATATGATTTATGGAAGTGCAAAAACTGCGACAATATTACATATCTCGGGTCTTTAATGATCTTATACACTTTTGGTTATCAAGCAGGTATTGCAATTTTGCCTACACTATTCAGAAGAGAAAGGTTGAGGAACTGGTTGAGGAAGAGGTGTGGTCAAAAAAGGTCCTGGGTCAATAAAGACCCGAGGTATGCATTTAAGAGTTAACCAGCAAGAATTCCTTAGTCAACCTGCTTCACCAGAAATACCCTGCTGGTCAACCAGTCTCAGCAGCTAAGTTTTGGTGGTGAACAGCATGGCTTTACTGATCCACCAGCTAGACCAGCATACACCAGCTTGTAGAATGGAAATCAAGACTAGTCTAAACAGGTCTAAGCAGAATGACCTTATTGAAACGGTGTCCCAACAGCAGAGGCAAATGCTGTGATGTTTTTGTATTTATTTCCATCTCTGCGCGTGTGCCAGTGTGTGTTTGTGGTAGTGTTTTTCTGTCATAAAATGCTTTTTGTCTGATACCAATGTCTGGGACCGCATGAACACAGGAAGTCTGATTCAACCACTTCCTGGTGTCTCTTAGTCAGTCACGCAGTGTTTTTTCAGTGTCTGTAGCCTGAAACCTCTGAAAATCAGTTAAGGGTTTATTTGGTGGTAAAGCAGATTTGGAATATTGCACACAAGTCGAATGGACTTCTCTTCTGATACTTTTATGGTGCTTGTTGTCATTTTTGGAGCTTGACAGCACCCATACCCATTCATATTCATTGTGAAAAGAGCAGTGAAAACATTCTTCCTAATATCATCTTTTGTGTTCCACAGAAGAAAGAGTACAGATTCACATCTTTACATTGTACCTGTTCACTGTTTTTGTCCACTTTGTGTTAGGGTCTCAACCCACTTTCATCATTATTTTTTGAAACCCAATAATAAGTTAATAAGTTAAAGTCCCCCTGAAGTGCCTTGATGAGTGCAGTTTTCTTTGGCCTGTTGACATATTTACTACTGAAACATTGGTTGGCTCATGCCTTTTTTTTAAATAGCCAACAGGCTTTAATGTCAGTGTCAATGTCAGTTTATTTATAGAGCACAATTGAAAACAACAACAGCTGACCAATGTGCTATACAACAATTACAGTAGAAAAATATAAATGGTATACTCTATAAAAATAGCTATTCAAAAACAAGGTAAAATACAAAAATACAAAATACATTAAACATCACAGTATATCAGGGTTGATTATTAGCTAAAGAAAAGAGATGAGTTTTTAACTTTGATTTAAAGTTATGTACTGTTAAGGCAGTTCTAATAAAAATAGGTAGGCTATTCCAGAGCTTGGGTGCTGCTACAGCAAATGCACGGTCACCTCTCAATTTCAGTCTAGACTTTGGTACAGTTAAAAGTCTCTGGTTGGAAAACCTAAGAGATCTCACTGGATGGTGTTCAGACAATAGGTCAGAGAGTTAAGATGGTGCTAATTAATTTAGGGATATAAAAATAAAGAGTAATCATTTAAATTCAATTCTATAACGAATCGACAACCAGTGCAGAGAAATTAGGTGCAATGTATTAAAGTTTTGTACACCAGTCAAGAGCCTGGCAGCAGCATTCTGAACCATTTGGAGCTGAGAAAAAGATGATTGGTTAATTCCTATATAGAGAGAATTACAGTAGTCAAGTCTTTTGAAATAAATGAAATAAAGGCATGGATCACCCTTTCAAAGTTCTTGAAATAAAGAAAAGACTCAACTTTAGCCAAAACACGTAAGTGAAAAAAAAAAAAATAGATTTGACAACAGAATTAATCTGTTTGTCAAATTTAAGCACACTATCAAATAAAACACCCAGATTTTTCACAGTTGAACATAAGTGGACAAGTCACTAAAATTGAGGCTAGTTGTTTTAGAGGCTTTAGTTTACATAGCTACTTTTCATGCCAGAGCCGGTGTTCAGAAGTGTATACATATCGTTATTTCGTCATATAGCAATTTAGATTTTATTTCGATTAAGCGTTCAGCCCTAGTTTTTTTTTTTTTTTTTTTTTGACAGAATGATTAGGATTTCTAATACCTTTTTTTTATATTATTATTTATTGCATTATTACTATAGGTTTATTACAAATATCAGGGTTAAAATATGGCAGCTGTAGTAAAACCATGGTACATTTTGTGGTTACTACTACAAATTACATAGTTGAACTATGGTTACTGTTGTAAACCCATAGTTATTACACGGGTCTCTGAAATACTTTATTCTGATTGGTCAATGGCACCATTTAGTGGTCTGATATTTCTGAGTAACAACCACACAGCCAGGAATTAAGACATATCAGGCCGAACATATGGGTATTGCGAGTTCACTGTGTGATCTCTACAAGCAAGCTAATAAAATCAATGTATTTTTTTGGCACTGTAGTAAGCTGGATATTGAGCAGTCAGACGTCATTATTTACAAAATAAACACAACAGAACCGCTTCGGGGTCCTGATCACCTTGTCAGGTTTATTTTGTGATAACAACTGGCTGACTGTACATTCTCCCTTATTTAATTTTCAGAATGGATGGATAAAGCTTTTATGAGGCAAACCAAAATTATTGAGAGGGACGCAAAACTATTGATAGAGACCGCAAAATGTATTGTGAGGGAATGCCATACTGATTGCAAAAAAACACGAAACTATTGCAAGGGAATGCAAAACTGTATCAAAAATCGAATTCCCCTTTTGTCACCCCAGGGGCCCCATATACAGTATATCTCATTTTGTTCCAATCAAAAAGCATTTTTTAATTTAGAAACTTGATCTTCAAGTTTCTAGTATGCCTAATTTTTTATTGCGTTTAAATAGATTCTTGAAGCTGTTGTAGTTGGTGTGGTTTCAGATGTAATTGGGAGTAAGATCTGTCATATAGCACCCACAATAAAAAAAAAGTGTGTTTCATGTAATTATGTAAGCGAGCTGGCACAAAATCTCCCATGAAACAACACGCTCAGTGTTCTGACTGTGGATTAGCAACTGATATGAATAACAAGGGCTCCACAAAGAGGTGTGTGTGTGAGTGTGTTTACAGTTCTGTCGTCACAAGTGCATGAATCATCCCCCAGTGAGATTTGTAACATTCAGAGTGTTTGGTGGTATTTCCCTGTGAGTGTGCATTTGTGAGAGACCTAAAGTGGTGTTGCTGGTGTGTACGTGTGTGCTTGTACTCTGCCTGAAATGCTTTTAGCCCTGCGTAGTGTCAGACTTCGCTGTCAGTTTTGGTTTTAGAGGTACTAAAGCCAGGAAACACCAAATCAGTGCTTTATGGATTAATATCCCTGTGTAGATTAACTGTTATTATTAGTATTCGACAGCTAAATTTCCTCTGGTGTAGTCATTAAGCTTTTCACATAATTAAACAACACTGGGATTTATAAAACGTTTCTAACCGAGACCATAAATAACATTATAGCAAATGCATTTCTATGTTCATCCCCTTTTTTTTTTTTTTTTTTTTTGTGAAAAACATAAATGTGTGCAAATGTTTTTTTTTACTCTTTCAGGCCTCCATCCACTGCAGTGACCATTGGCTTTCCAGTAGATGCAGAGTGTCTTCATGAAGACAGAAGAGGAGAAACACAGAAAACAACTCAAATTTGTACAGGTATCGCCAATCCAAACCCACACACAAGACCACCACCAATACACTTTATATCTCATAAAGACTAGTTAACCATCCTAAAATTCAGCTCGTATTACCATGGTAGCCTGCCTAAAGGTGCACTCAGTAATTTTTTCCTCATTAAAAACTTTAACTCCTAAAGACATGAATTGTAATTTTACAATATACACTGATCAGCCACAACATTAAAACCAACTGCCTAATATCGTGTAGGTCCCCCTCGTGCCACCAAAACAGATCTGACCCAACAAGGCACTCCACAAGACCTCTGAAGGTGTCCTGTGGTAAATGGCACCAATACATTAGCATCAGATCCTTTAAATCCTGTAAGTTGTGAAGTTGGGCCTCCATGGATCGGACTTGTTAGTCCAGCACATCCCATAGATCTGGGGAATTTGGAGGCCTAGTCAACACCTTGAACTCTTTGTCATGTTCCTCAAACCACTCCTGCATTGTCCTACTGAAAGAGGCCACTGCCATCAGGGAATACTGTTGCCATGAAGGGATGTACGTGGTCTGCAACAATCTTTAGGTAGATGGTATGTGTCAAAGTAACAACCACATGAATGCCAGGACCCAAGGATTCCCAGCAGAACATTGTCCAGGGCATCACACTACCTCCGCCGAACCTGCCTTCTTCCCATGGTGCATCCTGCTGCCATCTCTTCCCCAGGTTAACGACGCACACGCACTTGGCCATCCACATGATCTGAAAGAAAACATGATTCATCAGACCAGGCCACCTTCTTCTATTGCTCCATGGACCAGTTCTGACACTCACGTGCCCACTGTAGGCGCTTTCGGCAGTGGACAGGGGTCAGCATGGGCACTCTGACCGGTCTGCGGCCACACAGCCCCATACGCAACAAGCTGTGATGCACTGTGTGTTCTGACACCTTTCTATCATGGCCAGCATTACATTTTTCAGTAATTTGTGCTACAGTAACTCTCCTATGGGATCGGACCAGACGGGCTGGCCTTCCCTCCCCACGTGCATCAGTGAGCCTTGGGCACACGTGACCCTGTTGCCGGTTCACTGGTTGTCCTTCCTTGGACCACTTTTGGTAGGTACTAACCACTGCATACCGGGAACACCCCACAAGACCTGCCTTTTTGGAGATGCTCTGAACCAGTCGTCTAGCCGTCAGAATTTGGCCCTTGTCAAAGTCGCTCAGATCCTTACGCTTGCCCATTTTTCCTGCTTCACACACATGAAATTCAAGAACTGACTGTTCATTTGCTGCCTAATATATCCTACCCCTTGACAAGTGCCATTGTAACAATAATAAATGTTATTCATTTCATCTGTCAGTGGTTTTAATGTTGTGGCTGATCAGTGTATATAGGAAATCATGATCACTCACATTAAAATGAAGACTCCAGTCATATCAGTACACTTATACAAGCTGTTTTATTCTACATTGAGATGGTCCGCACATGGTGGCTGCCATTTTAGAATCACATGACCAGCCGAATACTAATCTCAGTAACCATCCTGTCATTTGACACTTTCATTCATTGATTAAAGTAATCATGGCTGATTGTGAATACTACATTTCTACAATGGAATCTGAAACTGAAAACTATTGATTTTAAATTATACTGCATCCAAGCCGCTAGGTGTCAGTGTCAGTCCAAAAGTTACTGACTGCACCTATAAAAGGGATAGTTCACTAAAAAATTACAATTCTGTCATAATTTACTCGCCCTCATGTTGTTATAAACTCAATGGGCTTTCTTTTCTTCCGTGGAACACAAAAGGAGATGTTTGGCAGAATGTTAGTCTCAGTCACCATTAACTTTCATTGCATTTTTTCAATATAAATGTAGCCCTCTCACCAATGCACTGGCTCAAAATACAAGTATGTCTAGGGGAAATTCAAACTAAAAAAACTACGGGTGAGAGGCACATCTAAATTTACTTTAGTCATAAAGAGTATTTATTAACCAAGTAATGTCTAATAATTAAATACAACCCAGGACCTTCAGATTTTTACTGTTTAATATCTAATGTTAAATTTGGAAATAACTTTGTAGATGAACCACTGTGCCCACATTACATCGTGTAAACCCCAATCTCAACGAAATTTACTCAGATGTCCCCTTTAACCTCCCCCTTTCTCTGCAGAAAGATCACAGGAGATTAAAATACGAAAACACTATTTATTCTTTTGACTTTTTTTTTCTTATTTCCCTTTGAAACTGAAGCAACTAATAACACTGTTAATTGAAATCAACACATATGAAACAAAAGAACTTTAAAAAATAAATAAATTCAAATGAGTGATCACATGGAATACAAATTTCACACTAAATATGAAACATTCAGATTCACATTATACTCAAAAAAATGAAATTACATTCCCAAACAAATAAAAAAAAGAAAATTACCCAGCTGGGATTTACGTCTCTTGTAGGCGCGCAAGGTAAGAGCACAAATTAATGTGTTAGCGAACAGTTAGGAGTACTCACAAGATCCCACAAGAAAGCGATTCCAAAAACAACACAGTACCAGATTTGAAGATGCACCAATGAAATGATCAGCAGATCCAGTCGTCCATGCATCCATCACAAACCATCTCTTCCAAAGATGAATCGGATGACATGTCCAGGCAAATCCTCCATCTTGTAGATAGGCCCGATCAGCACAGGCCACGAAAGCATGTCAGTCTCTCCTAATAAATCGCTCCGCATTCACTCAGTCATCCCTTGAGCTCCAAACACTTCAACCATTTCTTAACACTTTAATATAAAATAAAACACGGGTATTGTCTCTCTTCCGAATACTTTCACAGATGAAACAAAAAAAACAAGATAAACTGCGACACTCTCTTGGAGCATTGCGCACGCACACACTTTAGGTTCACGCAACTGTTGAATATAAACTATAATTTTTGAGCTCAGCGTCTTGTCGACACTCAGTTCCTCCCATCAACAGTCTTTAAGCTGTTCAATGTTTCTACTTTCAAATCATAATCCTTTTCTTTTTCTCAGTCTTTAGACACTACATGTGTGTACTCTTTTCTCTTGCTTCTTGCACTCCCGAACTCTCTAGAAAAATCTCCTCTTTTTCTCTCGTGACCCCGCCCCTTGAACTCTAGGGGTCAGATTATAAACACTTCATTTCTAAACAATTTAAAGGTATCTCCTAAAATACACCTTCCTATTATTTCTACCACTTCCACATCAATTTTAAACTTTTAAACATAAAATGACAAATATAAAATTACAAACCAAAAATAAACAACAACAAACACCTTTTTTTTTTTTTTTAACCCTTTTAGACAGTGTTACGCATTGTTGAAAAATAATTTTGTATACCCAGTTTACATAAAATTGTAAAGATTAAAGCCTTTAAAGTTATGAAAGAACAATGAATAGACTACTAATAGATTTAGTAGGGCTCTACATAAAGAAAGTGAAATGTAAATGAGTAAATGAAAAAAGAATTTTCATTTTTGGGTGAAAGATCTCTAAGAATCTTACATGTTTTGTTGAGCTATTGCTCCTGCATGTGTAGTGAACACTCACCACTCATTCAGACTATAAACACAATGACTCTAGTAATCCTCTGATCTTTATATTCCAGAAAACCCAGGAAAAAGTGTCACCAATCTAGGTTCTGCTTCTGTTCCGAATGAACTGGGAAATTGTGGCCACTCAAGAACCTCAAGCTATGCCAGCCAGCAGTCCAAGCTCTCAGGTTTGTTAATTTCCAGCCTGAAGGCCTGTTCGCACCAGGAGTGAATGTTGTCTATGAATTTTTACTGCAAACAAAACTTTAAAGGAATAGTTCATCCAAAAAAGAAAAGTCTGCCATCATTTATTCACCCTCATGATGTTCCAAAGTAGTATGAATTTGTTTTTTCTAACATTCTTGCGAACATCTGCTGTTATGTTTCACAGGAGAAAGAAAGTAATAAGGGTTTGGAACAAAATGAGAGTAACTGATGACAGAATTTTTATTTTTGGGTGAACTATCCCTTTAAATCAGAAAAATGCAATTCTACCGATCTATTCATTCCAGGAACAAAATTTCTCTGACAACAAATCTATATTTTTCCCCCCCGGCGACAAAAATTGCTGACCAATCAAATATACAGTACGTATACGATTCTTTTGTGTCATGCATCTGTTAAATGTAAATTATAATCTGGAAAGGTGATGCTAAAACACCAAAAACTATTTTGTCAACCAACCATCTGAAAGGTGGATCCCACAATGCAAGAAATCATGTTTACATGAGATTTGAAATCATAGGATATTCTCTGCTTTTGACATCAAAACATGAACAGGCACACGCACAACACTTGTTTACATTAGATAATCCGGTAAGAACACTGGTAAAGGAGTTTACAAAGCAAAACTGGGGTAATGGGCAAAAATCAACATGTGTCGATCTGTTTATGCTTGAGCAGTTTATGACCTTACCCTGATAAAGAGTTGAAGAGTTGAAAAAAATTGAAGGTTTTTACATGACGTTACACGTTGACGGCTTACTAAGCACAATTGGTGTAAGACTGTGCATTGAAATGTGCTTATTTTGGAGATTTGATTGATCACTAATATTGTTCCATCTGGGCCTTCTTTTAGGCTACAGCACAGGTCGCTCCCACTCTTCTAGCCTGACAGAGCTTTCTCATAGGAGGAATTTATCTGTAGGCAGTGCCTCCACAGGGATTGGCAGCTTACCAGAGCCCAGTGAGGAAGGAGAGTGCCGCCCACCAGCCTGTACACCTGTACCCCAACACTTAATTACACCATCACACAGTGGCAGCTCAGCCAACAGGTAAATGTGTCTTAGCCCCTCTTGCGAATTGTGTTTCTAGAGAGAATTAAAGAGATAGTTCACCCAAAAAAGAAAATTCTGTCATTATTTAACCCACCCTCGTGTTCATCCACATTCCAAACCTGTATGACTTTCTGTCAGGAGGGTGAGTAAATGATGACAATTTTAATTTTGGGTGAACTATCATTTTGACTTATGAGAATGCATCTGTCAGTGATGTCTTTGTCATCGAAGAATGACTTTGTATTTCAGATACCCTGTAAAGCAGGACTCAGTTGAGTCTCAGCTAAAGAGAGTGGATGCTACTAGAGTGGATGCCGATGATATCATTGAGAAAATCCTGCAAGGCCAAGACTTCAGCCACAGCATACTGGACTCTAGTAATGAAGGTAATATTCTCATTCACAAACTCTAAACACTCAACTACAACAATAACCTTTATTAGACCTCCTTCACTGAAATATACAAAGTAAATTAATGCTTGCAGTATTTACTGTGCTGCATGTTCAGATGCTATAATCCTGTTTAATGGGCCATATCTTGGAAAACAGAATTTTCCCTTTTCATTTGAAATAAAACAAAATAAAGATTTTGATGTACTAGATAGTTTCCTTCACAACTAAAAACATCCTCCCCAGTCCAATCAGACCATTTATTGAAACAAGGCTGCAAAAATTTGTCCAAAATGTAAATTTCAATGCCTATTTCATATTCAGCAACTTAGCAATAGCGTTGTTACTCATTTCCATGCAAACAGATTAGCCAATCATAAAAGAGGTCATTTATATTTTACAGTTGTAAAGGTACTGTGCCATAAACTGCAGGTTTGATTCTGAGGGTTACTAAAAGGCTGGGAAATGGACATGAAAAGCTACATTTCTGTTTTAATTTAACTGTTTTGATGCAATAAACTTTAAATAAAACAGGGGAAAGATATAATTCTACTAAATTAAATAATAATATGTCCTTTTAAATAATAACCAATGTGACTGTGGCAGGGAGGATACACACAAACATGTTATTAAGATATAGCTGCAAGCAGCAATTAATTTACATTACTTTTTGCCAGCATGATCTGAAGATGATCTGACAGAAATGTAGGGAAAATCTGATGAATGCTGAAGGAGGAGTTAGAAAAAGTAGGTTTTCAATAAAATTCAAAACAGCGGACAGGAAGTATGGCTGGCCATGCCAAAATTGGTGTCATCGTTCTCTGCATTACTCAAGAAATCTGGAAAAACCTTATTCACAGCAGTGCCATTTTTGATTTTTGATGGGAATGACAACAAGGCTGTGAGGGATAGAAGTACAGTCTCTTCAATGGGCTGTTCTGCAGTTTAAAGGGTTTTTGGATCATTCTGCGGACAAAACATTGAAAAACATCTTTCCAAGAACATTCAGTAGACAAAAAACTCATGACAACATGAGTTGTGGAAAATCAGATGTGATCTAGGAGCTTTTTACAGCTGTATAATGTGTGTACCACTGAAGAGATGGTAATTCTATCCCTCAGAGCCTCGCTTTTATTCCCATTAAAAATAAAAGATGGCGCTACCGTGAATAAGGCCTATAGACCAAATTAATCAAAAGTTATTAGCGCTCATTAAAAATGAATAGTCTCCTGTTCCTTTGTGGCTGTGAGTTGCTGACAATGTGAACATGGCTTAAAAGATAGAGACCCCAGATTTGCTGTGGTACATGTTTAGACT
Organism: Myxocyprinus asiaticus; assembly: GCF_019703515.2. Classification (NCBI taxonomy): domain Eukaryota; kingdom Metazoa; phylum Chordata; class Actinopteri; order Cypriniformes; family Catostomidae; genus Myxocyprinus; species Myxocyprinus asiaticus. The sequence continues at coordinate 46,082,927 of NC_059349.1, read as the reverse complement.
TTCCTCTGTCAGTGTGCCAAATTTCATAACTTTCCTTTGTACAGATCTATGGGCCGCCATAAACTTCAAGAGGGGAAGAATAATTACAATAAAACAACCCCAATTCCGAAAAAGTTGGGACAGTATGAAAAATGCTAATAAAAAGTGATTTTTATGTGGAGTGATTTGTAAATTATATTCACCCTTTGCTATATTGAAAGCACCACAGCTACAAATAATATAATGATTTACCTTGTGAATTTTATTGTTTTTTTGAAAATGTACAGTAATTTCAAATCAGATGATTGCAACACGCTCCAAAAAAGAGAGGGACAGGGGCAATTTAAGACTAATAACAATTTGACGAGTTGAAATAACAAGGCGATGTGAAACAGGAGATGTTAAACAGGTGAGGCAGTCGTGTCATAGTATATAAGGAGCCTCCAGAAACAGCCGAGTCCTTCAAGAGCAAGGATCATTCAAGAGTTGTCAATTTGTCAACAGATGCTTCAGCAAATAATCTAGCACTTTGAGAACAATGTTCCCCAAAGACAAATTGTAAGGATTTTGGGCATTTCACCCTCTACAGTGCACAATATAGATAAACGATTCAAGAAATCTGGTAAACTCTTGGTGTGTAAAGGGCAAGACGAAAACCATTTCTGAATGCGTGTGATCTCTGATCCCTCAGACATCACTGTCTTAAAAAAACGTCATTCATCTGTAATGGTTATCATGAACATGGGCTTGGGACAACTTTAGTAAACCTTTATTAGTCAACACCATTCTCCGCTGTATCCACAGATGCAAGTTAAGTCTTTACTGTGCAAAGCAGAAGCCCTACATCAACACTGTCCAGAAGCGCTGCCAAATTCTCTGGGCTCGGTCTCATCTTAGATGGAAAGTAGAACAGTGGAACTTTGTTTTTTGGTCAGAAGAGTCCACATTTCAAAAAGTTTTTAAAAAACACAGCTGTCATGTTATCCGAGCCAAAGAGGATAAGGACCATCCAAGCTGTTTTTAGTGTCAGGTCCAAAAGCCACTGTCTGTATGGGCCAGGGGTGTGTCAGTGCCCATGGCATGGGTAACATACAGCCATGTTCAACCACTCTTGAATGCAGAATGTACAGACATTCAGAAATTGTCCACACTCATCAACATCCACAGGATATGCAACCAAAATTCTGACGTGTGTTACTGCAGAGACGCAGTTGAACATTAACATGGACCACATTGTGGTTTTGTAAAAACAGAATGTTTGTTATGGTTACCACCGTCTCTAACAAACAGAGACAGCAACATTCAGAACTTGCCATTTCCACTTCCACTTCTTGCAATTTCCAACTTTTACGGTCACACTTTATATCAGGTGTCTTTGACTACTATATACTAACATTAAAACACATACAATATGATGTATTTATTGTGTAAGCACATGTTGTTCTGCAAAATTCTTACAAGATTCACATGTGCTGCTACTGAGGCTGAGGTATTGGTAGGTTTTATGAGTAAGGTTAGGGTAAGGGTTGGGATAGGGTTAGGTTTAGGGGTAAGGTTAAAAGTGTAACTACAGATGTAATTGATTGCAGGTACTTTAAATGTAAATACAATGCAGCTACACGAATGTACATAATAAGTGCATTGTATTAAATGCTTAAGTGCATAGTAGTCAAAGACACCTAATATAAAGTGGGTCCATTTTTACCAAGAAAACTTAATGCTAAACTTACTTTCTGACAGGAACCAGAGCTCTATGGCACGTATGGAGGAAGTTTTGGTCATAATACATGTGGATGACCACCTTGTTTATTAGATCAGCATCTTTCTGTAAACTAGATTTTTACATCATCTTGCCGCCACAGTGTTAGGGTGTTTTGGGTCATTGCAAGGGCATTGCTACGCAATTGTTAGTGGTGTTTTTAGCACGTTGCAATATGGTCGCTTGGGTGTTATGCTACGGATGGTTGCGCTGATATATTCTGGTCATGAATATGGATTTTTTTTTCACTTGTTTTATCGTCCGCCATGTGAAAAGTCTGATTGCTTAGAAAAGTAATTGCACATCTCTCCTTAACAAGCCACACAATTTGAGGTATAATTCATGTCCAAAGCAAAAACAGTGCGGGATGAGTTATGTGCCGAAGTTTAATACTCAGGACATTTAATTAAAATTTTAGCAATAGTAATGGCAATGCTTGCCTTAGCAAGCACCACTGACGTGACAAAAACGGAGTGAATTGTTCTCAAAATACATCCCCTGTAAAATCAATACTCTTAGATTTATTAATGAATGATCTGTTGTTCTAGCTTAATTTATCATTTTTTAATCTTTTGCACTGACTTATTAAAGTCTAAAATTGTGTGTGTGTGTGTGTGTGTGTGTGTGTGTGTGTGTGTGTGTGTGTGTGTGTGTGTGTGTGTTTGTGTGTACGTACATGTTTGTGCTACATTGTGGGGACCATATTTCCCCACAAGGATAGTAAAACCTGAGATTACCTACCTTGTGGGTCCTAGCCAGCGTTTCCCATGAGGGAAATGGCTTATTAAACATACTAAACAATTTGTTTTTTGTTTTTTTATTAAAAAATGCAAAAAGGTTTCTGTGAGGGTTAGGTTTAAGGGTAGGGTTAGGGGATAGAAATTATCATTAGATCTGTATAAAATCCAAAAAATGCATGGAAGTATATGGAGAGTCCCCACAATGATATAAAAACAAGTTTGTGTGTGTGTGTGTGTGTGTGTGTGTGTGTGTGTTGTAGAGGAGGGTCTGCGGCTGTTTGTTGGACCAGGTGGAAGCATTGCATTGGGCACTCAGCACACTAGGTGAGTACTGTACCATTATGTAACATCCCATTTGCAAGGTCACCATGCCAACTGGCATTCTCTGTCCATGCTCCCCTTGTGTAATACAAGGTCACTGTGGCATTTTTAACAGTAGACTATTTGAGAAATAGTTATTATATTACAAGAGATCTGAAAATGTAATCAAAATGTGGTAATGTAATTCTGTAATATACCTTTGCCCTCTCGCTCTCTCTTTCCATCATTCAGGGTTGGTGCTGGGGCTTTTGAACAGGTGGTTATTAAACGCTAGACTGAATGTTTGTGGGGGAAGATGATGTAACATCCTGTCAAACATGAGGACAGCAGTTCTCTTCGATCACAAGCAGCAATGGACTACTTGCACACTGCTTCCGTGTTCTAAGTAGTGCAGCTCAGGTGTTTCCGGTTACAATGTTCAGCGCGCCTACAGGCAGAGATTTATTAAGGGAAGGCAGATTATTTCTTTTTTTTTAGGGCTGTCAGTTGATAAAATCAATAAATCATATTTATGGCGCTAACATGACGTCTCAATTTTGTAATTCGCTGAAATTTGGCTCTAAATATATTTTTTCCTTTCCAAATGTAGCTAAACTCAGCTCCTGAATAATAAATCAAACATATATAACCTGCAGCTGTCTGGCCATCTCATTAACATCCGTTTCATTCATTAATGATATTTCATACCAGTTGAGATTCAACGATAAATTCCACCATATGATTGCAAATGCTTTTCTTTGGATAAATGTCCCAGATGTATTTATTTATAAATACATTAGCTGTTATCTTACTCTGACCATGTTTTAAAAATCACTCGAACAGAACAGAATGAAGCAGTTGTATTATCAAATTAAATAAATAACTGCATTAAAATATATTTAACCACACAACATTAATCTATTTCAAACGTTATAACTCATTATCTTTAGCAGCTCTTACTTATGCATTTGCATTTCAAAATTTATCGATATACAGTAATTATCAGTGAAACAGTGACACAAAATAAAGATTAAAACATTTAATAAAAATATGTTGATGCATGCGTTCACCACGTCTTTCTCCTTCCTCACACATTAAATATGGCAGTGACTGAACCACATAGTTGTTTAATTCAATGAGCGCCAGTGGTGCCGACACCCTTCGTCTCCTTTAACCTTTTGTAATTTGCGTTTCAAGCTGATCTGTGGTTAAATGTCTGCCATAGACCTCCATGTGAGGAGAAACGGTGAAATGCGCTTGGTTGGAGTATATACCAGCCATTGCTTTCTCAGATTGGTTTGGGCTGAATTAAAGCTCTGAAAACTGTTCTTCCACTGAATTTTGAAACTGTACACGGTACTGTTCTGAATATTTCTTCTCTCTCTGAAAAGATCCGTACTTTAAAATCCTCTGTCAAACACTCATTTTAAGTACCGTTTCAGGAACTAGGCAACAAGGGTGCATGTAAACATATTTAACCGGAAACTAGCGGGCCGCACTGTTTCAACGTTGAAGTACGTCAAGAGGATCAGTGCAAGTAGACGTATTCGTGGGCTCTCGGGGGAGGAGTCCAAGATGGCGTCCTGCTAGCTTAACTTTTGCTGAGATCTGCTGGCAAATGTACTTTAGCGGCAAAATATTCTTTCTTAAAGCTACTTAAGTACAATTTTGTTTACAACTACCTCACATCATACCTTAAGACTCTAAATACGAAGTCGTCCGCTGATAAAAGGAAAGATGTGTCGGGAGTTTTGCATCTATCTGAAAAGATGGATTTCCACACCTACGCATCTTCTGAGGGAGCCCGGCCGGGGACCCAACACTGCCTCCAGATAGCCCAGCTAAGCCTCCACCTAAAAAGGACAAGACAGATGATAACTCTTCTGTGATCTCCAGGCTGTCTCAGCTTATTAACACCCGCTCTGATGCCATAGAGAAAATGGAGAGTGATAATGCTTTGGAAATTGAAGGTCTGAAGAAAACAGTGGACTTTGTGTGTGCAGAATTAAACGACTTTAAAGGCAAAGTTAATCACTTTGAATCGAGACTGAACACTGAAGAGAGGAAGATGGGATTCTGCGAACAACGTCTCGTGGATTTGGAAAGATAGTCCCGTCGCTGGAATCTACGTTTACAAGGTGTAACTGAAAGGGAAGGTGAGGATATAAGAGCAGAATCCATCCGTATCTGTGAAGCCACGTTCCCGGGCGGAGGACACATTCTAGCAGACAAAATCGACACAGTTCACTGCATTGGGAGGAGGCTCCCAAATAGTTCACGACCTCGACCCATCATTATTCAGTTTTCTTCGCGGGTGATGAAAGATGGCGTATGGAAAGCAGCGAGGACATCAGAGTTTCTGCTTGCCAATCAACTTCGTTTGACTGAGGATCTTTTTGCGTCTGATCGGGAAAGGAGTTAGTTGCTCTGCCCGACAGTCGAAAAGGCTCGAAAGGAGGGAAAAAGGGCTCACTTCGTGGGAGGCCATGCATTCATTGATGGAACTGAAATCAACTCACCGTAACATGGTTGATTGGTATGACTGGTGGTTGTAAGCTCAATCTTACTTTTACTGTTCTTATGCTGCAGATTTATCTGATTTTGCTAGCCAGCTATCGGTGCACTTTTATTTACTGAGGGTTCTGCTAATTTTGTCATTTTGTTCTTTGTTATTTTTGTTGTGTTCTTTTGAATGTTTGTTTCCATTGTTTCTCTCAATGCCAGGGGGTTACAAAATAATGTTAAGCGTAAAGCATTGTTTTTGTATGCAAAATCATGTAAAACTGATTTTTGTTTTTTCAGGAGTCTCACTCCATTGGTAATGACACTACATTTTGGAAACATCAATGGGGAGATGATATTTGGATGGCTCATAGGTCAGAGCATTCTGCTGGTGTAATGATAATGAAAAACTGATTTACTGGGGCAGTTTTATATAATTACAGTGATCCTAAGGGGCACTTTCTTTTATTAGTACTTAGACTTAATAATTTTTTTGTGATGATAAATATTTATGGTTACAATACTTCTCAGGAAAATGACCGGCTGTTTGAAGAGATAGGAGAAAATATTCTGTTATGGCTTAATATGCACCCAGATGCATTCAATTGTATTGGTGGGGATTTTAACACAGTTCCTGATAATAGTCTTGACAGACTATCCCCTAAGCAGTCTGCTTCTCCTAATTCTAAATTGAAAATGTTCATGGACAAATTTGATTTAATTGATTTCTGGAGGGAGAAGTTTCCAAATGCCAAGTCATACATATGGTCAAGATATTCTTAGATAGATTACTGGCTTGTACCCCTCTCACTTAAAGGTCACAATATTTCAGTTAGTATTCTTCAGTCCCCATTAACTGACCATCATGCCATTCTTCTTCATACTCCTCTATCCACAGACCGTTTAGGTACAGATGCTAGAGCTTGTTACTGGAAGCTTAATTCTTCTCTACTTAAGTATGAAGAATCAAAAAAGAGAATTTCCTTTTTGATTCAATACTATTGGGTTAAAGCTTCAACTGACAAAAAAAATTGGTGTAAATTGGGAGATTCTTAAATTTGAAGTAGGAAAATGTGTTAGAAATTTCAGATGTAATTTAGCAAAACAGAGAAGGTATGAAGAGGAATCTGTCATAACCAAGATTATGACTCTCCATAACAAAGCCCAGGATTGCTTATCGGAAGCTGACCTAACAGAAATGACAGACCTGCAAGTTAAATTAGATTATATTTATGAGTACAGAGCTGAACTCCTTTATTTGTTCTAGGAGGAAATTACTGGAGCATGGAGAACAAAGCTCTGCTAATTTTTTTAGAATGGAAAATCATAATGCTAGGAATCTGACTATTGACTCATTGAAAATTAATGATAGATTGACAAATAACCCCCAAGGAAATTGGCTCATTTTGTGCTAACATTTATTCTAAACTTTACAAATCTAATTATTGTAAGGATTCAGCCTCTCTTTTCTTTCAGTTTTTAAAGAAGGTTAAAACAATTTCTAGGGACGAACAGCTTGCATGCGATAGTGTTATAACTATTGCTGAAGTGACTGAGGCTATTGTAGGTCTTAAGAACAACAAGTCCTCTGGAACGGATGGCCTGACAGCTGAGTTCTATAAGAACTTTGTTAAAGAACTGACACCTTTCTTGCTTGAGATGTTTTTGGAAAGTGTCCAATCGGAAACTCTCCCTCCTAGTTTAACACAGGGGCTACATACCTTGATACCTAAACCTAGGAAAGATATCTTATTGATAGATAATTGGTGTCCCATATGTCTTCTCAACAATGATTATAAGGTGTTAGCCTTGATTTTAGCCAAAAGACTTAAGCTTGTCCTGGGTTCTGTTATAGATGAGACCCAATCAGGTTTATCCGAAAAAGACATATAGCTAACAATACACGTCTTGTCTTAGATTTATTAGACTATGCCGAACTGATTAATTATGAAAGTTTTATTTTGTTTCTAGATTTTCACAAAGCCTTTGACTCTCTCGAACATGAGTTTATTCTATAGTCCCTTGCTAAGCTTGGTTTTGGTGACTCCTGTTAATTTATTAGATCTCTTTACAAAAATGGAAACTGTTCTATCAACAGTAAATCAGGTTGTTATGCCCTGTGTCTCCTTACTTGTTTCTTTTAACTGCCCAACTCCTCACATCTTCTATTTTGAGTAGTCATTTGCAAGGTATTGTTATTGCTGACAAACATATTATTATAAGCCAGTTAGCAGATGATACGACTTTGTTTTTGAAAGATGATTCACAGTTCCCTATTGCTATCGACTATATCAAAACATTTTCCAAAGCTTCTGGCCTAACTTTAAATCTTGATAAATGTGAGTTGTTAGCTATTAAAACCGGCCCTTCTCCCTCTATGTATGGTATCCCAGTAAAGACACAGGTGACATATTTAGGCATAGTTATATATAAGGATGATAGTGCCAGATGTAGAATGAACTTTGACCCAGTGGTTGGAAAGGCAAAAAGGAAATTTAATTCCTGGTTACAGAGAGATTTAACGTTAAGAGGAAGGACTGTCCTTGCTAAAGCTGAGGTTATTTCGAGAATGACTTACCCTGCTCTTTCTCTGCAGTTGATAAATCTGTATGTACAGACATTGACAGAATGCTTTTTGAATTTTTATGGAAACATAAGAGGCATTATGTTAAAAAAAAATCTGTTGTGATAAATCATCATGACTGTGGTGGTCTAAATTATATTGATTTTGCCTCCTTGAACAATACTTTTAAGATAAACTGCCTGAAGCAATTCTTGACCAACACCTTTCCCAATTACATATTTTCTAAAGTAGGTGGTCTTCCTTTTTTATTGATGTGTAATTACAGTATTTCTAAATTGCCCCTTAAATTGTGAAATTTTCATAAGCAAACACTTCTGGCCTGGCACCTAATTTATAAGCATAATTTCAGCCCGCACTGTTATTTTATTTGGAATAACCAGGACATTCTTTATAAAAATAAGTCTTTGTTTCTCCCAGATTGTTTCAAAAATAACATAATTTTGGTTTCTCAATTAATAAATAATGATGGCCAGTCGCTTTAATACTCAGAATTCTTGAAGAAGTATACCATACTTGTTACTCCACAAGAATTTGCTGTTGTAATGGATGCCATCCCTAATGGGGCCACATTGTTGTTAAAAGATTCAGTTAGATCTCAGTCTCCATTGCTGACTGTAATACATCCTTTTGAAACCATAACAGGGAAAATTTGCTTCTTAACCAATCCTTCCGCTCGAAACAGGAGAATTAGGCAGCTCTTTCAGAATGTGATAGTTTCTGTCCCATCCATTGTGTCTTATTGGAGCAACTATTTTGCTGACGCCCCATGGAAGAAAGTGTGGACCTTGTCACATAAATATTTGATCACCAATAATGTCAAGGATGTGTCCTATAAATTCCTACACTGGTTTTACCCTGTTAAGCTTTATTAAAAAAAAAAATATTTCTGGAAATTTACTCCCTGTGTGCTTTCTGTGTTGCTGAAGAGGAGTCTGCCTTTCATCTTTTCTGGGAGTGCACACATACAGCAACTTTTTGGAAAGACTTTTGTATCTTTATACGGGTATGTCTGTTAGAGAGTTTTTCCTGTATCATACAAAGATGTCTTATTTGGCTGTCATAATTTTGATGTAGGTTTAAAAGATAAGTTTTTTATTTTTTATTTTTATTTTATTTTTTATTTTTTAACACACAAATGTAAATTTCAATGTGTTGTGCCCTCTTTTGCTATTTTTTGTAAGGATTTAAAATCCTATTTGGTTACTCTTGCTACCTCCAGCAACTCTAAAGCCCTAAAAACCTTTTCTCTCTGTGATTTTTAGAATGTTTATATACTTTTACAATATGTTTTTGAATGTTAATGCATGTATACCCCTGGCATTTTCGTTCTACTTTTTGCAATAATAATAAAAATAAAAAAATACAATAATAATAAATAAATCGTGGGCTCTTGGGAAATCAGTGCTCTCCCTAGTGGCCAAACCTGAGAAGTTCAGGTTTAGATGGCTCTGTTAGCTGGTTCTGATGACAGACAGCTGCTCTACTATCTCAAATTACCGGAAATGCTTGGATTGGTACTCTATGGCTAAAAATAGATGGTTGTAGTTCTCACAGTAGTTGAAAAAAATGGGACCTAATGCCTGAAACCACTAAGGTGGAACTGAAAACAGTCACTATGACAGATAAAATGTGGGACATTTTATACTAGTTTAATAATGTCAAGATTTATTTTAAAGAATATATATTTTAATGGAGGGTAAAAAAAAATGTGCAATTTATTGGGTTTCATGTTGTATATTATAAAACTTATAGTTGTGTGTAGAATGGTGTGTATGAGGAAAACAAGAACAATGGGTTACAACCCCAATTCCAAAAAAGATGGAACAGTATGAAAAATGTTAATAAAAACAAAAAGGAGTGATTTGTAAATTATATTCACCCTTTGCTATATTGAAAGCTCTACAACTACACATTATATGATGTTTTACCTTGTGAATTTCATTTTTTTTTTTTTTTTTTGAAAATGTACAGTAATGTCAAATCACAAGATTGAAACACACTCCAGAAAAGTTCAGACGGGTAATTTAAGACTAATAACAATTTGACAAGTTGAAATAACAAGGTGATGTGAAACAGGAGATGTTAAACCGGTGAGGCAATCGTGTCATAGTATATAAGGAGCCTCCAGAAACAGCCTAGTCCTTCAAGAGCAAGGATCATTCAAGAGTTGTCAATTTGCCAACAGATGCTTCAGCAAATAATTCAGCACTTTGAGAACAATGTTCCCCAAAGACAAATTGGAAGGATTTTGGGCATTTCAGCCTCTACAGTGCACAATATAGATAAACGATTCAATATCGGTGCGTAAAGGGCAAGACAAAAACAACTTCTGAATGCGTGTGACCTCTGATCCCTCAGACATCACTGACTTAAAAATAAAATAAATCCATTAAATTTATCTGTAATGGATATCATGAACATGGTTTTGGGATAACTTTAGTAAACCTTTGTTAGTCAACAGCACTCACCGCTGCATCCAGAGATGCAAGTTAAGACTTTACTGTGCAAAGCAGAAGCCCTACATCAACACTGTCCAGAAGCGCTTCTGACTTCTCTGGGCTTAGTCTCATCTTAGATGGAAAGTAGAACAATGGAACTGTGTTTTTTGGTCCAATGAGTCCACATTTCAAATAGTTTTTGAAAAACACAGCCGTAGTGTTATCCGGGCCAAAAGGAAAAGGACTATCCATACTGTTATCAGCGTCAGGTCCAGAAGCCAGTTTCTGTATGGGCCAGGGGTGTGTCAGCGCCCATGGCATGGGTAACATGCACATCTGTGAGAACACCTTGAATGCATACAGATATGTACAAATTTTGGAGCAACATATACTGCCATCCAGCATGTCTTTTCCAGGGACGTCCCTGCATTTTCCAGTAGGACAACTTCAAACCACATACTGCCTGGATTACAAGTGCATGGCTGTGTAAGCAGAGAGTGCAGGAGTTAGATTGGTCCGGCTGTAGTACTGACATGTCTCCAATTGAGAATGTGTGGCGCATTATAAAGCACACCATCCGGCAATGAAGACCTCATACAATTGTGCAGCTTAAGACCTACATAATGGATGAATGGGGGAAAATTCCACTTTCTAAACTCAACAAACTTGTGTCTTCAGTGCCTAAATGCTTAATAAGTGTTATTAGAAGAAATGGTGACATTTCACAGTGTTAAACACTCGACTGTCCCAACTTTTATGAAGTGTGTTGCAATCATCTGATTTGAAATAACTGTACATTTTCAAAAAACAAAACAAATAAAACAATAAAATTCACAAGGTAAAACATCATATAATGTGTAGTTGTAGCGCTTTCAATATAGCAAAGGGTGAATATAATTTACAAATTACTCATTTTTGTTTTTATTAGAATTTTTCATACTGTCCCAACTTTTTCGGAATTGGGGTTGTACATTTACAGTACGTTAATGTTTATGTAGTTCATCTCTAATCTCAGTAATGTAATAGAGAGAAGAGAGGACATAAAGTATACCTGCATACTTGAATAATGCTTTTTGTCTGCACTTTGCAACTATGCATACATTTGTTTTATATTATTAGTTTATAGAAACGAACAATGCAGCAATTATACATGACTCTGTCAAGTATTGCATAATGTAATTAAATGGCAATAGTCAAATCAGTCTCTAGTTAAAGCCTATTTAAAATACAGCATGTAGTATGTTGCATTATAAAAATGCATTCGAAAACAGCAAATATTCCATTTAAATTATGTAGCTAGAATTATCTGTATTTTTTCTTGTATTTGCCATGTTGCCATGTTGTCTTTTTACACAGGTGGAATTTTATTATTTTTGAGCTGGTGATCTTTTATGCTCAGTTCACATTTATATTATTTATTATATCAAGTTCGAATATAAGTTATATAATAAATATGTATATAAACATGAAATGGAGGTACTATAAACAAGTCATCCCTTAGCATCTCCCTTCATGGGCAAGAAAACTGAAAGTATCCATGACTACGCAATAGATGTTTAATAAATATTCAACACAAAATAAGACAATTTGCACATGTGGCATTCATAAAATAAATGGTGTGATCACTAACAATTAAGTGTTCTTTCAATTTTATTAGATTGATTTTAATCTGAAAGACAACTGCAGTAATGCACTTGCTGGAGGGTCGTGTTGCCAAGTCCTCTGTAAAATGCATCCTTATTTTGGTGAACTGTTCAAATGTTTCCCTTTGAACATTGTACTAAATACAATTCCTTAACTTAAAAAGTAAGGAATAATTGACGACGGACCATTGAATTGTTGAAAAATAATACACACCCGAGGTGGTAATTCGGTCATGACAGCAGAGGAACCATTGCACCTCGGGTGTGCATTGTTTTTCAACAATTCAACGGGCCGGAGTCAATTATTCTACTTATACCACGATTACCACACCTTAAGACACCGTTCAGGGTTTTATCTCAAGACATTGTCTGGTTTTCGTCCCTAAAATGTTCTTGTGAGTGGAACTACTTTCTTCCGCCACAGATTCAGTGTCTTACTTTAATACAGCTCAAGCCTTAGTTCTAGCAATGCTAGAAGAGGCTTGCGCTGTTTTACTCGAGAACTTACTGGAGTAATAAGTTAACGCATTTGTGCATGTGTGTGTAAGTTTGTATTTGAGGGATCGAAAGAGAGAAACTCAGAAAATGAGAGAGATCGCTTCTGGGATTACCTTTTTTGTTGCAGCTCTCGTAAGATATAACATCACTTCAAAATCGCCAAGATGTATGTCGCCATATTCCCGTTATAAACCTTAACAACTTTTATTTCACCCCCACTGAGATGCAGGAGTGCGCTGACATGAAGACTCTGTCACGAGTATGTTTGGCCTTAACTGTGTGCGTTACACGTATAATGTGTGTCCACGTGTGTGGGAGTGTGTAAACTGAGGGGGAGCGCGAGGGTTTTTCCCAGAGATATTTCAGATAATATAGAAACTGTTGTACTGATCAAGTGTAACTAGCTTTGATACAGCTCAAGCCTTCGTTGCTAATTCGAAAACGTCATTTTAGAACTAAAAACGAAGGGTGCTGATTAGGGCAAAATACATTGAAACATTAAAAGTTATATCAGATAATGGAAATTTTTGTATTGATCAAGTCACGGGAGGTGCGACTCTATTTGTTTGTCACGATTCATGTCTCAATGTGTGAGCGTGTGTAAGTGCGAGGGAGCATGAGGGCTCTTTTTAACCGAAATTGAAATAAATGTAGGATATATAAGACATTGTTTGACGTTCTTCACCGATTTACTTTAACCAATGTCTTTGTTTTAACTGGTTATTTTTGTTATGGTAGCCTGTATGGCTCTTTGAAATAACTGAAATAATTTGGCGAAGTTATATGGAACCGTTATGCGGTCAAGACCTGGAACTACTTTATAGCTGTGCATTTGAAAAATAATTGCACACCTTAGAACGTCCGTGAACCAATCAGAATCAAGCATTCAACAGACCCGTGGTATAAATAATAACAAATGACAGTGAATGTGTACAGTGCTATATACATGGTTCACAACTCTTTATTTTTGGGAAAAGGACAATCTACTGTATAACACTTGGCAACCCCTCGCCCCGCGTCCTTTTCCGCCAGTACTGTGTCTAGAGGGTAATTCCCCCCGCAGCTAAAGTTTTGCGAGAATCTCATTCCCTGTTACTAAGGTTATGTTTAGGGTTAAATGTAGTGGTAGGGTTAAAGTTAGAGTCATGTTTAGGGGTAAGTGTATAGTCTTTGTGGGGCTCCAAATAAACACAGTAAACAAAGCGTGTGACTGTAGCATGCGACTCTCGCGAGACTTTTGCCAATCGGGGGTTACCTTCTAGTCACGACTGTCAGTCAGCCCCCTTTCCGCGCGCCATCTTGTCCCCGCAACAGAGTGCCTCGAGTGCGTCTTCATTAAAAAAACAACAACGGTTAAACGGTCCAAATTCTTCTTCGAATGAATTAAGAGACGTTATTCCACCGATTGTTCACCTCGTCGGCGCGTCTCCGCACTATTCGTGAGGTGAATCGATCGTTTATATCCCGTTTCGTTCTTTTTAATGGCTTTGTGAACGAACAGCCATGGCGGTAAGTCAGCAGCAGCAGGCCGTGAGCAAACCGGCCGGCGGGAAACACGGCAACGTTTTGCCGTTATGGGGCAACGAGAAAACCATGAACCTGAACCCGATGATCTTGACCAACGTGCTTTCGTCGCCGTACTTCAAGGTCCAGCTGTACGAGCTCAAGACGTACCACGAGGTGGTGGACGAGATTTACTTCAAGGTGCCGAAATGAGACTGGGCCGATCGATGCACGTGAAGCCCACGGTTTATAACTCACCCTTAGCTTTCATTTTTATTGATAGGTTTTGTGTATTTCAAAACAAATGCGTCTTTTTGTGCTTAAAATGGTTATTTATGAGAATTTAAGTGGATATTGTTTAGCCGCGGAGGCTATCCGTGCCAATTTGAGTGTATTGTCTGGCTTTTTTCTTTTCCCATTTAAATGATGACTAGTTTCCGCCAAAACCCGGTGGTTACTACGGTTATTGTTACTACGGTTATTGTTACTTCGGTTATTGTTACTTCAGTGAAACTGTGGAACCTCGGTGTTAGATACATGTAGTGGAGCCTTTTAACCACAGTGACGTAGAACTGTGGAAAACACTACTTGGCATATACAGCAAAACAGAATTTTAAGAGTAAAAAGGATTGGTACAAATGCAGAAAAGTGAAGAAATTACGGAAAATAGGGATTAAAAAATGGTAATGGTAAGATATTTATTTGTTGGTGGGGAAGACCGAAACTAGCCACCACCGTAAAAAAAAAAAAAAAAAAAAAGAGAACACACGTCAATGTATAATTTTACCTTAATAACGATGATTGCAGTGGCCATGGTGTTTATGTGGACACTGGTTATTGTAGTACATTTGTTGGGTTAGTCTGAGTTTAAGTTTGCCTTCATTTTGAATGGCTTTTATTAAAGTTGACCACTTAGAGTAGAAATAATTTATTTGATTATGAAACATAGGAATCTTAATTTTGGATTACTGGTCATATTTCACATCTGATTCCTTATTAAGTCTTGATTTCTGCCCTGTGTACCCAGGTCAACCATGTGGAGCCGTGGGAAAAAGGCAGCCGAAAGACTGCGGGCCAGACGGGAATGTGCGGAGGGGTAAGTAGAAGTACGTGCCTTCAGACCCCCTCACCTTCATCCTCCCGTCCTCTTTATCATTTTATAAAAAGAAGGGAGAACTTTGCGCAGGGAACACATAAATGTAACTCTGAAGCCTCATTGGTGTGTGTCTTGCAGGTGAGAGGAGTCGGAACGGGTGGGATTGTGTCCACGGCGTTCTGCTTGCTGTATAAGCTATTCACACTGAAACTGACCCGCAAACAAGTGATGGGTCTCATCACTCACACAGATTCGCCCTATATCAGGGCACTGGGCT
This sequence comes from Myxocyprinus asiaticus, assembly GCF_019703515.2. NCBI lineage: Eukaryota > Metazoa > Chordata > Actinopteri > Cypriniformes > Catostomidae > Myxocyprinus > Myxocyprinus asiaticus. The sequence goes on along the minus strand of NC_059349.1, from coordinate 46,067,608 downwards.
TTATGTACATCAGGTACGACTCAGAACCACCTATTTACATCTATTTAAATAGACACTCCAGTACACAATTACTAGACTTGCCACGATATCATAATTTTCATACCCGCATTCAAAACCGGTAATACCGTTGGTTGGACACTCAGTGGTGCTATGGTGTAATTTTCGTTGCTCAATAGCCTACACAATAATGAAAACAACGCAAGACACAACAATCAGAATGCAGGTGTATCGAAGGTGAAGTTCTTTTTTTAACTGACAAGAGGTCCAACTAGGGCATAATTACATTGGAAATAATTGAAAAACACCATTTACGGATGCAAATACGCGTTCGTTGCGAACAGCCACAGTACCTATAATGAAAAAGGCTATGACCAGGGAGAAAGAAAAATCTATCCACGTTTCCTTCTAATAAACACTACCTTTCTCAAAAGAACGAATCAATGGAGCCAGTATTTTTTTTCCTTTAAGGGTTTTCTTCCCTGTAATTAATATGCCTTTTCCATTTTTAAAGCTCAATGAAAAGCTCTCTCTGTTGAAAATTGGGCTAAACCTTTTATAGTATTTGACTAACGTGCTTAAATGGTATCACTAAAAATAAATTTGGCCTTTTAAGAACACTGTCTTTGTACATGTTAATAATTTTTTTGTTTATTTATATAAAGCTTTGTACATGAGAGAAGTAGTGTATTTCTCCTTATATTACAGTTTTTCTTTTTTAACCCTTTCAGGAACAGTGCTTACTGTGCGAAACCATTTTTCCATTCCGTTTATAGTTTAGGGGAGGGAAACAAAATTGGCACACAGGAAGTGATGCAATAGCTGTAGTTTCTCTGCAAAGTTGGGTCCACGTGGTTGATGCTGGTGCTCCTCAATTTCTGCCTACCACCTGAATCTGGGCTTCTTTTTTTAATTTTTTTTTACACACATTCCTGTAAATTTATTGAAGTACAGAATGAGAATTTATAAAAATAATTATAAAATGATATATGTAAAATATTCACATGGGCAAAACATGGTGGTTGCAGTAACCACAATACCAATACAGAAAACACACAATAACATGGAAAAATGGTTCTGCTTTCTATTTTTAGCCATACCATCAGGTTCTTCTAGTAGTGAGAGTGAGTGCAGTGAGGAAGATGATGAGGAAGAGCTGAATAGTGATTGAATGCAGGGAGATGGAGGCAGTGATACTGAGATTAGTGATGGAGACCAGAATACTGTTGAAGATCAGGATAGTGAGCATAGAGCTGGATTTAAAGGGTTGAAGCAAAACATATTGCAGCGGAAAAAAAAGATGCCATTCAGTAACCATTATTATCCCTGAATGGCAATCTACATACTCATGGGTGTTTAAAAAAAAAAATCACAGTTGTGTAGAGACTTCTTGTCCTCCCATGCAGAGATGTGAGACACCTCCATATCATCTTTAATGTCATCTCTAGTCCTTTGTTGTGAGGAGGTTACTAGCTGAAACCAGTGTTTAACAAATTACGTGAAATAAATCTTGTTGTTCGGACAAGATATGTATTCCCTTTTAATAATCACTGGGATCAGGTCATTTACATACGATGCCGGATAGGAGAAAATTCACAAAAGAGTTCATCTTGTCAGAATCCAGTATCCGTTAAACATATTTTACTGGACTGTAATTATTCAACACATTTGAGGAATTTGTATTATTTTGTTGATACTTTTGAAAAGTTTTTAAACAAGTGAATCCAAATTTAGTTTTAAGGTTTTTAGAAAAAAATGAATCTTAAACACCTTATTTAGTTCTATTCTTGAATAACTAAACCTGGCTCTCGCCATGAATATAGCCACAGAAGCTGGCATGGCGTAAGTAAAAGAAAAAGAAAGTAGTAGATGAAACCACCTTAAAAAATTACGTTTGACCCAAAGCCTAAGAAATCTGATCCCACATTGTTTTTGTTTTGATGGTTTGTAGCATGTTCATGACAAAAATTTAATGTTTAAAAGAATTGTGTCTGAGCCTGTAAGGGTTAAAAGTGCTGCAGTTTTTCCGCAGTCATTTGAGTCTCTATCTTCTGTCATGAATATGTTTACTGGTGTTTTGGAATCACAATGATGTGAAACAATTATAATACGCTCTAATGCAATATTTTTGACCAAATATTTGACAAAATTCTTTTGATGGAAACATGACAGAAGACGTGTGCAGAAAGGCATTGATCTTGCTTGATCTTTCCCCCACAGCTGCTTCGGTCATATAGCGTCCGTGTTATCTCACAACTCCCCAGTAGTTGAACCTGATGCAAGTCTGCAGCTGGATGAATCTCCAATTCACGCTAAATGTGTCTGTGTTTCATGTCAATTTCTCTAAATTTGCGACACGTTTGTGTGCAGTTTGGGTGCGTGCGAGTCGCTAAAATATGGGGCATACCGTTTCCCGCCTCGCACGGTTGTTGCTGTCAATTCGAAGTAACGTATTCTGTAAGTGCGTGTGCACAGTAATTTTGATATGTCAATAAAGAACATCTGGCTTTCAATGCATTCATTTAATCGCAAACTCGTTAGGCGACTTTATTTAGGCAATTCTATTCTTTTGGCTATTGAAATAGGAACTGTTTTCATTAAGTAAGTTTCTTTCATAATGTTTACCCATTTCACGGGTATAAAATTTAGCACCGGTGTCATCCTATGTATCGAGTATAACCGGTCACACCATATACCGTGGCAAGCCTAACATTTACCTCATTTACATGCACTTAAGAAAACAGTTTAATCCAGGGTTTTTGCAGAAAGCGGCGTTCTAAAACATTATGTAAACAAAATAGCCATTTAAGGGATAAAGAGAAAGTGGTTTAAGCCAAGTGTACACTACATGACTCCAGCTCGTCTCATTTGATGTTTTGAGTTGGCAACTGGTCTGTGACGAGAAGTCTCAGATCCCACGATGAACGGTTTTATTGTGTGCTCACTCCTGCGACATGCCGAGACTAGTACCAGACACTGCGACAGTTTTCAGAACTGCTTGTTATCTAGATGTCTTGTCGTCAGATGTGCGCACTGACCTGACAAGCGAGAGACTGACAATGAGCAACAGCCAATGCAATCTAGAGAGAGCAAAAGAAGAGGGCAAGTTATTAGGAAGCAGATGACAAAAAATAATTAGAAAAAAATAACTTAACTCACATCTCTCTACCCACTGTCTTTTTTTATTTCCTTTTTTATACCTCAGGACACAGATAAGAGCAGCACACACATTAGTAGCTCAATTACAAACGTCATGTTTGCGCTATTGAATGCGAGTATAATTAAGAAAAACTGTGCACCGGTTTTTAGCGCTTTCTTACTCTACTTTTTTGCGCTTTATTATCATTCAATAGACTGAAACACAGACGCAATGATTGATGTATGTCCTCAGGAAATCAGAGACTCTCTCGAAATCTGAACACCAGTGGTCAAAAGAGATGACCAGGTGTAATGGTGATATGTCTTGCTTGTACATTTGTGATTGGATCACAACAAAACGCATTAATACCAGTGTGCACATGGCCACAATCAAGGGCCAATGGTCATGTAGTTGATACACTACAGTCCTCTAGTGCACGTACCAGTACGACGAAACACAAGACTGAGTTGCAGGGTGCCGATTGTAAGTTGTGTAGTGTACACTTGGCTTTAACACACCTAGGTTTCTCCTATAGAACACGGATTATTTTGTCATGTTAACGCATAAGCGCCATTCTTACAGATATTTGAAGTGTGCACATGTGCATTAAAACAGACCGGATAACTAGCATCATAGGATGAGCCCTACATCATATCAACAAGTCAACTCAGCAGAAAGAATTCAACATTTCTGGGAGTACAGTGGGAAATACCCATACACTATAAACTATACCCATTTATACACACCAATTAAAAATCTTGACTGCTGTCCCTCAAGTTCGCATGTATGTGCTCAAGTACATTGGGGGAATCCTGGAGTTTTACATAAGTTGGAAACTCCATTATTGCAGTGCAGTTCTGCTGCAGGGTGTGATTTGAAAGTTAAGGAAACAAACAACAACAACTCTAAAAGATCTGGAAATAAAGAGAAGCAAAAGAGAATTAAATAGCAAAATCTTCTTGGATGTCATGTTTATTTAAACAAGAGTTGCAGGGATATTACTTTGTGTTGAAAGCTGCTTACCAACCGAGTAAGTATACAGGAGTAAAGAGAAAGCTGCGAATACAGTGCATGTAAACACTTACACCGATTTTGACTCTTAAGCAGCTTTCTCGCAATAAACGGCTTTCTTTTGTCCATGTAAATGAGCTCACTGAGATAAGTGAGAGAAAACACGGAGCAGTTTGTCACAAAGGAGCCAACAATATTAGTATTGCTGCAATATCAAATTTTGAGAGTAAACCAGAATAGTAAAATAGTTAAGAGCGCATGGAATAGGTGTGACTTCAGATGTTTTTCTAAAGTTTTGCAGGTATCTGTGTACTATACAACTGTATAACATGGGGTGGGGTCTTGTTTGTTTCACAAAAAGAGGTTTATTTTGGAATTCACCATTGTTTATACTAGGGTTGAGCATGACTGGAATTAATGATAAACCTGTACAGAGGAAGTACCCAGAATGCTAAAATGTTAAGAATGTAAATTGATACGTATATAGGTTTTCTACAAATACAAAAACACATTCTGTGTGTGTCTATTCTGCCTGTTGTTTGAGATTAAATGTAATGTCTTGTTGATTAATATTAGGGCTGTCGATTTAATGTTTATTCAGTGTGATCAATTTTATAAGATATTACACATTAATTAACGCCATTAATCATGTCCCTGGTCGGTATTATGGAATAATCTTACCACCGGAGCATTTTAAGATGAAAAACCATATGTTTTCAGCAGGGGGCAGTAAGCTGAACTACAGGTGTTTAGGCAACACACAGCTGTACAGACAAAACCACAAAACAAACCACACTTAGGCTTGCTTGACAATAGGTACAACACAAGATGAGAAAGCATTCCAAAAAAAAGCTGGACGGAGCTCAATATGAATGCAGGGGATCTCGAGACTTGTTTTTCTCATTTTCAAACTATGTTTAACTGTAGTGCGACTTAAAACTGCTGCGTTTATGACACGATGCAGGCAAGGTGAGACGTTTCAAAGGCATACGTCTGACACGTACATTGACGCGTCCTTAGACAAACCTTTATAATAAATCTCAGACAGATTGACTAACTCAGTTGCAAAATCGATTTGTATGGACTGTTGGCCAATGATAGGCTTATGTTTAATAATACGGAAATAAATATATTTCTCTCTAAAGCCACTTTTAGTATTGTCTTCAATGCTTTACTTGTCTGCCACAATAATGTAATGCACTTTAATTGTCTGAATTACTGTATTAATAATATTATATTTTTAATACGACTATAATTATATACTGAATTGTTGTTATTTTAGGGGCTTTCTCAGCAAATATTTATATGTGCAATTTAAATCGATTAATCAGCATATCATGTAATTGTTTTAAAAAGTTTAATTGATTGACAGGCCTATTTATTGTATATTTATTATGAGATGTGTCTTTGTGTATTGTAGATATACACAGCCTCCTCCTGACCTGATTGACTGGTATGATGAGTTCCTTGACGACGAGGAGGTATGTCTTCACGGGTAATGCCTTCATCTCTCTTTTAAATTTCTAATGTTAATTACCCAAACCAGAAAGCTTTAGGCCAAATGCTGATTGTGATGCACATTACTGTCCTTCAACCTTTGACCTCATTTGGCTTAATGTTCCCCTGGAGATACATGCAGTTAAAATTGCTGTATTTGTGTGGTTTATCAGATTGACTGGTCTTACTCTTTCACTGGGTATGCCATGTCATATTAGATCCGATTTTGTAACGCAATACGTCTTTTCATACCAAATGGCACTTTTGGCTACAGGGGGTATATGTGAAATTCATTAGTAAGTAACCATTATTTAACCAGGATAAAAAAATAATTGAGATCAAATCTCATTTACAAGAGTGACCAGGCCAAATGCATCCATAAGGCATTCTTTGTGGTTCCTTTTTGGTTAAATGTGAATGCAGTGGTTGCACGCAAGGTTCTCTAAGCTCAGATAATTGTTGCGATCTTTATATGGTGTTAAGCATCAATTATTTAGAGACATTTTTTTAGGGTTTAAATTAGATGATATGCCGAATAGTTCATTCAATATATAATGATTAAATAATTGTAGTTTAAATAATTTATATATAAATATAATGTATACAGGGATGTGATTCTTCCAGATTAATCAGGAAATCTGTTTTTTCTGACCTAAAATGTGACCCACGTGAATTGTGTAAATCCCCCTCGAATACACCGCTTTATATTTATTTATATATTTGAAACTCAATCGGCAGAAAATTAACAAGCTCCACGTCATAATACATTGAACCGTTCACTCAAGCACAGCAGCACCATAAACTATGAAACAGTCATGACATTTAAAACATTCGTGAATGGAATTTGTTACTTCCGGTTGGGTCCAGTAGTGTTTATAACTGCCCCATCTTTCAATAACAGCTCCTTTTAGAGCTTGAATCATGTTGTGACTGGTACACAAACAATCCACGCTGATATGAGCTGAAAGCCGAAGTGGAATGGATCAGACATGTTTTTAGAATTTGCACTTTTACTGCTTTTAAAACGCACATCGCCAGAAATGCATCAAAACAATCAAAGATGTCCATCTAGTGCATGTTTACATATACCAACAATTAAAAATAGCACAAATGGGTGCAGAAATGTATCCAGGACGCATTCATACTCAAAACAGCAAGACACAGAATGGGAGTTTCCTTTTAAGGATGTTTTCAGACTTGGGTCCTCTTTAAAATAACAGGGTATACACGGATCATTAAAAAGTATTAAAAGGTATTAAATTTGGTGTAAATTAAGGCTATTAAAAAGTCTTAAATTAAAATACCCGAGTTTTATTTTATTTTTTTAACATTTCCCTCCTTGGGTCGTAAGGTTGAATGAAAACCTTACGAATTAAATACTAGTATTTAGCAATGTTTTATTTTAATGTGACATAATGTTGTATTTAGTGGTGGGTAAATATAGACAAAAAATAAATAATAAGAATGTTTTTCACATGTTCAACTACCAAAAGGCTACTGGGGTTTTCACAATTGAGTCCTCTTAAAAAGAACCAAACTGAGACCTTTTTTCTTTAAAAATTCATCCACAAACAAATAAATATAAATAAACAGTGAAACAAAGAAAACATATTCAAATTGTACCCATCCACTGTGCCTTTTTTTTTCTCTCCATTTTGTGTTAGGAATCTCATCATCATTTTTTAATCCCAGTTAATTTGAATGTTAGGGATGCTCCAATGAGGATTTTAACATCTGATGTTTTTTTGTTTGTTTGTTTTTTTCATCATAAAGGTGTTTGAATTATTCCACATTATTATGATACCTGTGCCTGGCAGAGACCGAGATGCTGCTACTGCAGATGATTATAAAAACCACTTCACGCAGGATGCGCCGGTTTAGTGTAAATAAAGCGCTTGCCGCACGTAAGCAAACGGAACCGAACTCTGAGCACTTATGTTACACTGAGATGGAGCTGTGGAGCACAGATCTGCTCTGAAAACACCGTAGTAATGCTCTAACCTAAAATCAGCGCGAATAAACTTTGAAACGAACAGACTATTTATTTAATTAAATCGCAGCCCTTTACGATGTAATAATCGCACAAGGTCATATCACGATTTTATTTTGATTAATTGTGCAGCCCTAATTTTATTGATTTAGATTATAAAAAGAACTGTACATAGTGTAAATAAAACATCTTGTTTTATAAATTAAAAGGGAAAAGCAATGCATTAAACTGAATGCGTAGTATTTTTTTTACATTAATAATACTGTATTTAGAGGAAAAATTCAAGAAATTCAGTTATGGGAGTTTAGTTGTATTACCGACAAAAAATAGTTGGTTTTATCTGTTGACAGCCTCGGGCAACAATCATTCATTGAAAACAGTAGAAATGTATTCCTATTGTAATCTCTTAACTGTCATGCGCCATTCCAATGTGGTCCGGTTAAACCCTTGAGTCTTCATTTGTACTTTCATTTGTGAGAAGTTTAAATGGTTTTCATCAGCAGATTACTCTGTCATCTCCATAGAAACAGAATAAGTGGCTCATCATGTCTCTGCACGTCATCATTACTAGTGTACAGTAACTTGACAGGGTCAAACAAGTTTGGCATTATGCAAAAGGGAAAATCAAGTAAGCCTAGAGCGCTTTGTGTTCACAATGCACGTTATTAGCAAACCGAACCGCAGGCTGCAAGCAAACCGTACTCTGACCACCTCCCGAGATGGTATCAGTTCGGTTCACTTTAAAGGGGTCTGAGATCATTTGGATTGTTCATATATGGGCCAAAAATCCTGCTAAATGCACTTAGACTCCTGAAATTGACCAAGTGTGAAAACAGAAGAGATATAACTTGACATCTCGTCTTGACAAGGTGGAGGCTCCTGATTTTCACTGTCAGGACTGGTTGGATATAAAATGTGGTTGAACCGTTGCCACAGTTGCTGAGAGGTTAAAGATAGCTATTGTAAAGCTGTAATTCCAGCATTACTGACATGATATTTGCAATGAAAGGATGAAATTTAATTGACAGAGTACTCATTGCCAATATATCTAACCAATTATATAAATAATCATAAAACCCTGCAGATACAGTCCAGACAATAGAAAATGTTCAGTCTAGACAAGTTTTTCCCCGTTTAGATTGTGAAATAAATTAGGGTTACGGACGCGATAAAGACCCCATTTCCACCTGGTATTATGATGCGTCTCAGGTGATCTGATCACATGTTCTAGTGAGACATATCACTGTTTACTGATCACTTAAATGCATCTCCTGTGACCACTTGTGTTTGGATTTGGAGGGGTGGGTCTCTGTTTCATGATGACATTTATCAATCACTCTGTAAGTGTGTTACTGCATGATGTTAAAGTGCAACAAAGTCAGAAAAAACAAAGAAAGCAAGAAAAAAAAACGGCTCGCTGTTTCTCCCAGATGTGGTTGAAATTTAATCTAAGCACAAAAGCAACATGTCAAGCAGAATTATAAGTTATTTTAGTCTATTAACTGTATTAAAGGAGCTTCAGATGTTCATGCTTGTCATCTGTATTGATATCAGACAAACTAAAGAAGATCAGTGAAGTTCTCATATCCTCTTTTTTTAATTTTGTTTTTTATTTTATAGAACGGTTATTTCCTTTTTAAAGCTGCTCACAACCAGCAAACATTAAACTCTTGTTATAGTGCAGCGGTTGATTGACAGGTGACACATACAGGACAGATTAGCGTTTACACCTCAAATGTGATGTGGACACATTAATTTTTGACCATTTGTATATGTTTTTTGTGATCCCGTCACAAAACTTTTAGACCCCTTTTAGATCTGTATGTAGGGCTGACCATGTGATTGGATCACCTGAAACGCATCTTAAAACTAGGTGGAAAACTCTCTGTAAAAACACCGCAGAAATAATACTAGCCACACAAAGGAGGGGTTGGTACTCCTAAGAACATGTTATATACAATTTTTATTAATTGCCTTTTTCACATTAATGTAGAAAAACTGGCCTAAATGTAGCACTTTCAGTAGGCTACGTTGAGGGGAACCATCCAAAGCCCTTTAAAACCTGCAGATGTTGAACTGAGACATTGGTATGATATCCTTTAACACAGCCATTTGGATTGAATTAAGACTGAAATCACGATATGGCCTTGCATGATTACTAATGCTGCGTTTAAAATGTTGTCTGCATTGACTGCTTCAGTTAGCACTGCTCAAGCTAGCGGTACCCTCTAGCGGCTGTGTGCAAGAAAACACTGTGGAGCACGTCAGTATGAAATGATCCAATGTTTATCATTGCCATTCAAATCAAAAAGCTTGTCAAAGTGATCCCTTCCCAAATGTTGGCTATAGATTACATGACTTCTACACTCTTCTGTTTGTCAAGAATTATTGGTAACACTTTACAATAAGGTTCTCTTTGTTAACATTAGTTAATGCATTAGGTATTATGAACCAACATGATAGGATTGTTGGCTCTGCCTCACGTGAAGCCCTGCAAACTGATAGAAAAGCCCACGCTGCACACATGGATATTTACATACCGCGATATACACAATATAGCAAAATCTCTATCGATTGACACTTTATATCGTCGCCACGATTTATATCGTCATATCACCTAGCCCTAGGCTGAGTCTTGATAAAGATTTTCTGATTCGAGTCACAAGCTTTTGATGATAATTTTTTTTTCGATATCTATTCATGTGGGTATATTTAATTTATAATTTATAAATGACTTAAACAGTCAGTTTGCTTACATATGAAAAAATATTTCCCAGCTAATGCTGTTAATTATACAGTGGACCTTTTAACTAGGTACATTATAAAACATATACATTTTACAAATTCTATATCATAATTTTTTTCATCATATTGGTCACATTTTAGCTTTTTAAAAATGACAAATCCATGTATTCTAACAATAACTATGAAGACTTGAAATTGTATGTATTATATTGCATATAAATATATATGTATATATATTTTTTTGCAACATGTTTATTGTTTACATGCAGAATTTGTAGTTTGAGTGTTGTTTTGGTTGAGTGAACATAAGTGTGAATGGCTTTCTCAGTGCATCTGTGCTACGTGTGATTAGAATTAAATGTTTCTTTTTTGTAGTTTTTAATCAACAACTGACTGTAAAGAACAGCAAGGATATTAAGAGGCATTCAGTGAGAAAAAGGATTGCGTAGATCTCACATTACATGGAACGAATCAAAATAAACTCGCACAGTGAAAGGATCTCGGTGCTAAACTTCTTCGCCATTACACTACTCAATCACTGGTGAGTGGAATCTGAAAGTTAACCATCCAGCAGGCTTTCCGCGGATCTTCAAAAGGTCTTAGTCTTAATACGCCCTTCGCAAATTAAGGCCTTAAAAAGGTCTTAAATCGGAGCAACAAGTCTTAAATTCTAAAGGTCATGCCATTCAATTTTGTGTGAGGGATTGTTTTCTCATTGCGTTTACGTAGGGTGACCAGACTTCCCTTTTTTAAGAGGTGTGTCCCAACAATTCTCTAAACAATGTGATTATGTCCCGGCTTCAGCTGGTAGGCTCACTGATTTTTTTTCTAATCACATTTAATATACAAATTTTCCTTCTGGCTATTGTCTTTGGTATTGTTTGCAGAGAAGAGAAGAACTTTTGGTGCGTCGCATGTTGATTTGACGATACTTTCATTCTAGTCTTTCTGCAAATCCGCTGGTTAGTAAATCCAGAGAAACTGCAAATTTTGCAGTGGTCTCTTAATTTGTTCCAGATATGTTGAGATGTGGGAGTTGTATTTTGAATTTTAGGTTACAGTGTTGTGAATTTTGTGTTAAAATGTGTACCTGCCATGACAAGTCATTTCATAATTACACATGCAATATGACTTCATATGGATAGAATAGGCTACATGGCATTTGTACAATAAAAAAGCTCAAATGTGGTTAAATCGTGAAAAAAACAATCTAAAATAAAATGTACATTTTCACAGACTATATAGCCTATAAAGGTAAGTGCAGAAGTTTCCACACCCCTTTCAGAATGTATACAAATAGCCTAAAAAGAGATAAAAGATGATATTTTTTATGTAGCATTGCCCTTCAGAAGGTTCATAACACAAAATGTACTCTTTACACAAATCATGCTGTTCAAAAGTTCGCAACCCTTTGTTGTTCTTGTGTTGCTTTCTTGAGCAATAATTGTGTGCACCTTTTGTAATTGTTTTGTATGAGTCCTTCAATTGTCCCAAGTGTCAGAAGCTTGATCTCATCATATTGACCTGCAGCCGCCATATTTGTGGCCATCAGCGGGATGAAACAATGGCGGTGAATGGAAAAACATTAAAAATGCTATTGATCCATGCCAAGTCCTAGGAAAGGTGTCCGAGGTCAGCACAAATATGCCCAAATTTGACTTTCGCAGACATTTAAATATATTTTATCCATAATTTACCTCCATACGGCGGTGTCTGTTGTGTGACCGGTGAGTGCACGCCTATCGGTACATCACTGTGAACATCTCTCATTCAGAAGTTTCACATGTTTGTGTTTTCTGCTCTAATTTGGTAAAAAAAAAAAAATATTACAAAACATCTATGATGATCCTAGGGCTGCACAATTAATCTTTTAATTGTGATTATAATAGGCTGTGTCTAAAGATGATGGGTCAAATCACAAGAGCTTTTGAGTCTTATTTTCACCTTACCTGACCAGTCGAGCTCTCTTCAGAAGTTCGCCACTGACCAATCAATCACTTTTCAGTTTTGAGCACACGCTGACATAAGGAGCTGCAGATGGTTACGGGTATGTTTCATATATCGCTTTGATTGATGCAAAGCTTGCATCAGAAAGATGGAACATGCTGCCTTCGGAGATTATGTGGAGGTAGGATGAAAATCTGGTGCCTTTCAAACTATTTTGAGACCAGTCATTCAACAACTCTGTCTGTTCAGCCGTTAACTGATTACGCAGCAAGTCAGCTGAATAAACTTTGTTGCAGTGCAGAGTTGATGCAGTTTTAGAGCAGTTCTGTGCTCAGTAGCTATGAATTTCATCTCGTGCTCTCATGATATATTATACACACAACAGCTGTGCTCGGAGTTCGGTTCGGTTCATGCGCGTCGCTAACGTGAGTTGAACGTGCTAAAAAGCTCTCCAGATTTACCTCATTGCACATTTGCGTAATTTCTGGTATGTTTGGTCATTAAACATTGGACAGAAGTGTCTAAAAAATCTAAAGTAAACACATGGCACCAGGGTTTTCTGGGTTGAGGAGGAGATAAGTGCATTTCACCATGTTTGGATGGCACACCAGAGCCCTTAAATTGGAAGTAAAGCATGACTTAATTTTGGTCAAAAAGAATAATTTACTTGTTTGTAGTTTTAACACCTTGTTCAACATGAGAGCTGCTGTTTAATGTAATTTTATTTTTTAAGAAAAATATATCAAAGCTGTGGCAACAGTATTTTTTTTGTTTTTTTTTGTTGTTTTTTTTTTTGTCTGTGTGTCCTGCAATAAAAATAAATAAACAAATACAACTTCAAAGGGTAGAATAATCGTGATTAATAATCGTGATTAAAATTAAGCAAAATGTGATTTATCATTTTAACCATTATCACGCAGCCCTAGATGATCCCATCTGTATGAATGTAAGAGCTGCTTTTAACTGAAGAATACACAAAGCAACCAAGGCATATTAGCGAATAAGAATAATATGTTTTCATTGTAGTCTGGTGGTGTGAATAAAGTATTTTTGTATATACACAAAATATATACTATATATTCACATCAAAGTGTTTTTATTTATTACAACGTGTTAAATTATCACATACCTTTATACAGTCTGGCTGTTATGAAAAACAGTCCTATGTGCATTTTCCAGTTTATTTGTATCCGAATCGATGATGTTATACATATAATTGACACATGTACATATAACTGGCATGTCTGAATAAATGAGCAGAGACCCACAAGTGTTTTTATCCCTGCTTTCCCCCTTCATTGCTGCTTGTCTTTGGCAAAATTAAGCAGTGCCAGCAGTATCACCTTTTCATGATTTATAAATAGAAACAGAAATTTCTCAGACTTTTGCCGCATCTCACAGCACAATGAAGGTAAATGGAAATTTGGTCATAAACATGGCGGCGCGGTCATACAGTGACATCACATAAAACCGGTCATTAGCCACTGAAGAACTAACTGACATACTAACTGGGGTGGGGGGGCAGAGGTATACAAGCCTTCAGATACTTCTTGTAAAAATGAGTTTGATGAGGAAGAGGGCATGGCCGGGCCGTTATGATGGACGGCCTGCGCTGAATCAGCAGGGTGTCCATCATTACGGCCCAGGCCACGCCCTCCTCCTTGTCACAGTGAGTTAAAAAGTAATGGAGATCTATTGAATGTTGCATTTTGAAACTTTGAAGTGTTGCTATAAATATGACTCCATGTGCTCCCTAGACATTTACATTTAGAGAACATATTGGCATATTGTGTTCCCTTCAATTGATTCCTTAAAGTTTCTTTAGTAGGTCTTAAAAAGGTCTTACATTTAGCTTCATAAAACCTGCAGAATCCCTGATCCAGTGTCAATAATCACATTTTAGTTGCATATCGTTTATTTTTCTTGCATTGTAGAGGGTTGCGCATAGTCAAAGATTGATTTTGGGATTAAGAATCAATATCGAGATTAAATCAATTTCGCGATGCATCATAAAATCAATATTTTTACCCAGTCCTAATTAATATCAGATGTCTCTTAACTGGGTGCTGGCTTCTCTTTTATGCACATGCACACCCACTCTCAACTGGAAAGGAGTTGGTAATATATTATCCTTTTTAAAAAAGAATTATCCACAAAAACATCTAAATCGTATTGAGCAGAAATTGCTGCCAGGCCTGGTGGTGGTTTTGTGTGTCACTAGTTGACTGCCCTGTTCTCTTCTCCAGATGGCCCTTGTGATGCGGGTGGATTGGATATAGGGTGGCTCCACTCTCTTGGCTGACGTCTGTGAGTGCAGTTAGACAAACTCACCCACCCACTCCACCCCTTCACACCTACCGGTACACACACATATGTCAGCTGACTTTTGACCTGCTCAGTATCCTGTCTATTTTCAGTCAGAGCATAGTAAGAAAAATTGTGGAAGCTAATTGTTTGAAACTTAGACATGCCTACTGCATCTCACCATTAGACAACCAGGGCCTATTAATCATCTTAATAATGATCAAGTTTACCATATTTGTATAAACAGGTTGAAAGCAAGTGTTTTGCAACTAGTCCCTGTTGTCACTTTCCCAAGATGTCCAACTTGTATTAAAAGTGCAGTAAATAATTTTCCACTTTTACCTCTAATGAAATGAATAGCATTTTTGACAAACATTTAAAATGATTTACACTTGCATCTAGTGATTGACCGATATGTTTTTTTTTTTAATGGCCGATGCAGATATTGAGCAGGGTGGCTGAAAGGCCAATACTATGCCGATATATCACACAGTTTAATAAAGTAAATAACAAACATAAAATTGCAAAAAAAAAAAAAACATTTAGCACTATATTTACTCAACTTCACACTAAACTTTAACTTATAAGATTAAAAAAATATATAAAATATTGTATTTAAAATGGTAGATAGCAGTTTCTTCTGATTTCTGTTTAGTCATCAAATTTTAGAAATTTACCTATGAAGAAATTGTTCATATATTAGGAAGAAGGAAATAACAATACACACAGTAGTCCAGCAACCATGGATGGAATGTGTGCATTAGCAATCTTTGTTTAAAAAATACAGAATCAAACCAGTTGTACAAACAGTGCATAGTGAATAAGACATTTACTCATAGCGCACGTGAAGCGCTTTTACTTTGAAGTTGCACTCACGCTCATGCGGATCCAGCACAAGCAGCAATCTCCTGACAGTTTAAACGGCCTGGATTGCCTGCTTGGATTGTCACGGAGTGACCGTTATGATTTGTGAATCAGAGGAACTTTTGATCCTGAAGTTTTGGTTCTGGCTGATAGAATATGCACTTCAGAGGAAGATATTAGATGAGCGCTCGATGGGAAGAAAACATTAGATTTTTGTGAGGTACGTGAATTATATCTGTTTTTAAATGAGATATGCACATATTTGCAGACAGTATATTATATTTTGTTAATATTTTCCTTTTATCATTAGACAAGACAGGAAACTGTTGAAGAAAGAGAGGGAGAATGGAACAGATGAGCACTAACATTATGAACTCAAACATGTCTGTCGCAGCTCTGTTATGCAGACAGTTTAAATGACACTGTTGCACAACGGTCTATTATTGTAGTAACACGATGGCACGTAACAACAAAACGAACCGTGACTGGTCGTCTCAGTCATTTAGTTCACATGTAAGCAGGCGATTCTCAGCGCACTCAAGAAACAATTTGGCCAAATGGGAAATTTATAGGTTGATGCGATAATTAAAAAATTCAGAATATTGGCCGATTTATCGGCCTCTGCAATATATCGGTCGACCACTACTTGCATCTGATCAGAACTTGTTGTATCTGGCCTTGAAAATGCTGTTTTATTATATGTAAGGGTAAAGCACCCACATGGTGGCTGTCATTATAAGATTACAGGACCATCTGAATACTACTGAAATATATTTATTTTTTATTTATTCCAAAACTGAAAGTGTCCAATTATAGGCGGCTATTATTGAACACTTCTTATTTGCAGAATAAATTAATGATGAGACCAAAATGTAACTAAAAACTTTTGTGAAATTCTACATCCACACTGATAGGTGTCAGTGTAAAGTCCAAAACCGTTGTTGTTTTGGCAAGCAAAGCAATAATTTCTTGCTGTACCTTTTATTGAATATTAAATCAGGTGAGAGGAGAGGTGAAGACTGTATTTGGTCATCACAAAGCATTTTATTCAGGACAGTTTATAATGTAATCCTTAATGAAATGTTCTTTAGGGCACTGGCCATCAAAGGTAGCATGAGTGTGTTTGGTGTGTGTGTGTGTGTGTGTGTGTGTTTGTGAATGTGTTGTAATTGTTTTCCTCCATGTCTGTTTAATCAGGAGTTGGATGTGAAGGCAGGAGGAGGGTGTATGATGACGATCGGTGAAATGGTCCGCTCCTTCCTGACCAAACTGGAATGGTTCTCAACACTGTTCCCACGTATACCTGTTCCTGTTCAGAAGGCAATCGATCAACACATGAAGAGCCGACCACGTAAACCTCCGCAAAGAGATGAGCAGGAGGAGGAGAAGGTGGCCGATTCTGGAAGGCATGCAGATAGGCGCTGTTCCAGGTACATTCACTAATTGTGTGTGGGTGTGCTGAAATTTTGTCAAACCAGATTAACAGTGATAAAAGCCTCTTGATAATATATTTGATCTGTATTAGGGGTGGTAGATTTATTGTTGACCATTTTGTTATCAGCCAATATTATTTATTTCCTTCAGAGTTTCCACTTATATAATTATAGGGACTTATTTTTTCTCATTCTAACTTCATACTTTTTTCTATAGAGGAGATTTAAAAATGAAATGTACTATTTCATCCAGTACATTGCTTAAATGCTAAGTGAATTTATTTGTTATAACATTACATTTAAAACTGTTGTTTATTATTGACTTTTGTTATTGACTAATTTATTTTTGAGTAGAATTTCAATATTGGTCCATCCCTTTTTTTTTTTTTTTATTCATTTTATCATCAAGTGTTGTGTGTTCATTAGGTCTAAAAAGTGTATTTAATCAGTTGTTTTATGTATACAAAAGTGTATGTACTCTGTTTACATTGTTTGCATTTCTTGTGTGTGTGTGTGTGTGTGTGTGTGTGTGTCTAGGACTCCTAGGAAAAGTCCTAGCCCCAGGAGATCCCAGAACCGGTCCCGGAGTCGCAGCCACCACAGAGAAAGGCGTGGTGCCAGCTTTGACCGAGAATTGGAGAAAGAACGAGACCGGCAGCACAAAGAAAGGGAGGGGAAGGACCGAGATAGAGAGAGAGACAGGGATAGAGAGCGAGATAGGGAGAGACGACGTTCCAGAACGCCAGATCGAACGGCAGAACGCAGGGAAAGACGCCGAAGTCGCAGTGCAAGCCGGGAGAGACGCAACGAGAGGAAAGACAGAGAGAAAGAGAGGGAGGCAGAAAGTGAGCGCAGTCGCAGAAAAGACAAAGAACACCACAAAGACAGAGGTGAGAGAGAGAGGGAGCGGTCGAAAGACAAGAGGAGCAAAGGAGAGGGAGATGAGAGGAGGCATAAGGAGAAAGAGGATAAAAAGCACCGGGATGAGAAGAGAAGTAAACGCTCAAGGAGCAAAAGCAGAGACAGGAAGCACCGAACAGAGCGATCTAGCAAGAAACGCTCTCGCTCCGGCAGCCGTAGCAGACAGGAAGCAGGGGAAGAAAGGAACAGGAAGCGGGAACACAGCCTTAGTAAGGAACGGCCACACAAGCGCAGTCGCAGTAAAGAGCGCTCACATGATCGAGAACATGTAAAAACAGAGCACCACCTGAGCCACAGTCCTGAACCAGAAGAGCGAACAAACAGTGTTCGAGCAGAGTCTCCCTGATCCCAGTTTCTCTTGAATTCCCTCTTCATGCCAGTCCCAATGTCTATATCTTTATCCTCTAGAGCACCACTTAAGTAAACAAATAGAAATGCCTGGATATCCCCCCCACACCCATTGTTATCAGCCACTTGTGTAGATATCAACATTTTCTTTTCTATCTGTTGCCTGTTACAGATATCAGGACTGAAGATGACTTTTTAAAATCCTTTTATTTTTTATTTCCATTTCCCCCCAATTTGTTTTCAGGATTCTCACAAATGGCTTTGTACATACAGCTCAGAGAATGTTTTAAATTTGAACATGGCAACCACAGAGTTCAGTTTGTGGCACAGGCTGATAAGGGCTGTGCTGCCATTGTGCTGTTTGGTTTATTGCTCTGTTGCATCTCATTTTCTAATAAAATTGTTGTATGAAACAAAATTGTATGTCAGTTGTATTTTTTTGATGCCCTTAAGCAACAGAGCATGACAGAAGGGTTCGGGAATAAATATCTCTATTTTCTCAATTGAAATTGTTTTTAACAAACCTTTATAAACCTTTAAAGATGGACATATTATGAGCTCTTAATTTATAAATGTTTGAAAATGGCAACAAACTTAAAATACGTTTTTTGTTTTATTTACTTATAATCAATGACTTTTTTTACAAAGTCAATTTTATAATGTCGTTATTGTTGATTTGATTACATCATATGCAATAATTATTCGTTTGAGTAGGATGAAGTTTTCAAATACAGTCTTGTAGCTTTTGTTTTGTTTGTTTTTTTATTAATTTTAATAAAAAAAATTAATACCTTTTTCCAGTGATTGAAATTGTTATAATTTATTTTTCATTATATGTACTTTTTAAATAATGGCTGTGATTCATCTCAGAGCTGGTTGGTTTGGTTCAAGATTTGAACTCTATTGAAATATTTTCTAAAATCCCAATGGAGAAAATGAATGGGGGGGGGAATATTTCCGGATCCAAGACTGTTGGGAAAGTGGGTGACCCACTGTTGCGCTCTTGTCAATTCATTGTAAATGTAAAAATCACTTTGTTCTTAGTGCAACAGCAACTAAAATTGTATTTTATTTTTTTGTGTGTATGGTAAATTTATTTTACATGCTCTTTGCAGTGTTCATAATTTGTAAGACAGATCACATGCAGAAAACCTCATGGTATTTAATAATCTCATTTTCCAAAACAGGAGTATATATAATGCTTATTTGTTTAAATATTTACCATTACAGAAAAGTACACAAAAAGTAGTAATCCATTAGCCAGAAAAAAGACTTTGGAAAAACAAATGAAAACTAGTGTAAATTTTTTTTGTCCAGTAAAGCTATTCCACCTTTAAGCTATTTCACCAGTGTTTTAAACCCTACATTTAACATGCTAAGTATTACACAGTTTTACAAATTCTTAGGAAAGTGCAGGATTTCTCAGAGCCAAGAGTTTGGGTGCATTGCAATATGAACATTCACTCGGGATTTGGCAGGCCTGGTGAAGAGAGAATAGTTGCAAAAAGATAATTTAGAAATTTGATTAAAACTTTGTATATATTTTCTTTTTCATCCAATATTCTTTGTTTAAAAATGTTTGTTTTACAAATACTCCTTTTCAGAAATTGTGCTATGAGAAAAGGCAAGACATTTTTTATATTATTCACATTTTTGTAATTTGATTGTGGTTGAGCATCACCTCACCTGTCTCACTCCTTGCCAGGTCTCACCTCCTGCAACCTGCTGTCACTGCCACATGATGGACAAAGTCAGATTAAAAGACTCACAAAAGACTGATGTTTGCAATACAAAGGAAATACAAATAGCTTAAAAAAGGTCAGTTCCCACCAATACTTATTAGCATCTGTGAGTCATACTTATAAAATCAAATGTTAACCTTAAACAGGAGATGAGTCTTCACTTTCCCCGGCAGAGTTGCTTGCAGTTACGACAACGTGACTGCTGCTAAAGCTGCTGACAGAGCATTGGAGCTGTGACGTCATGCAGAGCTTCGTCCTACCAGAGGAAGTAATCTGATACACTGTGTAGTTTGTAGCGAATACAGACTGATTCCATGACACCACCGACAATGATGCAGACAATGTCACATTCAGAGGGGCACAAGGCACTGGACGAAAGCAACGAACAAAATTAACTGATGAGAGTTGATATATATTAATTTGGAGTGTGCAGTTACATTTTAATGTTTTGCTTGCTCTTAGTCATATTCCTAAACCACTGATACAAACAGCATTAGCCTCTCTGCTGCTTCAATGAGCTCTCAAGCACCCATGCCATTTGTGATGTTACCAAGTTTGAGGTTAATTATCCCAAAATATGTTGAATTGAGATGCAGCGAGGGGGCTCATACCACAGCTTTTTCTAGGCCACTGTTATGACAGGTCTTCATTTCATGTGAGTGTATATCATTTTAAAACTATTTGTCCAAGGTAAGTTAATTTCTTTAGGCGTAGAACTACTTAACATCTTAATCTAGCATAAATAAGTCTGTATGAGTGTTATGTAATTAACATTAATCACCTGTGGTTCCAGAGACATCGGCTGACGGAACGCTTGAACCGGCAGAGTTCTGCGCCTTGACCTTGACACTGTAGGAGGAGCCACAAGGTAGGGGAATCTCAAAGAATTTGCGGCTTGTCCTATAGGAGGCAACATCAAAGAATGACTGGATGTTATCCAGAATCCTGCCCTTGAGCTCCACGAGGTATTCAGAATTAGGACAATCCACAGCCGACCAGGATGCTCTCAAGATCTGAGTGTCATTCACTACTGTACGAGGAATAACCCTCAACCCAGCTGGAGGACACGGAGCTAAAGGATAGAGAATCACAGAATTGTAAAGAATCACAGTAATACCATTAATATTAGTATTTGCCTTTACCAAAAAATTGGCCATACACAATTTTGGTTTGATTGCTAGATCCAAACCTGAGTTGAGTTCTATCCCCTGATTTACAGAGATCTCTTTTTGGCCCCTAACTACAGAACGCTTACGTCAACTGAAAGTACCAAAAATCATCTTATTTCCAAAAATCCGACAATGGAAGAAAACCACGTTTACATGAGATGTGAAATCTTTGGGTTATTCTTTGGTTTTGACGTAAAAACATATAAAAGGCATGCACTCAACACTTGCGCACACTGCGTAAGCCGGTAAAAGGTGTTTACATGCAGGGCAAAATCGGGGCAACGGGCAAAAATATACCTGTCGATTTTTTTTTTTTGTTTGTTTTTTGTTTTGTTTTGTTTTTTGCTTAAACCATTTGACCTTACGCTGATAAAGGAACATCGTTTATGGTGTTTACATGACCTTACACTTTGTAGGCTTCTTAAGAGTAACTGGTGTAAGATTGTGCATCTATCCACGCTCAATGAAAAATGAATTGTCTGCTCTGCATCATTCCGGCTTGTCATTATCAATCCGTCATCGATAGCTGGTCACTTTTGCCAAATTGCTTGCATACAAATTACAAACTGCTTTTGAGTCCACAGGGACCGTACCAGAACCGTTCTACAACGGGGAGCCTACAAGCTAAGCCTAAAATAGCAAAACGTGGCATTCCCTTGACATTCTATAGGCGGTACACTGGCAAGGAGAGATGAGGCTGTTTTTTTGTTTGTTTTTTTAATGGATGTCTGTGGAGGAGATGATTCATTAGGCTAAATAAACTGCATTCATGAGGAAACAGCTCATCACTTAATGAACTGACCACCTGTCCACTAATCTTCAACATGTTTAACACTAAATAATCCTTTTGGGATGAACTCTATGGAGTTTACTAATGTAAAATTTCTGTTTTATAAGAGAAGACAGGTGGGTGACAGGTTTTTGCGACAGGTAGGTGAATTTTGCGACAGGTAGGTGCCAGTTTACGGCACTCCCCATTTGTTTGTATGGTATCTGCAAATGGTGACATGCTAGTTGACTATTACGCTCTCTCCAATGTTAAAAATGTGAAGGTTGTTATCTCTGTATAGAAGATCTCTGATTGTACCCCAGACATCCTTTTAAGTGGATTTGGGAGCAGTTCTTTTCTGTGCATGTGAGCAGCTTTCACACCAACCAAATGAATGTTGCCCTTTAACCGATATGTCCTTTGAGGAAATTTCAAATACTAGCAAATCAGTTCGTGAACAGCAGATGATTGTAAACGGAAGATGATTGATGATTGTTATACCTGCTCCGTCAGTTAGAGGCTCACTGAAGGAACTGTTGCAAATGCCATCTGATGCCTGCACTGTAAAGTTGTACACAGTGCCACACACCAAGCCCTGCAGAGTACATGAAGTATTCGTGCTCTGGCAGTAAACCGCCGTGGCATTTCCTGACTGAGCAATTCCCACATAGGCCACTGCTCCTGTACTCGCTGTCCACGACAAGGAGGCACTACTGTTCCCACAGTGGACCCCCAAAGTCAAGTTGTTTGGCTTACACGGTACTGCAGAATAAACACATTACAAGGAAAGTTATATTTCACAACCCAAAAATGTTTCAGATGGAGACATTCTCTGACTTCTTTATCTAATTATTCTGCATTGAGGGTGTCAGAATGTGAACTGTTGAATTCACACTGATAGCAATTAAATCGCTGTAGGTTGCAGAGTCTCTGTTCTTTGCTCATAGATGTTCCTTCTCAATTTCAGTATCTAACTGTATCAGAAGATACAGTATATCAAGTGAGCTACAACGTATGCACTCCGACTGACAGTCACTGTACATAACTTTGCCCAATATAGTTGCATCGCCAGTGGTCACTGTTGTTTAGGTCGCCTCAAATAGGTATCTCAAATAACTTCTGGTCATGTTAATGTGAATGCCCCATTAGTGTGTGGTTAGATCAGTTGTAGGAAAAGATTGTGTGCGAGTCTTACCTGTGTGAAAGGTGACGTTAGAGCTGGGCAGGCTGGTGCAGTTCTCAGTACTGGCTGAAACTGAGAGATAATATGTGTCGCTGCAGTGTAGATCAGTCAACGTGCAGTTACTGTTTGAGGTGTTACACATCCTCACATCCCCATCTTTGCCAACTGCGGTAAGCAGGTATGACTGGGCAACATATGATGGCTCCCATGACACAAGCACAACCTTTGACTGACAGTCCGTATGGGCCTCTACTGACATGGGCTGACAGGGTGCTGTTGAGGATCAAAGGAAGAAATCAAAGCAGTTTGAATCTTGACGCGATTAGTGTGTGCAAATGTACTTATTTAAATCTTAAATGTGAAATTTCTGCACCACTAATGTTACCATATGGATTTACAAAGTAATAGTAATAGCATACCTTTCCTCAATAAGCTACAGGATTTGAAGTATTATCATGTCAGTAGCAAGCACCACTAACAGTTTACAAGTGTTCTAATACAATTGGCCATTAGTACTTATATTTGCTTTATAAAATATCAAACTGTTTATATTTTACGAAAAGGAAATGTCACTTGTTATTGTTGTACCAGTGCTGATCTTGTATGGTGGGCTGCGGAGGCCACTGCACTGGTTGGAGGACGCAGCCACGATGATGGTGTACTCCATGCCACACTGCACATTTGTAAGGTTGCAGGAAGAGGAGGAGCTATTGCAGGAAAGTTGGGAAAGGTCTTGACCCTCTGCTGTTGCAATGTAGAGAGAATTTCCTATCTGTGCTCTCTGCCACTTTACCTGGATAACATGACTGTGGCATTCAGCCACCACCACGACAGATGACAAGGCACATGGTGCTGGAGAGAAAAAAAATATTAAGTATATGTAGAACCACATATCTGTAAAGTGTTGAAAAAGAAAGGGATGACAATGATATTTAGTGCTCGGTAGATTCAATAGATTTTACAAATCGTTAGGATCTTCTCAATTTCTAATTCTCATATGCCAGGCTCTCAAATGAGCTACATGTTTCAACTGAGTGCTAAAGCTCTCTATTACACTAAATTAACACTTGCCAAGCGCTAAATATGAGTAAAAATTGGAGTTGATTGCCAGTTGGCTGGTAACGTTATAAGGAACTGCAACATTACATTGTTTAATCAATTTGTAAAAATTATAGTCTGAACCTTGCTAATGTACGCTCACTGAGCACTTTATTAGGAACACCTGTACACCTACTTATTCATGCGATTATCTAATCAGCCAATCATGTGGCAACAGTGCAATGCATAAAATCATGCAGATACAGATCAGGAGCTTCAGTTAATGTTCACATCAACCATCAGAATGGGGGAAAAGTGTGATCTCAGTGATTTCAACTGTGGCACGATTGTTGGTGCCAGACGGACTAGTTTGAGTATTTCTGTAACTGCTGATCTCCTGTGATTTTCACACACAACAATCTCTAGAGTTTAATGGTGCCAAAAAACATCCGGCAGTTCTGTGGATGGACACACCTTGTTGATGAGGTCAATGGAGAATAGCCAGACTGATTCAAGCTGACAGAAAGGCTACGGTAACTCTGCACAATTGACCACTCTGTACAATTGTAGTGAGCAAAATAACTCACTAGAGTTGTCTCACTCAGAATGCACAACACGTCGAACCTTGAGGTGGATGGGCTACAACAGCAGAAGACCACATCTGGTTCCACTTCTGTCAGCCAGGAACAGAAAGCTGAGGCTGCAGTGGGCACAGGCTCACCAAAACTAGATAGTTAAAGACTGGAAAAACATAGCCTGGTCTGATGAATCTCAATTTCTGCATAGGCAGATGGTAGGGTCAGAATTTGGTGGCAACAGCATGAATCCATGGACCCAACCTGCCTTGTGTCAGCAGTCCAGGCTGGTGTTGGTGGTGTAATGGTGTGGGAAATGTTTTCTTGGCACACTTTGGGCCCATTAATACCAATCAATCATCGCTTGAATGCCACAGACTATTTGAGTATTGTTGTTGACCATGTGCATCCCTTCATGGCCACAATTTACCTGTCTCCTAATGGCTACTTCCAGCATGATAATGCACCATGTCACAAAGCAAAAGTTGTCTTAAACTTGTTTCATGAACATGACAATGAGTTCAGTGTTCTTCAGTGGCCTTCCCAGTCACCACATCTGAATCCAATAGAACACCTTTGGGATGTGGTAGAATGAGAGATTTGCCATATGAATGTGCAGCTGACAAATCTGCAGATATTGCTTGATGCAATCATGTCAACGTGGACCAGAATCTCAAAGGAATGTTTCCAGCATCTTGAACAATTGAGACTGTTTTGAGAGCAAAGGTAGATCCTATCCAGTATTTCTATAGTGTTCCTAATAAAGCGCTCGGTGAGTGTAGGTGACCTAAGCAACTCAAACACAAAGATACAATGCATGCATCTTCAATAGAAAAATTATCATCCAGAGTAAAGAATGTCTCATGTTTATTTTTCTCCAGAACTGTATGTGGCGACACGTGGAATATTTCCCACATTAAAAACAACAAAAATGTTAAACAAAATGATGATGCGTCTTTTTGTTTTTGTGACGGGTGCAGTTTTATCAAGAGATGGAAGTGTGCTGTTTGAAAAATAGCTAAATAATCCCATTGTCATAGGAACAAGAATATACTGTATATATATTTTTAAATACAGTTTACAGGTAAGAAAAATGTATGGCTGGTAAAGATTTTGGATCCTGTGTAAAGGTGTATTCACCTGTTTCCAGGTTAAAGGTGTTGCTGGGTGGACTCAGGCAGGCAGCGTTTGAAGCGGTGACATGGAAGGTGTAGCTCTTTCCACAGCCTAGGTCAGGTACATTACAATTAGAGCTTGAGGAGGAGCAGGTGGAATTTTGACCATCATCCCCTATAGCCAGCACTGTGTAAGACTCTGCACTCTTGTCCACATCCCATGATACCCACGCAGAGTTAGTCACACAGTTCAGTGTACCATTAACCCCCTGTGGGGCACATGGACCTATGAAAATCGAAGAGAAAGAAAGAGAGTGCATTAGGTAAGTGGAGCTAATGAAATGATTTGCACCACCAATTTTCTAATTTACTAATAATCACCATGACTAACAGTACACTTCTTACAGGAACCGTCCTTTTGGATCAACCTGTGTTTAAGAGCCTTACCCAAGGTCACACTGGTGATGGATCAACCTTTAAGGGTTTTGAACCAACCAACTTTCAGTTGCCTTTTTTTCCCCCTTATCTTGCATTTCTTCAAAACTATAAACATTTTTGTTGTTTTGGTGAATTAGATGGAAGCCTTCTAGTAGTACAACAATATAATTATTCAGAGCAAATTAGCATTTGTCTCAATATCCCCAGGTGATAAAGCGAGTGAGTATTCTTGTGTTGTCGTACCAGAGGATATGTTGAGACCACTGCTTGGTTGACTCTGACAGCTGCCCCTCAGAGCCACCACACTGAGGTTGAAGCTCTCTCCACAGGGCAGGTGGGTGATGGAGCACTGTGTACCAGTACTGTTACAGGAGGAGATCACACCAGTGCTGTGGGATTCCAGCTCCACTCTGAACTGACTGGCATTCACTGCTGGGGTCCAGCTCACCACCACAGAACCCAACTCACACTGCACCTGAGTGACTATGTTCCGAGGGGGGCATGGAGCTGAAAAAAGACAGAGAGAGAGAAAAGCAGGCTGTTATAGAAGGCAACTATGTTGTATCGGCAGCAAACTTTAAGGTAAGGATAAATATACAACAAACCTGTAACATGTAAGTTAAGAGGTAAGACAATCATAACAGAGGTTGTTTACAATATATGCTTAATTTTAAGCAAAATAAAAACATGTTTCCAGATGTCTTTTAACAGAATTATAAGCTCAAGAGTTGAGACCACTGGTTTTAAATGGGACTACCATATGTGACACAAGATAGACGGTTTTCTTCACTTGATAATGTTAGTAAAACCTTCACACACACACCTGTCAGCACCTGAGAGACAGTGCTCTTCATGCTCCCACAAACGTGGCCCAGTGAGTAGACAGAAACATTATAAATCTGACCACACTGCAGTCCCTGCAGATTACAGGAGGTGGTACTGGTGTTACAAGAAGAGGAATGACCATCATAAGACATGCCCACAGCCATGTAAGACTCCACCCCATTTGTATGCTGCCAAGACATGGACACAACACTGCCATTGTGGATGTCACAAATCAATGACATCTGAACATTGCTAGGTGCACATGGAGCTGAAAGAGAAAACAGGGCCAAGTTTAAAGGACAACATCACTCTTTAGTGTCAGTAAAAAAAAAAAATTGTTCATGTGTATTGAGTTAAAAAAATAGCTTCATTTTTGCATTTATATATTCCGATGGGCTATAATTGTCTTGGTTACTGGTGTATTTGTGAAATATAACATTCTTATGCTATGTTCCATTCAACTTGGAAAGCAGGAATTTCCTACTTTCTACATGGAAAAGTGCAAAATAATTATCTTTTCCAAGTCATTTTCAAACTTGGGCAGGAATCTAAAACTCCGAAATTGCTGAGAAGTTATGCAAACATGATGACATCCATGTAAAACAAATGCTAGCCAGTTTCTTTGCGTTATCTTCTGAATATCAAATGAGAGAATGCCATATGGTCGGGAGTTGGAGGTAAGTAAAATTATCCCTCATGACATATGACTTTGGATGGATAATAGCATTAAATCAGAGCTTTTTTTGTTATCAGCCTTACCTGATTGCAGAACCAGGCGTGTGTTACTATTGTCACAAACTCCATCCAGGGCGGTGATGGTAAGGTTGTAGTTCTGGCCGCAGTGAAGGCTGAGTAGCGTGCAACTGTAGTCAGAGCTTGTGCAGTTGATGCGATGTCCATCAGTGCCTATGGCCTGGACTGTGTGGCGTACGACATTATCTCTGGGCTCCCAGGTAACAATGGCAGCATTTGTGTCACAACTCAGCTGGGCACTAGCATTCTGTGGCTTACAGGATACTGAAAAAATGAAATAATTCCCACAATAAACAAAAAATGTATACGTAATATTATAACATGTAGTAGTTAGGCTGCAGTTATGACGTTATTTTCATGTTAATATTTTATTCAATTGCAATCTAAAACAGTATGTACACAATAACACTGTCAAATAAAAACATGAACTATGCAGATGATAGGGCTAAAATATATTTTATTTAACACAGTAATAAGCAGTCATAACAACAATTACAACAATAAGCAGATAATGTAGGCTAGGGCATTGCTAGTTGGTTGCTTACTGAACCCCAAGTCTCTGTGATATTTTGATCCCTAGATATGGCTCGCTTCCCTCCAGCAATGTAAGTGATTTTTTTCACCCGTTGTATGAAACGGCAGGTGGAAATTATAAGTCAGATTGTTTAGAAAATTAATAGCTTGCCTCTCCTTAACAAGTTGCACAATTTGAGATATCATTCATGTCCGTAGCCTAAACAGTGCAGCAAAGTTTAATATTTGGGTTTAGGGAAACTCCTAGCCCTAAGTATGAGCAGTGGTAATACTGATGCTTGCCTTAGCAAACACCAAAAAAGTCCCCACAAGAACATGTGTTTATACAGGAAGTGTGTGTGTCATAGTGAGGTGGATGTTTTTTGTGTATACGTACCCGTACTCAGCACGACCGGTTGACTTGGTGCAGTGCTGCAGTTCCCGTCAGATGCACTGACAGCTATACTGTAGTTCAGCCCACAGAGCAGATCTGAGAAGACACATGCTGTTCCAGTGCTGTTACATACTGATGCATAGCCACCGTTACCCTGGGCAACTGCCATGTAGGAAACGGCCCCCACACTTCGGTCCCAGGATACAGACACATTTCCAGATGCACAGTCCACACTGCCCTGTACATGACCAGGTACACAATGTTCTGCAGAGAAAAAGAAAAAGTGGAAGACAGATTGAGGAAAAGAGAAAGAGTGCAAATATATAAGGAAATGTTCTTCATAGAGTGTTAGTGAGTTTACAAAATTGCATACTACTATAGTGCTCTTACTATGTTTTCAGTATGTACATTTTTGCCAAAATGTGTAGAATACAGTAGATAAAAACTAAGTGCAACACTGTATACCGCAATGTATTTGACTTGACTTTCCTTAACTTGTGCAACACATTAAACAAAAGCAAAGTTGAATGGTTGATTTTGTGGTCTTGGTCTTGAGACCTCTTTGTACCACATAAACGTCGCCTCATTCTGGATCTGGGCCTTGTTACTCTGTGTCTTGGTTTGGATCTTGGTTTTGGCCTAAGGTATCAGGTAAGACCACTGTTTAAAACGTATAATTACATATGAAAATGTACTTTGATCTTTTGAGCTAAAAGAGTTCATCGTACTGTGAAAACCTACTTCAACTTTCAGATCTCAAAACTTTCACCTCAATCTAAAAAGAGCATACAGTATATTGAAACTAAGCTGAAACACAACTTGTTCTGAAATCCCGCAACTTTCTGACATCAGATGAATAAATATGATGTCAATGATTGCTATTCAGAAACTTTATCCACCCATTTATGGTAAGGTAATGAGGAGGAAGTGCATAGTATTTCACTGTGCCCTGACCAGATGTGATGAGATAAGATTCCAGCAACAAGTATTTGATCTGTCCACACCGAATGTGATTATGATGTTCGACACGGCACACATTTAATACACTGTTATATGGAGCGGGATTTCTGACCACTGAGAATTTATTGTTATTTAAAGATTGTTGATATTCCTTATATATTTACTATCTTTGACCCTTGTTTGAGTAGACGTTAAAGGAATAGTTCACCCAAAAATGATGATTCTCTCATCATTTACTCACACTTATGCCATCTCAATTTCCTGTGTCTTCCTTCAGAGGAACACAAATAAAGATTTCTTGAAGGATATATGATGTGTGTGTTTTTCCATACAATGTAAGTCAATGGGGTTCAAAACTGAGCTTTTAAATGTTCTTGTGAGAACATCCGGTTGTACCGAGCACACGTCAGTCCTCACAATAACGTATGAACAAGCTTATCTCATTAACATGCATACAGCTGGGCGGAGGTGAAGCTTTTAGGTAAATAAAGACTGAATTTTTCCTTTGTTTATCACCTAAAATGATCGTATCACTTAAGAAGACATGGATTAAACCACTTGAGTTGATTGGATTCATTTTATGCTGCCTTTGTGTCCTTTTTGGAGCTTTAACCTTTTGGATCCCATTGATTCAAATTGCTTGGACAAACAGACAATGTATTCTTCAAAATATCTTTTTTTTTTTGGTTCCGCAGAAGAAAGAAAATCATATTAGTTTGACGCTGCATAATTGTGGGTAAATGATGAGAGAATTATCCTTTTTGGGTAAACTATTCCTTCAAGTACTTAACGAGTGTGGGACTAGTTGTCACACTGTTGGTTTTTAAAGTTAAAGGATTAGTCACCCAAAAATTATAATTCTTTCATGATTTACTCCCATTTAAGCCATCCCAGATGTGTATGTCTTTCCTTCTCCAGCAGAACCGAAATGAAGATTTTCATAAGCACATTTCAGCTCTGTTTGTCCACACAATGAAAGCGAGTGGGTGCCATGATGCTGCTGGCTCTTTGACGTTCCAAAAGGCATATTTAGGTAATCCACATGCCTCCAGTTATCAATGAATGTCTTCTGAGGCAAATCGTTAGGTTTGTATAAAAAATTAATTGCTAATTAAAACTTTTATTAACTTTCAAAAATCACTTAATGCTACCTGTCGACCTGTCACGAAGCTGTCACGTGACGTAAGCGCAATGGCACGTTCATATGAGAAGTCGGATGCGCACACTTTGTATACAACAGAGAAATGAACGTCATGCGAGAGTTAGGTCATTTCAAACAGCAATACAGCGGTGGGCTGAAGCAACGATTTAAAGTTAAAGACGTTTTAATTATCGATTTGTTTCTGACACAAACCTATCGATTTGCTTCAGAAGACATTCATTGATCGACTGGAGTCATGTGGATAACTTTTATGCTGCATAAATATGCCTTTTGGACCATTAAGCAGCCTGCAGCCTTACGGCACCCATTCACTTTCATTGTATGGACAAACAGAGCTGAAATGTGTTTATTAAAATATTCATTTCTGTTCTCCTGAAGAAGGAAAGACATGCACATCTGGGATGGCTTAAATGTGAGTAAATCATGAGAGAATTATAATTTTTGGGTGAACTAATCCTTTAATTTTTGTATATTCACATACCATGGCTACCAAAATCTGTGAACTTTTTCCAAAACATTTCCCTATAATATATCCCTATATCTATCTGCCTGTTACTATGGCCATTAGTACTCTATTTTACACCTCGGTTGATAATTACTATTTACTGCAAATTGAAAAAAAATCTAGAAATGTACACCATTTATAAAAATAAATTATGTTAAATAAATCTGTCCTCCCATGCAAACTGAAGGTGAGTCTCTCGTAAGCTGCCACCCATCCCAATTCAGAGAGCCACTCATATGACAATCCCTCTCAGATAAGCTTTAGAGCCTCCCAGGCTACCCCTACTGTTCGAGCTGACATCAGATTAGTTGATACATAAAAGGCAATTTGGTTTTTAAGTTAATCTTTAAATCCACTGTTCTGCAATAATGCAGAATTAACCAGGACACACTCACTGTGTTGTCACAGTTTATTCTGAACTGGATATTCTGTGGAGAGCATGGTGCTGGAGAGAAGAGAACAACACCAAAGGAGTCTACGAAAACTGCTTGAAATTTCATGTCAACTTCCCATAGATATGCTAAAAGTTAGTTTTGTCAACATAGGAGTACATAAGCATACATATGGCCTCACAGTTAACATAGATGGTCAGTTACAGAGCCTATCGAAAATTATACCTCTTTGGAATAGTCCCTTTTTTTGTCTTACAGCCTGAAATAAAAAAAACAAATTCCAGCTTAATTTACAAATTTTGCCTTACAACATTCAAGTTACAAAAAAAGGCAACAGTTACAAAAATTGCTAAAAGATGAAAAACTTGAATATCAGGGTTTGAAAAGTGATCATACACCTGGATTTAGTACTTTGTAGAGCTAACTTTTGCTTTAATGACAGCCATCAGTCTGTCTGGATATGTCTCAACTAGCTTTGTGCACCTAGATTGGGGAATACACTGATGAGCCAAAACATTATGACCACTCACAGGTGAAGCAAATAATGTTGATCATCTCCTAACAAGGCCGCATGTCAAGGTCTGGGTAGATTAGATGGTAAGCGATCACTCAGTTCTCCTGTTGAATACAGGAGAAATGGGCAGGAGTAAGGAACTGAGCGACTTTGACGAGGGTCAAATTGTTATGGCCGGACGAATGGGTCAGAGCATCTCTGAAACGCCAAGGCTTGATAGGTGCTCCCGGTCAGCAGTGGTGAGTACCTACGGACAAAGGCCCAAAGAGGGACAAACCAAAAACCAGCAACAGGGTGTTGGGCGCCCAAGGCTCATTAATGCATGAGGGCAATGAAGGCTATCCCGTCTGGTCCAAACCGACAGAAGGTCTATTGTGGCACAAGTCACGGAAAATTTTAATGATGGTTACGGGAGGAATGCCACAACACACAATGCATCACACCCTGCTGTGTATGGGGCTGCATAGCCGCAGACTGGTCAGGGTCCCCATGATGACCCGTCCACCGTCGAAAACAGCAACAATGGGCAAACGAGCATCGGAACTGGACCTTGGAGCAGTGAAAGAAGGTCGCCTGGTCAGATGAGTCCTGTTTTCTTTTACATTACGTGGATGGACGTGTACATGTACATGTGTGCTGTATACCTGGGGAAGTAATGGCACCAGGATGCACTGTGGGAAAACGACAAGCCGGTGAAGGGAGTGCAGTGCTCTGGGCAATGTTCTGCTGGGAAACCCTGGACATCAGTTTGACGTGCCACCTACATAAACATCGTTGCAGACCGGGTACACTCCATCATGGCAATGGTATTCTCTGATGGCAGTGGCCTTTCAGCAGTATAATGCGCCCTGCCACACTGCATACATTGTTCGGGAATGGTTTGAGGAACATGATAGAGTTTAAGGTGTTGCCCTGGCCTCCAAATTCTCCAGATCTCAATATGATTGAGCATCTGTGGGATGTGCTGAATCAACATGTCCGTTTCACGACATTGTTTTTAGGTGGTGTGTTTAGGAACATTGTCATATTGAAAGGTGAACCATCTGCCATCTTCAGTTGCCGAGCAGAGAGCCACAGATTTTCCTCAAGAATTTGGGTGTTCATGGCAGCATCCTTAGCCCTTCAATCCTGACCAACTACCCAGTCCACACTGAAGAGAAAAACCCCCACAATATAACGTCGCCACCACCATGCTTCACTGTAGGTATGTTCTGGGTGTGCTGTGTTTGGTTTTCTCCAAATATAGCGCTTCGCGTTCGGTACAAAAAATAACATTTTTGACTCATGACATCAAAATCCTCCAAGTGTCTTTTTTTTCCAAGTGTAAGTCCAAATGAATCTTACTGTGGCACTTTTTCAGAAGAGGCTTCTTTCTTGCCACCCTGCCATACAGGCCAGCTTTGTGTAAAGCTTGGGAGATTGTTGTCATGCACAGATGATCAGTCTCAGCAATAAGGGCTTGTAAATCCTTCAAAGTTGCCTTTGACCTCTTGATAGCTTCCCTGATCAATATTCTCCTGACATGGTCATCCAGTTTGGAGGGACGGCCTGATCTAGGCAAGGTTTTGGTGGTGCCATGCGCTTTCCACTTCTTCATAATGCTCTGACCGGTACCCAGAGGGATAGTTAAAGCCTTTGAAATCTTTTTGTATCCTCCTCCTTACCTGTGCCTTTCCACAATTATATACCAGAGCACTTTTGAATGAAACTCCCCAACCATGGTGTATTCTTGAATTAATTACCATGCCCTCCTAGTATGGTATTCCTCGTAGAATAGCAGGTTTTATTCAAAAGTATTGAAAACCACTACAGTTGATGTCTGTTGGGGCCACTTATCCAGTTATGTGATCTAAAAGGTGACTGGTTGCACTGGAGCAAGTTTGTAATGGTTATTCTTTATTATTGTTTAGAATTTTTGGTACATGTTAATTTCACTTTGATGTTGAAGGTTATAATGTGTAAAATACACATTATAACATAAATACACATAACAAATTATAAATACAGCTGGAAGGTTAGATTGGATTTATTTAATTTATTCCTGGGTGTAATGTGACAAATTATAAG
Source organism: Myxocyprinus asiaticus (assembly GCF_019703515.2). Lineage (NCBI taxonomy): Eukaryota > Metazoa > Chordata > Actinopteri > Cypriniformes > Catostomidae > Myxocyprinus > Myxocyprinus asiaticus. Next base: position 46,033,298 of record NC_059349.1, on the reverse strand, counting down.
GATTGTATATCTATAGGCACTGTATGTGGCATATTTTATTACCTGATTGGACCTGTACAGCTGTACTGTTTTCACTGACAGTTGCTGCCTTTTGCTTTCACTATGATCATGTATGTCTCTGCAGGTCATGCACCTACATCCCCCCAACCCCACCTCCCACCCGCGGAACCATTTTGCAGGCAATTTTGCCCCAAATCTCGGCCGGCCCACCCGGAAAAGTTCCAGATTCTCCTTATGGCCAGTCCGCCCCTGGCCTACACCCATTTTTGAGGAGGCTTTATTAACAGGGCGAGGAGGTTGAAGGTCAAGTTCACCATCAAAAGTAACTCAACATTTCCCAATGGTAATGATACAAATAATGTATCGTTATTTGCTATTAGTGCTGTATTTTTACATTAAAGTAAATATGCATCAAATTAAGATATAATCTGTCTAAATAGCTATTTGGCTATTGGTTAAGATTGACACTTATCAATATAACAATATCCAATTTAACCAGTTATTTTTCTAACCTGTTGTGAAATTTGATCCAGTACCAGTAGAGCTGTTGCAAGATTGTCCTTCTGCCACTACCCTAACCGTGCAGGTCTGTCCACAGGGCAGGTTAGTGATGTCACATCCTGTTTCATTGCTCTTGCAGATATATGTCTGTCCATTAGAACAATCTAGAGTTGAAGTAAAGGACAGAGTTCCATTGCCACGAGACCAGGACACACTCGCTGTGTTGTTGCCACAGTTTATTCTGGACAGGATATTCTGTGGAGGGCATGGGGCTGGAGAGAAGAGATCAATTTAGATAAATTATAGAATGTGACACCACAAGACACTGCTGAAACTAATTGGAATTTAAAGTCAACTTCCCATATATATGCTAAAATGTAGTTTTGTCAGCTTTTGGGAGTGCACAAGCATACATATGGTCTCAAAGTTAACATAGTCAGCTATGTGGCATATATTATTACCTGATTGGACCTGTACAGCTGTACTGTTTTCACTGCTACAGTTGCTGCCTTTTGCCTTCACTGTGATCGTGTATGTCTCTCCACAGGTCAAAGTTGAAAGGTCACAGGAGGTGGATGCTGAAGTACAGTTTGCTGAGAGACCATTAATGCTGATAGCAGTCACTGAGTAGAGCTCGGCCCCCTGGCTGCGTCCCCAGGATACTGTTGCTATGTTTCTGCTACAGCTCAAACTGGCTGACACATTTTGTGGTGCACATGGAGCTGGGCAAATGATAAAACACACAATCAGTATAAAGTTGCCTATTAAAGTCTACATTAAATGGCATTCACAACCCATTTTACTTCCATAATGAGACATATTTCAGAGTGAAAGAGGACGTTCAATGAGAGAGCAAATTTTTGGGCAGGCCTTGATTTTATCCATTAGAAATTGATTGGATTGTGAAAATTTTGCTTTTCATACTAGAATGAATGTTTGCTGTTGATTGTGGAGGACTATCCACCTGAAACAGTGCTGGCACCAAATTTTAAGGAGGCTATTTTATTTGGACATGGATGCTGGAAGTCAAGTTCACCCTCAGGAATATCTCAATGTGTCACAACAGTAATACTACCTTGTCAAATCTATCATGATTCGCTAATATTGCTATAAACTCACATTAACGTCAAGTGACATTAAATTAGATTTGAATGAAAGTCAGTCAAAAAGAAAAGTTGTTTCAGAGGCGGAGCAAGTTATTACATTTAATGATAAATTACAAAGACATTGTTTCTTTCTGATAACATGCACTGATATATAATGCACAATAAGACATGGAACATGTATAAAGACATATTTATTTCAAGTTGACTCAAAAACCACCAGCAAGGACATGTCAATATAATAATACCCAATTTATTCATCTTTTTCTAACCTGTTGTGACATTTGATCCAATGCCAATAGAGCTGTTGCAAGTTTGTCCTTCTGCCACTACCATAACCATGCAGGTCTGTCCACAGGGCAGGTTAGTGATGTCACATCCTGTTTCATTGCTCTTGCAGATATATGTCTGTCCATTAGAACAATCTAGTGTTGAAGTAAAGGACAGAGTTCCATTGCCACGAGACCAGGACACACTCGCTGTGTTGTTGCCACAGTTTATTCTGGACTGGATATTCTGTGGAGGGCATGGGGCTGGAGACAAGACATCGATTTTAGATAAATTATACAATGTCACACCACAGGACACTGCTGAAACGAATTGGAATTTAAAGTCAACTTCCCATATATACGCTAAAATGTAGTTTTGTCAACTTTTAGGAGTTCACAAGCATACATATGGCCTCAAAATTAACATAGATAGTCAGCTATGTGGCATATATTATTACCTGACTGGACCTGTACAGCTGTACTGTTTTCACTGCTACAGTTGCTGCCTTTTGCCTTCACTGTGATCGTGTATGTCTCTCCACAGGTCAAAGATGAAAGGTCACAGGAGGTGGACGCTGAAGTACAGTTTGCTGAGAGACCATTAATGCTGATAGCAGTCACTGAGTAGAGCTCCGCCCCCTGGATGCGTCCCCAGGATACTGTTGCTATGTTACTGCTACAGCTCAAGCTGGCTGACACATTTTGTGGTGCACATGGAGCTGGGCAAATGATAAAAAAACACAATCAGTATAAAGCTGCCTATTAAAGTCTACATTAAATGGCATTCACAACCCATTTTACTTCCATAATGAGACATATTTCAGAGTGAAACAGGATGGTCAATGAGAGAGAAAATTTTTGGGGCAGGCCTTGATTTTATCCATTAGAAATTGATTGGATTGTGAAAATTGAGCTTTTCACACTGGAATGAATGTTTGCTGATGACTGTGGAGGACTCTCCTCCTGAAAAATTTTAAGGAGGCTATTTTATTTGGACATGGATTCTGGAAGTCAAGTTCACCCTCAGGAATATCTCAGTGTGTCACAGTAGTAATACTACCTTGTCAAATCTATCATGATTCGCTAATATTGCTGTAAACTCACATTAAAGTCAAGTGACATTAAATTACAGTTGAATGAAAGTCAGTCAAAAAGAAAAGTTGTTTCAGAGGCGGAGCAAGCTATTACATTTAATGATAAATTACAAAGACTTTGTTTCTTTCTGATAACATGCACTGATATATAATGCACAATAAGACATGTAACATGTATAAAGACATATTTATTTCAAGTTGACTCAAAAACCACCAGCAAGGACATGTCAATATAATAATACCCAATTTAATCTGCTTTTTCTAACCTGTTGTGACATTTGATCCAATGCCAATAGAGCTGTTGCAAGTTTGTCCCTCTGCCACTACCATAACCATGCAGCTCTGTCCACAGGGCAGGTTAGTGATGTCACATCCTGTTTCATTGCTCTTGCAGATATATGTCTGTCCATTAGAACAATCTAGTGTTGAAGTAAAGGACAGAGTTCCATTGCCACGAGACCAGGACACACTCGCTGTGTTGTTGCCACATTTTATTCTGGACTGGATATTCTGTGGAAGGCATGGGGCTGGAGAGAAGACATCGACTTTAGATAAATTATACAATGCCACACCACAGGACACTGCTGAAACTGCTTTGAATTCTATGTCAAGTTCCCCCCTATATGCTAAAAGTTCCATTTGTCAACTTTTGGGTGTACAAAAGCATACGTATGGCATCAAAGTTGTCATAGATGGTCACTTATGTGGCATATTTTATTACCTGATTGGACCTGTACAGCTGCACTGTTTTCACTGCTACAGTTGCTGTCTTTTGCCTTCACCATGACCATGTATTTCTCTCCGCAGGTCAAAGTTGAAAGGTCACAGGAGGTAGATGCTGAAGTGCAGTTTGCAGAGAGGCCATTACTGCTACTGGCGGTCACAGAGTACAGCTCCGCCCCCTGGCTGCGTCCCCAGAATACTGTTGCTATGTTGTTGCCACAGATCACATTGGCGGACACATTTTGTGGTACACAAGGCCCTGACCAAATGATAAAAAACAAAAAAAGCATATGGTTGCCTTTTAAAGTCAACAAGAAATGGCATTTGCAAACCATTTTCATTCTGTAATGGGACATATTTGCGTTCAAAACGATATTCAACATGAAAAACAATTTAGGATGCGACTTGATTTTATCCATCTGGAATTAATTTGTAACCCTTTACGTATAATAAGGTCCCTTTTGTTAACATTAGTTAACATGAACTAGCTGGCCGGCCTAATGCGAAAGGTTCCTGGTTCTCCCTTTGGCCAGTTCGCCCCTGACTGCACCCCTTTTTGAGGAAGCTTTATGACCAGGGACATGGAGGCTGAAGGTCAAGTTCACCATCAAAAGTAACTAAAAATTTCCCAATCGTAATGCTTTCAAATGTATCGTTATTTGCTACTAGTGCTGTAATTTTACATTAAAGTTAATATGCATCAAATTAAGATGTAATTTGTATAAATAGCTATTTGGCTATTGGTTAACATTGACACTTATCAATATAACAATATCCAATTCAACCAGTTTATTTTCTAACCTGTTGTGAAATTTGATCCAGTGCCAATAGAGCTGTTGCAAGATTGTCCCTCTGCCACTACCCTAATCATGCAGATCTGTCCACAGGGCAGGTTAGTGATGTCACATCCTGTTTCATTGCTCTTGCAGATATATGTCTGTCCATTAGAACAATCTAGTGTTGAAGTAAAGGACAGAGTTCCATTGCCACGAGACCAGGACACACTCGCTGTGTTGTTGCCGCAGTTTATTCTGGACTGGATATTCTGTGGAGGGCATGGGGCTGGAGACAAGACATCGATTTTAGATAAATTATACAATGTCACACCACAGGACACTGCTGAAACGAATTGGAATTTAAAGTCAACTTCCCATATATACGCTAAAATTTAGTTTTGTCAACTTTCAGGAGTTCACAAGCAAACATATGGCCTCAAAATTAACATAGATAGTCAGCTATGTGGCATATATTATTACCTGACTGGACCTGTACAGCTGTACTGTTTTCACTGCTACAGTTGCTGCCTATTGCCTTCACTGTGATCGTGTATGTCTCTCCGCAGGTCAAAGATGAAAGGTCACAGGAGGTGGACGCTGAAGTACAGTTTGCTGAGAGACCATTAATGCTGATAGCAGTCACTGAGTAGAGCTCCGCCCCCTGGCTGCGTCCCCAGGATACTGTTGCTATGTTACTGCTACAGCTAAAGCTGGCTGACACATTTTGTGGTGCACATGGAGCTGGGCAAATGATAAAAAAACACAATAAGTATAAAGCTGCCTATTAAAGTCTACATTAAATGGCATTCACAACCCATTTTACTTCCACAATGAGACATATTTCAGAGTGAAACAGGATGTTCAATGAGAGAGAAAATGTTTTGGGCAGGCTTTGATTTTATCCATTAGAAATTGATTGGATTGTGAAAATTGAGCTTTTCATACTAGAATGAATGTTTGCTGTTGATTGTGGAGGACTATCCTCCTGAAACACTGCTGGCACCAAATTTTAAGGAGGCTTTTTTATTTGGACATGGATGCTGGAAGTCAAGTTCACCTCCAGGAATATCTCAATGTGTCACAGTAGTAATACGACCTTGTCAAATGTATCATGATTCGTTAATTTTGCTGTAAACTCACATTAACGTCAAGTGACATTAAATTACAGTTGAATGAAAGTCAGTCAAAAAGAAAAGTTGTTTCAGAGGCAGAGCAAGCTGTTACATTTAATGATAAATTACAAAGACATTGTTTCTTTCTGATAACATGCACTGATATATAATGCACAATAAGACATGTAACATGTATAAAGACATATTTATTTCAAGTTGACTCAAAAACCACCAGCAAGGACATGTCAATATAATAATACCAAGTTTAATCATCTTTTTCTAACCTGTTGTGACATTTGATCCAATGCCAATAGAGCTGCTGCAAGATTGTCCCTCTGCCACTACCCTAACCTTGCATGTCTGTCCACAGGGCAGGTTAGTGATGTCACATCCTGTTTCATTGCTCTTGCAGATATATGTCTGTCCATTAGTACAATCTAGTGTTGAAGTAAAGGACAGAGTTCCATTGCCACGAGACCAGGACACACTCGCTGTGTTGTTGCCACAGTTTATTCTGGACTGGATATTCTGTGGAGGGCATGGGGCTGGAGAGGAGACATCGACTTTAGATAAATTATACAATGCCACACCATAGGACACTGCTGAAACTGCTTTGGAATTCTAATGTCAACTTCCCCTATATATGCTAAAAGTTCGTTTTGTCAACTTTTGGGTGTACACAAGCATACGTATGGCATCAAAGTTATCATAGATGGTCAGCTTATGTGGCATATTTTATTACCTGATTGGACCTGTACAGCTGTACTGTTTTCACTGCTACAGTTGCTGTCTTTTGCCTTCACTGTGACCATGTATGTCTCTCCGCAGTTCAAAGTTGAAAGGTCACAGGAGGTAGACGCTGAAGTGCAGTTTGCAGAGAGGCCATTACTGCTACTGGCGGTCACCGAGTACAGCTCCGCCCCCTGGCTGCGTCCCCAGGATACTGTTGCTATGTTGCTGCTACAGCTCACATTGGCGGACACATTTTGTGGTACACACGGCCCTGACCAAATGATAAAAAACAAAATGAGCATATGCTTGCCTTTTAAAGTCAACAAGAAATGGCATTTGCAAACCATTTTCATTCTGTAATGGGACATATTTGCGTTCAAAACGATATTCAACATGAAAAACAATTTAGTATGCGACTTGATTTTATCCATTTTGAATTAATTGGTAACCCTTTACGTATAATAAGGTCCCGTTTGTTAACATTAGTTAACATGAACTAGCCGGCCGGCCTAATGCGAAAGGTTCCTGGTTCTCCCTTTGGCCAGTTCGCCCCTGACTGCACCCCTTTTTGAGGAAGCTTTATGACCAGGGCATGGAGGCTGAAGGTCAAGTTCACCATCAAAAGTAACTCAACATTTTCCAATCGTAATGCTTTCAAATGTATCGTTATTTGCCGTTATTGCTGTATTTTTACATTAAAGTTAATATGCATCAAATTACGATGTAATTTGTCTAAATAGCTATTTGGCTATTGGTTCAAATTGACACTTATCAATATAACAATATCCAATTCAACCAGTTATTTTTCTAACCTGTTGTGAAATTTGATCCAGTGTCAATAGAGCTGTTGCAAGATTGTCCCTCTGCCACTACCCTAACCGTGCAGGTCTGTCCACAGGGCAGGTTAGTGATGTCACATCCTGTTTCATTGCTCCTGCAGATATATGTCTGTCCATTAGAACAATCTAGTGTTGAAGTAAAGGACAGAGTTCCATTGCCACGAGACCAGGACACACTCGCTGTGTTGTTGCCACAGTTTATTCTGGACTGGATATTCTGTGGAGGGCATGGGGCTGAAGAGGAGACATCGACTTTAGATAAATTATGCAATGACACACCACAGGACACTGCTGAATCTAATTGGAATTTAAAGTCAACTTCCCATATATACGCTAAAATTTAGTTTTGTCAACTTTTAGGTGTACACAAGCATACATATGGTTTCCAAATTAACATAGAAAGTTAGCTATGTGGCATATTTTATTACCTGATTGGACCTGTACAGCTGTACTGTTTTCACTGCTACAGTTGCTGTCTTTTGCCTTCACTGTGATCATGTATGTCTCTCCACAGGTCAAAGTTGAAAGGTCACAGGAGGTGGACGCTGAAGTACAGTTTGCTGAGAGACCATTAATACTGATAGCAGTCACTGAGTAGAGCTCCGCCCCCTGGCTGCGTCCCCAGGATACTGTTGCTATGTTACTGCTACAGCTCAAGCTAGCTGACACATTTTGTGGTGCACATGGAGCTGGGCAAATGATAAAAAAACACAATCAGTATAAAGCTGCCTATTAAAGTCTACATTAAATGGCATTCGCAACCCATTTTACTTCCATAATGAGACATATTTCAGAGTGAAACAGGATGTTCAATGAGAGAGAAAATTTTTGGGGCAGGCCTTGATTTTATCCATTAGAAATTGATTGGATTGTGAAAATTGAGCTTTTCACACTGGAATGAATGTTTGCTGATGACTGTGGAGGACTCTCCTCCTGAAAAATTTTAAGGAGGCTATTTTATTTGGACATGGATTCTGGAAGTCAAGTTCACCCTCAGGAATATCTCAGTGTGTCACAGTAGTAATACTACCTTGTCAAATCTATCATGATTCGCTAATATTGCTGTAAACTCACATTAAAGTCAAGTGACATTAAATTACAGTTGAATGAAAGTCAGTCAAAAAGAAAAGTTGTTTCAGAGGCGGAGCAAGCTATTACATTTAATGATAAATTACAAAGACATTGTTTCTTTCTGAAACATGCACTGATATATAATGCACAATAAGACATGTAACATGTATAAAGACATATTTATTTCAAGTTGACTCAAAAACCACCAGCAAGGACATGTCAATATAATAATACCAAGTTTAATCATCTTTTTCTAACCTGTTGTGACATTTGATCCAATGCCAATAGAGCTGCTGCAAGATTGTCCCTCTGCCACTACCCTAACCTTGCATGTCTGTCCACAGGGCAGGTTAGTGATGTCACATCCTGTTTCATTGCTCTTGCAGATATATGTCTGTCCATTAGTACAATCTAGTGTTGAAGTAAAGGACAGAGTTCCATTGCCACGAGACCAGGACACACTCGCTGTGTTGTTGCCACAGTTTATTCTGGACTGGATATTCTGTGGAGGGCATGGGGCTGGAGAGGAGACATCGACTTTAGATAAATTATACAATGCCACACCACAGGACACTGCTGAAACTGCTTTGAAATCTATGTCAACTTCCCCCCTGTATGCTAAAAGTTCGTTTTGTCAACTTTTGGGTGTACAAAAGCAAACGTATGGCCTCAAAGTTATCATAGATGGTCACTTATGTGGCATATTTTATTACCTGATTGGACCTGTACAGCTGCACTGTTTTCACTGCTACAGTTGCTGTCTTTTGCCTTCACCATGACCATATATTTCTCTCCACAGTTCAAAGTTGAAAGGTCACAGGAGGTAGACGCTGAAGTGCAGTTTGCAGAGAGGCCATTACTGCTACTGGCGGTCACCGAGTACAGCTCCGCTCCCTGGCTGCGTCCCCAGGATACTGTTGCTATGTTGCTGCTACAGCTTACATTGGCGGACACATTTTGTGGTACACACGGCCCTGACCAAATGATAAAAAACAAAATGAGCATATGCTTGCCTTTTAAAGTCAACAAGAAATGGCATTTGCAAACCATTTTCATTCTGTAATGGGACATATTTGCGTTCAAAACGATATTCAACATGAAAAACAATTTAGTATGCGACTTGATTTTATCCATCTAGAATTAATTGGTAACCCTTGACGTATAATAAGGTCCCGTTTGTTAACATTAGTTAACATGAACTAGCCGGCCGGCCTAATGGGAAAGCTTCCTGGTTCTTCCTTTGGCCAGTTCGCCCCTGACTGCACCCCTTTTTGAGGAAGCTTTATGACCAGGGCATGGAGGCTGAAGGTCAAGTTCACCATCAACAGTAACGCAACATTTCCCAATCGTAATGCTTTCAAATGTATCGTTATTTGCTACTAGTGCTGTAATTTTACATTAAAGTAAATATGCATCAAATTAAGATGTAAATTGTCTAAATAGCTATTTGGCTATTGGTTAACATTGACACTTATCAATATAACAATATCCAATTCAACCAGTTTATTTTCTAACCTGTTGTGAAATTTGATCCAGTGCCAATAGAGCTGTTGCAAGATTGTCCCTCTGCCACTACCCTAACAGTGCAGGTCTGTCCACAGGGCAGGTTAGTGATGTCACATCCTGTTTCATTGCTCTTGCAGATATATGTCTGTCCATTAGAACAATCTAGTGTTGAAGTAAAGGACAGAGTTCCATTGCCACGAGACCAGGACACACTCGCTGTGTTGTTGCCACAGTTTATTCTGGACTGGATATTCTGTGGAGGGCATGGGGCTGGAGAGGAGACATCGACTTTAGATAAATTATACAATGCCACACCATAGGACACTGCTGAAACTGCTTTGAATTCTATGTCAACTTCCCCCCTATATGCTAAAAGTTCCTTTTGTCAACTTTTGGGTATACAAAAGCAAACGTATGGCCTCAAAGTTATCATAGATGGTCACTTATGTGGCATATTTTATTACCTGATTGGACCTGTACAGCTGCACTGTTTTCACTGCTACAGTTGCTGTCTTTTGCCTTCACCATGACCATGTATTTCTCTCCACAGTTCAAAGTTGAAAGGTCACAGGAGGTAGACGCTGAAGTGCAGTTTGCAGAGAGGCCATTACTGCTACTGGCGGTCACCGAGTACAGCTCCGCCCCCTGGCTGCGTCCCCAGGATACTGTTGCTATGTTGCTGCTACAGCTCACATTGGCGGACACATTTTGTGGTACACACGGCCCTGACCAAATGATAAAAAACAAAATGAGCATATGCTTGCCTTTTAAAGTCAACAAGAAATGGCATTTGCAAACCATTTTCATTCTGTATTTGGATATATTTGCGTTCAAAACGATATTCAACATGAAAAACAATTTAGTATGCGACTTGATTTTATCCATTTTGAATTAATTGGTATCCCTTTACGTATAATAAGGTCCCGTTTGTTAACATTAGTTAACATGAACTAGCCGGCTGGCCTAATGCGAAAGGTTCCTGGTTCTCCCTTTGGCCAGTTCGCCCCTGACTGCACCCCTTTTTGAGGAAGCTTTATGACCAGGGCATGGAGGCTGAAAGTCAAGTTCACCATCAAAAGTAACTCAAAATTTCCCAATCGTAATGCTTTCAAATGTATCGTTATTTGCTATTAGTGCTGTAATTTTACATTAAAGTTAATATGCATCAAATTACGATGTAATTTGTCCAAATAGCTATTTGGCTATTGGTTAACATTGACACTTATCAATATAACAATATCCAATTCAACCAGTTTATTTTCTAACCTGTTGTGAAATTTGATCCAGTGTCAATAGAGCTGTTGCAAGATTGTCCCTCTGCCACTACCCTAACAGTGCAGGTCTGTCCACAGGGCAGGTTAGTGATGTCACATCCTGTTTCATTGCTCTTGCAGATATATGTCTGTCCATTAGAACAATCTAGTGTTGAAGTAAAGGACAGAGTTCCATTGCCACGAGACCAGGACACACTCGCTGTGTTGTTGCCACAGTTTATTCTGGACTGGATATTCTGTGGAGGGCATGGGGCTGGAGACAAGACATCGATTTTAGATAAATTATACAATGTCACACCACAGGACACTGCTGAAACGAATTGGAATTTAAAGTCAACTTCCCATATATACGCTAAAATTTAGTTTTGTCAACTTTCAGGAGTTCACAAGCAAACATATGGCCTCAAAATTAACATAGATAGTCAGCTATGTGGCATATATTATTACCTGACTGGACCTGTACTGCTGTACTGTTTTCACTGCTACAGTTGCTGCCTTTTGCCTTCACTGTGATCGTGTATGTCTCTCCACAGGTCAAAGTTGAAAGGTCACAGGAGGTGGATGCTGAAGTACAGTTTGCAGAGAGGCCATTTCTGCTACTGGCGGTCACCGAGTACAGCTCCGCCCCCTGGCTGCGTCCCCAGGATACTGTTGCTATGTTGTTGCTACAGCTCACATTGGCGGACACATTTTGTGGTACACAAGGCCCTGATCAAATGATAAAAAACAAAATGAGCATACGGTTGCCTTTCAAAGTCAACAAGAAATGGCATTTGCAAACCATTTTCATTCTGTAATGGGACATATTTGCGTTCAAAACGATATTCAACATGAAAAACAATTTAGGATGCGACTTGATTTTATCCATCTGGAATTAATCGGTAACCCTTTACGTATAATAAGGTCCCGTTTGTTAACATTAGTTAACATGAACTAGCCGGCCAGCCTAATGGGAAAGGTTAATAGGTGCATGTCGTGGCCCCCTTCGGCATATCGGGTGCTGTTTTGCAGGCCATTTGGCCCCCGTTTCGCGGCCGGCCAAATGAGAAATGTTCCCGGATCTCCCATTGGCCAGTCCGCCCCTGGCCTAAACCCCTTTTTGAGGAGGCTTTATGACCAGGGCATGGAGGCTGAAGGTCAAGTTCACCATCAACAGTAACTCAACATTTTCCAATCGTAATGCTTTCAAATGTATCGTTATTTGCCGTTATTGCTGTATTTTTACATTAAAGTTAATATGCATCAAATTACGATGTAATTTGTCTAAATAGCTATTTGGCTATTGGTTCAAATTGACACTTATCAATATAACAATATCCAATTCAACCAGTTATTTTTCTAACCTGTTGTGAAATTTGATCCAGTGTCAATAGAGCTGTTGCAAGATTGTCCCTCTGCCACTACCCTAACCGTGCAGGTCTGTCCACAGGGCAGGTTAGTGATGTCACATCCTGTTTCATTGCTCCTGCAGATATATGTCTGTCCATTAGAACAATCTAGTGTTGAAGTAAAGGACAGAGTTCCATTGCCACGAGACCAGGACACACTCGCTGTGTTGTTGCCACAGTTTATTCTGGACTGGATATTCTGTGGAGGGCATGGGGCTGGAGAGGAGACATCGACTTTAGATAAATTATGCAATGACACACCACAGGACACTGCTGAATCTAATTGGAATTTAAAGTCAACTTCCCATATATACGCTAAAATTTAGTTTTGTCAACTTTTAGGTGTACACAAGCATACATATGGTTTCCAAATTAACATAGAAAGTTAGCTATGTGGCATATTTTATTACCTGATTGGACCTGTACAGCTGCACTGTTTTCACTGCTACAGTTGCTGTCTTTTGCCTTCAACATGACCATATATTTCTCTCCACAGTTCAAAGTTGAAAGGTCACAGGAGGTAGACGCTGAAGTGCAGTTTGCAGAGAGGCCATTACTGCTACTGGCAGTCACAGAGTACAGCTCCGCTCCCAGGCTGCGTCCCCAGGATACTGTTGCTATGTTGCTGTTACAGCTTACATTGGCGGACACATTTTGTGGTACACACGGCCCTGACCAAATGATAAAAAACAAAATGAGCATATGGTTCCCTTTTAAAGTCAACAAGAAATGGCATTTGCAAACCATTTTCATTCTGTAATGGGACATATTTGCGTTCAAAACGATATTCAACATGAAAAACAATTTAGTATGCGACTTGATTTTATCCATCTAGAATTAATTGGTAACCCTTGACGAATAATAAGGTGCCGTTTGTTAACATTAATTAACATGAACTAGCCGGCCGGCCTAATGGGAAAGCTTCCTGGTTCTCCCTTTGGCCAGTTCGCCCCTGACTGCACCCCTTTTTGAGGAAGCTTTATGACCAGGGCATGGAGGCTGAAGGTCAAGTTCACCATCAACAGTAACGCAACATTTCCCAATCGTAATGCTTTCAAATGTATCGTTATTTGCTACTAGTGCTTTAATTTTACATTAAAGTTAATATGCATCAAATTAAGATGTAAATTGTCTAAATAGCTATTTGGCTATTGGTTAACATTGACACTTATCAATATAACAATATCCAATTCAACCAGTTTATTTTCTAACCTGTTGTGAAATTTGATCCATTGCCAATAGAGCTGTTGCAAGATTGTCCCTCTGCCACTACCCTAACAGTGCAGGTCTGTCCACAGGGCAGGTTAGTGATGTCACATCCTGTTTCATTGCTCTTGCAGATATATGTCTGTCCATTAGAACAATCTAATGTTGAAGTAAAGGACAGAGTTCCATTGCCACGAGACCAGGACACACTCGCTGTGTTGTTGCCACAGTTTATTCTGGACTGGATATTCTGTGTAGGGCATGGGGCTGGAGAGGAGACATCGACTTTAGATAAATTATACAATGCCACACCATAGGACACTGCTGAAACTGCTTTGAATTCTATGTCAACTTCCCCCTATATGCTAAAAGTTCATTTTGTCAACTTTTGGGTGTACAAAAGCATACGTATGGCATCAAAGTTATCATAGATGGTCACTTATGTGGCATATTTTATTACCTGATTGGACCTGTACAGCTGCACTGTTGTCACTGCTACAGTTGCTGTCTTTTGCCTTCACCATGACCATGTATTTCTCTCCACAGTTCAAAGTTGAAAGGTCACAGGAGGTAGACGCTGAAGTGCAGTTTGCAGAGAGGCCATTACTGCTACTGGCGGTCACCGAGTACAGCTCTGCCCCCTGGCTGCGTCCCCAGGATACTGTTGCTATGTTGCTGCTACAGCTCACATTGGCGGACACATTTTGTGGTACACACGGCCCTGACCAAATGATAAAAAACAAAATGAGCATATGGTTGCCTTTTAAAGTCAACAAGAAATGGCATTTGCAAACCATTTTCATTCTGTAATGGGACATATTTGCGTTCAAAACGATATTCAACATGAAAAACAATTTAGTATGCGACTTGATTTTATCCATCTTGAATTAATTGGTAACCCTTTATGTATAATAAGGTCCCGTTTGTTAACATTAGTTAACATGAACTAGCCGGCTGGCCTAATGCGAAAGGTTCCTGGTTCTCCCTTTGGCCAGTTCGCCCCTGACTGCACCCCTTTTTGAGGAAGCTTTATGACCAGGGCATGGAGGCTGAAGGTCAAGTTCACCATCAAAAGTAACTCAAAATTTCCCAATCGTAATGCTTTCAAATGTATCGTTATTTGCTATTAGTGCTGTAATTTTACATTAAAGTTAATATGCATCAAATTACGATGTAATTTGTCCAAATAGCTATTTGGCTATTGGTTAACATTGACACTTATCAATATAACAATATCCATTTCAACCAGTTATTTTTCTAACCTGTTGTGAAATTTGATCCAGTGCCAATAGAGCTGTTGCAAGATTGTCCCTCTGCCACTACCCTAACAGTGCAGGTCTGTCCACAGGGCAGGTTAGTGATGTCACATCCTGTTTCATTGCTCTTGCAGATATATGTCTGTCCATTAGAACAATCTAATGTTGAAGTAAAGGACAGAGTTCCATTGCCACGAGACCAGGACACACTCGCTGTGTTGTTGCCGCAGTTTATTCTGGACTGGATATTCTGTGGAGGGCATGGGGCTGGAGACAAGACATCGATTTTAGATCAATTATACAATGTCACACCACAGGACACTGCTGAAACGAATTGGAATTTAAAGTCAACTTCCCATATATACGCTAAAATTTAGTTTTGTCAACTTTCAGGAGTTCACAAGCAAACATATGGCCTCAAAATTAACATAGATAGTCAGCTATGTGGCATATATTATTACCTGACTGGACCTGTACAGCTGTACTGTTTTCACTGCTACAGTTGCTGCCTTTTGCCTTCACTGTGATCGTGTATGTCTCTCCACAAGTCAAAGTTGAAAGGTCACAGGAGGTGGACGCTGAAGTACAGTTTGCTGAGAGACCATTAATGCTGATAGCAGTCACTGAGTAGAGCTTCGCCCCCTGGATGCGTCCCCAGGATACTGTTGCTATTTTACTGCTACAGCTCAAGCTGGCTGACACATTTTGTGGTGCACATGGAGCTGGGCAAATGATAAAAAACATAGTCAGTATAAAGCTGCCTATTAAAGTCTACATTAAATGGCATTCACAACCCATTTTACTTCCGTCATGAGACATATTTCAGAGTGAAACAGGATGTTCAATGAGAGAGAAAATGTTTTGGGCAGGCCTTGATTTTATCCATTAGAAATTGATTGGATTGTGAAAATTGAGCTTTTCATACTGGAATGAATGTTTGCTGATGACTGTGGAGGACTCTCCTCCTGAAAAATTTTAAGGAGGCTATTTTATTTGGACATGGATGCTGGAAGTCAAGTTCACCCTCAGGAATAACTCAGTGTGTCACAACAGTAATACTACCTTGTCAAATCTATCATGATTCGCTAATATTGCTGTAAACTCACATTAACGTCAAGTGACATTAAATTACAGTTGAATGAAAGTCAGTCAAAAAGAAAAGTTGTTTCAGAGGCTGAGCAAGTTATTACTTTTAATGATAAATTACAAAGACATTGTTTCTTTCTGATAACATGTACTGATATATAATGCACAATAAGACATGGAACATGTATAAAGACATATTTATTTCAAGTTGACTCAAAAACCACCATCAAGGACATGTCAATATAATAATACCCAATTTATTCATCTTTTTCTAACCTGTTGTGACATTTGATCCAGTGCCAATAGAGCTGTTGCAAGATTGTCCCTCTGCCACTACCCTAACCGTGCAGGTTTGTCCACAGGGCAGGTTAGTGATGTCACATCCTGTTAAAGCAGTCTTGCAGATATATGTCTGTCCATTAGAACAATCTAGTGTTGAAGTAAAGGACAGAGTTCCATTGCCACGAGACCAGGACACACTCGCTGTGTTGTTGCCACAGTTTATTCTGGACTGGATATTCTGTGGAGGGCATGGGGCTGGAGAGGAGACATCGACTTTAGATAAATTATACAATGCCACTCCACAGGACACTGCTGAAACTGCTTTGAATTCTATGTCAACTTCCCCATATGTGCTAAAAGTTCATTTTGTCAACTTCTGGGAGTACAAAATCATACGTATGGCCTCAAAGTTATCATAGATGGTCACTTATGTGGCATATTTTATTACCTGATTGGACCTGTACAGCTGCACTGTTGTCACTGCTACAGCTGCTGTCTTTTGCCTTCACCATGACCATGTATTTCTCTCCACAGTTCAAAGTTGAAAGGTCACAGGAGGTAGACGCTGAAGTGCAGTTTGCAGAGAGGCCATTACTGCTACTGGCGGTCACCGAGTACAGCTCCGCCCCCTGGCTGCGTCCCCAGGATACTGTTGCTGTGTTGCTGCTACAGCTCACATTGGCGGACACATTTTGTGGTACACAAGGCCCTGACCGAAAAATACAAACCAAAATGAGCATATGGTTGCCTTTTAAAGTCAACATGAAATGGCATTTGCAAACCATTTTCATTCTGTAATGGGACATATTTGCGTTCAAAATGATATTCAACATGAAAAACAATTTAGTATGCGACTTGATTTTATCCATCTGGAATTAATTGGTAACCATTTACGTATAATAAGGTCCCGTTTGTTAACATTAGATAACATGAACTAGCCGGCCAGCCTAATGCGAAAGGTTCCTGGTTCTCCCTTTGGCCAGTTCGCCCCTGACTGCACCCCTTTTTGAGGAAGCTTTATGACCAGGGCATGGAGACTGAAGGTCAAGTTCACCATCAACAGTAACTCAACATTTCCCAATCGTAATGCTTTCAAATTTATCGTTATTTGCCGTTATTGTTGTAATTTTACATTAAAGTTAATATGCATCAAATTAAGATGTAATTTGTCTAAATAGCTGTTTGTCTATTGGTTAACATTGACACTTATCAATATAACAATATCCAGTTTAACTAGTTCATTTTCTAACCTGTTGTGAAATTTGATCCAGTGCCAATAGAGCTGTTGCAAGATTGTCCCTCTGCCACTACCCTAATCATGCAGATCTGTCCACAGGGCAGGTTAGTGATGTCACATCCTGTTTCATTGCTCTTGCAGATATATGTCTGTCCATTAGTACAATCTAGTGTTGAAGTAAAGGACAGAGTTCCATTGCCACGAGACCAGGACACACTCGCTGTGTTGTTGCCACAGTTTATTCTGGACTGGATATTCTGTGGAGGGCATGGGGCTGGAGACAAGACATCAATTTTAGATAAATTCTACAATATCACACCACAAGACACTGCTGAAACAAATTGGAATTTAAAATCAACTTCCCATATATACGCTAAAATTTAGTGTTATTAACTTTTAGGAGTTCACAAGCATACATATGGCCTAAAAATTAACATAGATAGTCAGCTATGTGGCATATAATATTACCTGATTGGACCTGTACAGCTGTACTGTTTTCACTGCTACAGTTGCTGCTTTTTGCCTTCACTGTGATCATGTATGTCTCTCCGCAGGTCAAAGATGAAAGGTCACAGGAGGTGGACGCTGAAGTACAGTTTGTTGAGAGACCATTAATGCTAATAGCAGTCACTGAGTAGAGCTCCGCCCCCTGGATGCGTCCCCAGGATACTGTTGCTATGTTACTGCTACAGCTCAAGCTGGTTGACACATTTTGTGGTTCACATGGAGCTGGGCAAATGATAAAAAACACAATCAGTATAAAGCTGCCTATTAAAGTCTACATTAAATGGCATTCACAACCCATTTTACTTCCATAATGAGACATATTTCAGAGTGAAACAGGACGTTCAATGAGAGAGAAGTTTTTTTGTGCAGGCCTTGATTTTATCCATTAGTAATTGATTGGATTGTGAAAATTGAGCTTTTCATACTAGAATGAATGTTTGCTGTTGATTGTGGAGGACTATCCTCCTGAAACACTGCTGGCACCAAATTTTAAGGAGGCTTTTTTATTGGTACATGGATGCTGGAAGTCAAGTTCACCCTCAGGAAGTACTATAGTATATAATAATAGAATAGTAATACTACCTTGTCAAATCTATCATGATTCACTAATATTGCTGTAAACTCACATTAACGTCAAGTGACATTAAATTACAGTTGAATGAAAGTCAGCCAATTATTACATTTCAATGATAATTTACAAAGACATTGTTTCTTTCTGATAACATTCACTGATATATAATGCACAATAAGACATGTAACATGTATAAAGACATATTTATTTCAAGTTGACTCAAAAACCACCTGCAAGGACATGTCAATATAATAATACCCAATTTAATCAGCTTTTTCTAACCTGTTGTGACATTTGATCCAGTGTCAATAGAGCTGTTGCAAGATTGTCCCTCTGCCACTACCCTAACCATGCAGGTCTGTCCACAGGGCAAGTTAGTTATGTCACATCCTGTTGAAGCAGTCTTGCAGATATATGTCTGTCCATTAGAACAATCTAGTGTTGAAGTAAAGGACAGAGTTCCATTGCCTCGAGACCAGGACACACTCGCTGTGTTGTTGCCACAGTTTATTCTGGACTGGATATTCTGTGGAGGGCATGGGGCTGAAGAGAAGAGAAAAAATGACAATCAGAAAGTGTACAAATACTGTTTGTCTTTATTTTGAACAAGCTGCCAGAATGGCTCATTTTTGGTGTCCTACAAGTTCCCTAATCATTTCTGTCTAATCCCAACAGTATTGTTACCTGTCTGCCTCTGTAGTGTGTTGTTAGTAGAAGTGGTGCACTGGCCCTGTGTTGCGTTCACACTGAATGTGTACATCTGTCCACATTGCAGTCCATCTACCACACAAGAGTGACCATTTAGGGGACCACAACCCAGCTGTCCACCCTGAATGCTCACTGCGCTGACCGAGAAGACATCTGGACCTGACCCTGAACTTGACCAAGTCACCACTGCAGAACGTGAGCTGCAGTTCAGAGCCACGTCATTCAGTACAGGTACACATGGTGCTGGGGGAAAGGTGGAAGAAAAACAACAGTAAACACAGAATGGTATAAATGTGTGTACATAAAAAGCATTGTAAATACCAAAAATGAGTTTACCTGCAAATAGAGTTTGCAAAACTTTCATTCTATTTTGAAAGGTGAAGTGTGTAAGTATAAGTAAGCCATTAGTAGGTTGATTCCCTTGAAAAGTGTAAAGACTTTTACACTTTATAGTGCTATAAAAACTGCTTGTTTTAACATCTCGAGCTCATTGAATGCTGTGAGTTTGGAGTAGGACTACATGTTGTTGTTCTTGTTGTTCTTGTTTTTTTTTTAAAATATAAATATATTTAAAATTGTGTCCAGTTCATAGAAATTTAACCCAATTTAGTTTTATACAGTGACAAGAAAAAGTATGTACACTTTTTGGAATAAGCTGGTTTTCTGCATTAATTTGTCATAAAATGTGATCTCATCTTCATCAAAGTCACAAGTATAGACAAAAACAATGTGCTTAAGCTGACAACAGACAAACAATAATAATATTTCATGTCTTTATTGAACACATCCCAGTAAACATTAACAGTGCTGTGGAAAAATTAAGTGAACCCTTGGATTTAATAACTGGTCGATCCTCATTTGGCAGCAATAACCTCAGCCAAGCATTTCTGGAAGCTGCAAATTAGACCTGCACAATGTTCAGAAGAAATTTTGGACCATTCTTTCTTACAGAACTTCAAGTGCTTCAGCTCAGCCACATTCTTAGGATGTCTGGTGTGAATGGCTTGATTGAGGTCATTCCACAGCATCTCTATTGGGTGAATGTCTGGGCTCTGACTGGGCCACTCCAAAAGGTAGATTTTCTTTTTTGAAGCCATTCTGTAGTGGATTCCCAAATCAGCCCCAAATCATGATGCTCCCTCCACTGTACTTCACTGTTGGGATGATGTTTTCATGTTGGTAAACAGTGCCCTTTTTATGCCATACAAAGTGATGTATTAATGTATGTTTTTCCCAAACAATTCAACCTTAGTTTAATCAGTCCACAAAACATTTTCCCAGTAGCGTTGTGGAGTGTCAAGGTGGTCTTTGCCAAATTTCAGGCATGCAGCAATTCACTTCCTTTGTGGTATCCTGTCATGGACACTAAGCCTCTTTAATGTTTTCTGTATAGCAGACTCATGAACATATATGTGAACCAGTTCCAATAATTCCTTCAAGTCTTTAGCTGTCAGTCTAAGGTAATTTTTTTTAACTCATTGATCATTCTGTGGTGTGCCCTTTGAATCATCTTAGCTGGAAGGCCACTTCTAGGGAGGGTAGCCACGATACTAAATTGTCTCCATTTAAAGAAAGATGAATATATAAGGTCTTCGAGATAACTTTGTTACCCTTTCTCTAATTAGCTTTTGTCTATGTCATTAGCCTAGGGGTTCACAAACTTTTTCCAACCTACACTGTGAGAACAATGCAATAATTTGTGTGTTATCAGTTAAAACAGATTGTGTTTGTTCATTATTGTTACTTAGATGAAGTTCAAACCAGATTTTAAGACAAATTTATACATAAATGCAGGCAATTCCAAAGGGTTCACATACCTTTTCTTGCCACTGTAAATATATGAAAAACATTTATATCATTTTCTACAAAAAAATTACTTAATGACTTTAAAAATGTAATGTGCTGCAACCATCAAATAAAAGGTATTAAAATAGTTGACTGGCACCTTGAATACATGAAAATGTACACAGCTTAATTCTTAATTTCAAAACATTGTCAAACATATTTTTAAGATCCTCTTTGTTCTATGTTTTTGTTTGCATGTGTGTGTGTGCATGTGTGCGTGTGTGTGTGCATGTGTGTGTGTGTTGGTTACATCAAATGATTTTGATTTGGTGGACAAAAGTTTTTCAAATATTAATAATATTTTAAAAAGAATTCACTGCTTATTTCAAATAATAATAATAATATTAATAATAAAAGATTATTCTGCACTTCTCATGCCACCATTTCCTTTTTCAAAAATGTCAGCTTTTTATGAGACTCTTTTTTAAATGTCTCCAGAAAGTGGTTACACCACATGACATTTTTAAATTTAAAGGGATAGTTCACCCAAAAATGAAAATTCTCTCATCATTTACATGCCATACCAGATGTGTATGACTTTCTTTCTTGTGGAAAACACAAATTAAGATTTTTATAAGAATATCTCAGCTCCATAGGTCCATACAATGCAAATGAATGGTGGCCAGAACTTTGAAGCTCCAAAAAGTACATAAAGGCACTATAAAAGTAACCCATATTGCTCCAGTGGTTAAATTTCTTTAGAAGCGATATAATAGGTGTGGGTGAGAAACAGATCAATATTTAAGTCTTTTTAAAAACAAAAAATCATAAATTCTCCTCCCTGCCTAGTAGGGGGCGATATGTATGAAGAATGTGAATCACCAAAAACGGAAGAAGGAGATTGTGAAAGTGGAGACTGACTGAGTAGGGAGGAGTTTTGGCACCCATTCACTTGCATTGTATTGAAGGTCCCTTCAGAGCTGAGAAATTCTTCTAAAAATCTTCATTTGTGTTCAGCAGAAGAAAAAAAAGTCACACATCTGGGATGGATTGAGGGTGAGTAAATGATGAGAGAAATGTAATTTTTTGGTGAGCTATTCTTTAATTGGTTCATCCTAAACAGTCCTTTCTCTCATGTGTTGCATTGTAAAGTCTAAATCCTTCTAGTGAATCGGTTAGTCCTAAACAGTCCTCACTCTCTCTTATGTGTTGCATTATAAAGTATGATTCATTTTAGTATATCAGTTCATCCTAAATGGTACTTTCTCTCTCTATCATATATAGTGCTGGCAAGTCTGACTCATTCCAGTGAACTGGTTCAATATAAATAGTCCTTTTTCTCATGTGTTGTGTTGTGAAGTCTGATTCATTCTAGTTAATCAGTTTGTCCTAAACAGTCCTCACTCTCATGTGTTGTGTTGTAAAGTCAGTTTCCTTCTAGTGAATCAGTTCGTCCTAAATGGTCACCTCTCTCATTTGTAGTGCTGGCAAGTCTGATTCATTCTAGTTAATCGTTTTTTTCCTAAAAGGTCCTCTTGCTTATGAGCTGCGTTATAAAGTCTGATTCCTTCTAGTTAATCAGTTCTTCCAAAACAGTCCTCTCTCTCTCTCTCTCTCTCTCTCTCTCTCTCTCTCTCTCTCTCTCTCGTGTTGCATTATAAAGTATAATTTAGTCTAGTGAATCAGTTCATCACAAATGGTCCCCTCTCTCTCATTTATAGCGCTGGCAAGTCTGATTCATACCAGTGAATCTTTTCGATATAAATAGTCCTTTCGTTGTGACATCTGATTCCTTCTAGTGAATCTGTTTGTCCTAAATGGTCCCCTCTCTCTCTCATATGTAGTGCTGGCAAGTCTGATTCATTCTAGTTAATCATTTTGTCCTAAACAGTCCTCTAGCTCTAGTGTAGTGATGTAAAGTCAGATTCCTTCTAGTGAATCGGTTCATCCCAAATGGTTCCCTCTCTCTCATATGTAGTGCTAGCAAGTCTCATTCATTCTAGTGAATCAGTTCAATCTAAAAGGTCCTCTCTCTCAAGTGTTGCATTGGAAAGTCTGATTCATTCTGGTGATTCTGTTTGTTTGGATGGTTCTTGTAAATTAATGTATGTAGTGTAAATTAATCAGTTTATATCTGATAAACAGTCACTCTAATTAAGCTTATTCATCTAAAGAGACGCTCATTTTTGTGTCAAAAAATATGGCTCAGGTTAAAATATGTAATCAGATAATTATACATTTATATATTTTGTAAGTAGCTTGCAGTGTAACTAACTAGTTTTTCAAACAGGTTTGCTTGACTGTACTAACTACTTTAAATTATGAGTAGCTTTTAGCTTGGCGAGCTTGTTTCAAAGTAGCTTCCCCAACACTGATCAAAAGCTGCACTTTGTGATTATTTCATGCTATACCTGTATCTAGAGTGACCAGGGGTGTTGACCAGGTTGAGCATGTCTGACCGAATCCTGTTACACTGATGTTGTAGTGCTGACCACACTGCAGTGAGCTGATGCTGCATGAAGAGCTGTTGGTTATGCAGCTATACTGATGGGGGTCCTGGACAGACTGCAGTGTTGCATTGAAACTTAGAGTCCCATTTCCTGGTGTCCAGGAAATGAGTGCTGAGTTTATGTGGCAGTCCAGCCTGGCTTGAATGTTAGTAATGTAACATGGTGCTGCAACATAAACAATAACATTAATCAAACTGCAATAGAAAATATCTCAAATATAATAAACTAAAATATCTCAATTGCAGTAAATATGTCTGGTGCTTTAGAACTGTGAGAAACATCATAGGATTGGATTTGATGTGATAGGCCCTGCCACTAATGTGCTGAGATTAGATACCTGAGACAAGTGTGACGGACTGGCTAGCTGGGCCTATACAGCCACCACTGATGCCTGTGACAGTGATGGAGTAGTCCTGGCCACACTGCAGGTCTGAGATATCACAGTGTGTGTTTGTGCTATTGCAGGAGGTCCTGTGCCCATGGTTGCCTTCTGCTTTTATGAAGTACCCAGTGGCACCAAGTGCACTGTACCATGTGATGGAAGCAATGTTGGAGGTACAGTTTAGACTGGCAGTTACATGGGCGGGAATGCAGGGTGCTAGATAAAAGAGAGAAAGAAGTTGAATGGTTTTATGCTTTGAAATGGTGTGGACCCAAAATATATTTGGACACTTAAGACACACTTAAAAATGTATGAATGCCATTGCGTTAGATAACAAAATATAAAACCAAATGGCTTTTTTTTCTCGTACGACTCCATTTACACATGCGTGGATGTTGTATTTTGGTTTCACTATATGCAAATCCTGATTTAAATTCATTAAAACTGACTGATCTCAGTTCAGAAGACTCTGGACTGTTAGTAAAGGGTAAAACATTCGACATACAGAGTCATGTGACAAAATAACATGGCGCCTATCACAGCAGAGTTTCTCTTTGGGAGAAATGGCAACAAAACTAAATATGGTAAGAAAGCTAATTGCGTTTTTACATTGAAACCTGTTTGAGTCAAAATATTAGAGTCTCTAGTTTCAACCAATATGTAATTTTTTTAATTTTAGAGATTTGTCGCGAAACGCCACACTGCTAAACACAATGTACACAAATGTATACTTTGCACATTTTTTCCTTAGAAATACTATATTTACTGTTCATTATCACATTGAAAAACAATGGGTTCGTCCAAAAGCTGAAAAATTTTGCTTTCAGAGGTTTATATGGAGTTAGGATGAAAATAAGGTGCATTTCGAACTGTTCTGAGACCAGTGCAGACAGACAGCACACTGGAGGTTAAGTCATTCACTAAAGAGGGAGCATCCTATAGCTTTCTATGCATGTTTATTATTAGGTGCAACCAGTTACAAATATAGCACAAGCACACACATTTAACAAAAATAATGTAATAATTATAATGAAATAATATACTGTTTAAAATTAAGACATTTCTGGTTTGTGGTTATCAAACTTAGTGGAACATGTTTGTAGTTGTGTGATCATCTATTCTACAGTACAAATGTCAAGAGGAACTGACTTCATACATCCACTAACAATGACTATTGTACCAGTTGGTTGCATGTTGCAAGTAATTGCAAAAATGGCTTAAAAGGTACAGCATCATTTGTTTGTAGAAGTCATTTGGTTTGATATAATTTATTATTTTTATCTAATTCATTTAAATCTATACATTTTAAGTGTTTTTAAGTAATTTAAGTTCCCAAATATTTATAAGGGCCATTGTTATATATTAAAATATATTTTATATATTAAAATACGATTTGCATTATGCTGTAATGAATCATTGAGATCAGCAAAAAGTTTATTGTATGAGCTCAAACCTGTTAACACTACAGCACTAGTTTGAGAACTGCTGTTACAGGTGGCACCCTCAGCTAGGACAGTCACATTTAACCTCATTCCACATGGCAGAGAGGTTAGCTGACAGGAAGTCCCCGTAGTGTGACAGGAAGCTAAGTTTTGCAGCTGCCCATCTGTGTTTGCAATCGCTGTGTACCCATTTGCTCCTGCGCTGGCATTCCATGTCACCGTGGCCACGTTGGTGTTACACTGTAGTAGTGTTGTAACATTTTGAGGATCACAGGGAACTAAAGGAGACATAAACATGAAATAGTTTCAAAGAGTTGTTAGTATTAGCGATAAAGCAAAATATATCAGCCATGCCAATATTTGGCCAATTTGAGATTAACTGTATCGGCTGATAATCATGCCCATTTAGACGATTACCAGAAATGTTAGCATTTAGTTCCAAAATCTACCAACAGCCAATGTCATTGAAAAAGGCACAATTTCTTCTCTGATATTTTTTTTTATTTTTTATTTTTTTTATTTTGAGTAAATATTGTGCAAAGAAAAATAAAAATTGCAATGATTTTCAGATATAACTTTAAACTGATCGGATGTGATTAGTAGGTGATTTTATCACACTAAAATCATATTAATGCTTGTAATGTTTACATCTTGTGACTATACCGAATCTATATTGAAACAGTGTGTATTTTAATGTTTAGAGACTTGCCCCATTCACTTCCACTGTAAGCATCTTACTGTTTTTTTTTTTGTTTTTCAATAAAAAATTGTGGTAATCAACATTATGCCACAAACGCTTTCAATTGAGCTTGTATAGAACCTGG
Source organism: Myxocyprinus asiaticus (assembly GCF_019703515.2). NCBI lineage: Eukaryota > Metazoa > Chordata > Actinopteri > Cypriniformes > Catostomidae > Myxocyprinus > Myxocyprinus asiaticus. Next base: position 46,007,114 of record NC_059349.1, on the reverse strand, counting down.
AACATTCTTTGAAATTGTAATAGCATATGTCACATGTACTGACATTATACTGACCATCGGCCAGCTTTCTCTCTAATTATCGTTTTAGGCAGCATTGGTAACAGAAAACCCTTATCTTCAAAGTACAGTTATCATAGCTGAAATGTGTCATTTTTGTACTACTAGCACCACCATACGGAATTGCAAAAATAAATATTATCTTTCCCAAATATCTGTATAGTCTGTATAGTGGGTGTTTGATCACATGAATGTTACCTGGTTGTATCTTAATGGCTGTGGACCGCAGGCTCCTGCAGTGACCATCATGGCGTGTGACTGTGACATTGTAGGTCACTCCGCACTGCAGATTCGGGACAGTGCATGTGTTCAAGCTGCTGCTGCAGTTAAGTGCAGCTCCATGTTGATCTTCTAGCACCGCTGTGTACAGACCACCAGCCAGAAGAGTCTGCCAGCTTACTGTTGCAAAATTTGCTGCACAGTCTCTTGTGACCCCCACAGCAACCGGAGCACATGGGGCTACAAGGGAGAGTATGTGAGATTTACTATGCATATAATAAAGTATTGTTAGAAGTTAATTTAATAATATGTTCCAGAATGAAATTACATTCCAAGTCTTTAAAAACCATATGATCACTTTGTATGAAAATGTATTAGTTATTCACTGAAAATCTTGCCCTCCATCATAGCTCTCAAATCTCATTTGTGCTGCTGAATATTAAAACTTGGTGCATCACATTTTGTTACAAGAGAGACTACAGGGGAACTAATGGCATGTGGTGACATTGACGTCAAACCTGGTGCGACACTTCTTGACTAGCCAAGTTTGAAAATTCTCATGTGTGAATAAGATTTGAGAGCTACGGCAAAGGGGAAGATTTTTAGTGAACAACAATGTAAATTTCTGTGTGTTCCTCTCACAAAGCTATTGTATGGTTTCGGAAGGCTTGGAATATAGCACATGAGTCGTTTGGACTAATTTTAGTCTAGTTTTATGTCATTTTTGGAACTTAACTCCTGATCACTGTATGTTTTTATTGGAGAATAAGGAGTAGCGTAAACATTCTGCCTAACATCTTAGGCTTTTAAGGAAGAAAGTAAGTCTAAATATGATAATAATGTGAGGGTGAGTAAATGATGATAGAATTTTTTTAAATATCCCTTTTGATTGTCTTGACAAAATCCCAATTCAATTTTGGTTTCTTTTGGTTATGGGATAACATGTGACCTAGAAATGTTTTTGAGATTCACTCCATTACAGAATGAATAGTTGTTTTCCAAATCTAAATCATAACCAAAACAAAATTTAAATAAATAAATAAACGTACTAACAGGCAATAGAAAATAAGATATCATTTAAGTACATACTTGTCTGCAGGGTGACGTGTTCACTCTCAGTGCTGTTGCATGCCAAGTTTGTTGCAATGACGTAAGCATCATAGGTCTCCCCGCATCTCAGGCCCTGGAACTCACACTCTGTTGCCATGGCAGTGCAGGTGTACACTGAGCCGTTCGTTGCTGTTGCCACACCAATGTAGAAGATGGCACCATTGCTAGTGAGCCATGAAAGAGTGGCGGAGTTTGAACTGCAAGTCTCCACAGCGGACACATTCAGAGGTGTGCAGGGAACTATGGCGAGAGATAAACAGAGCTCTTTCAGAAAGTACATTGGAGATACAATGGTAAAATCATGGTACAGATGGTTATACTACATAACTTTAATATATACCATATTACTGTTTGATTAACATATTCTTTTCCCATGTCATTTACAAAGTACTTCAAAAACACCATGGTACTAGTAAAAAAAAAAAAATGGTATTACAATGGCACCATGTCCAAAATATCATGGTAACACCACTTTACCTTTTTTTTTAAGTGAAAGAGTCAGTTGGCTACCATATTAATTTCCCATGGTATTTAAATGGTACTCCAAATTACTTCAAATAATGCCATGGTATTTTCATAGTGGATGCACCTACACAAAGAAAACATGGTAATAGAGTGGTTCTTTTCTGTAAGTGTCTTGTACACACCTGTATCTGCCACCTCTCCAAGCACACGATCAGTCATACAGGTATCATCACTGGCAGTAATCCACACACTTAAACTCTCTCCACATTCCAGACCTGTTAGTGTGCAGCTTGTGCTGTGAGTTGAACAGTTGTAGAAATCTTTTCGGTTACCACGGGCCTCCACAAAATAGGTCAGGGCTCCTTCAGCCGCATCCCAGCTAGTGAGAGCATTGCCAATGCTACAGTCCCCAGCTGTACGGATGTTCTGAGGCAAACATGGGGCTATGGGCAGATCACGGGAGATTATAAATTAAGATTATTAATAAAAAATGAACAGCAATAAATGTAAAACAAAGGCTTAATTTCTTACTCTTAAACTCTGTGGACCAAAAGGGGGTGCTATATCACGAAAAAAAAGTCCCTGTATACAAGTCAGGCCTATGTGGTATCGTTTGTAAGCTTAGAATCTGAACTTTTCATAAATAACCATCACTTCTACTTTTATGTTACTTAAAATAAACAAATAAGGCCTTAAAACATCCGCTTCGCAAATAAGCATCACCTAGTGGTTATATGGTAGAAATATTCATATGATTATAAAAGTCTTCAAAATAGCACTTAAATAGACAAATCATATATCAAATGGAAGCTCTCATTCTCAGGAACATGACTGTACAGATTATTGTGTTGCAATAATACCACAGTTTAAAAGATTGTAAAAGAAAATCACAAAGTGAAATATTATATTTGTAAGACATCAAATACAAATGTCTATTTTATGCACCGATAACTGCTGCTGTAAGCCCCAAATAGCTAAAATTTATATCTGCTTTTACCTTAGGAAGTTCTCTAAAAAATGAGCCATTGTTTACTTGTCTGTGAGCTTGCTTCTGTGAATAATCCAGTGTTATATCTTAGATTTCCAGAACAAATTAAGCAGTGCTGCAGGCAAGGGCATAGATTCCAGGGGGGACTGGGGGGAGGTAACCCTCCAATAATCAAAACAAGCCCCCCCAATATTTGTACCATGATTAATGAAAACATGTAAATGCTTCACGCTGCAACCCCCCCAATGTTCAAGCCAAATCTACACCATTGGCCGCAGGAAAAGCATGCTAAACAAATTATCAGAATTATATGTTATCGAATATTAATGATAAATGAATACAGCATCGCAAAGGGGAGGATCTCAGCTTTCTAATGACACCGATATTGAGCTTCTAGTCCACTCTGAGGCCGAGATATTGGATGTGTGTCTATAGACGAACACATCTGCGATGGCTAAAATGCGTTATAGGGCTACCTACATTTCAAACTGACATTCTGTGAAGGAAGGTGCTTCCTGCCATCTAGTGGAATAAAATAAGACTATTTGGAGGTGAACAGAACCAAAATTACATGCTTACAAAGATAGGACAATAATTGTTTTTTTTTTTTTTTTTTTTTTTTAAATAAAATTCTGTTTATCATAAGATTATAAACACATACAATATTATTTATAAATAACTGGAGTATTTTTTATCATCATTATTTATTGGGTTCTGTGAAAAATGAGACCAACTTTTTGCAATTATTCAACAGTATGTATAAATGGTGAGCTTTTAAATTTGAGTGTGAAAAATTGCTAGCGGCAGCCTAAAAATGCTTCAGAGTTTTAGAGGTAAATCTCTTTCTGAATGTACTGATTGTGAAGAACCAGAGTGATAACACATTTCATTGCAGTCTACTACTACATAATATTACACAATAAACTGGTCCTATCATGAAAAATCTAATATTCCTTAAATTTTTGGAATAACAGATTTTGATGTTAAAAAAAAAAACTCCCTGTCAAGTTCAAAAAGACAATTTATTGGAACTAAGCTGCAAATGCGTCTCGTTTCGAGATCTTCATGGTTTACACCACAACCGTAAATAAAATGACGGTGCCTTAATCCTACTAACTGACAGATTTCACAATGAAAAAATAAAGTAAAGAATACATTTTCCTTACTTCATAGATTTGGGAAAGTTCTTACAAGCAGTTTATTTAGATTATGTCAGTTTCATTGAGCCAACATAATTTTGTTGGAATAGGTCAAATCAATGTACTACAGCAGTGTTAACTCAATTTATCAAGGTTTTATTCCATTAAATTTCTTATGTTGGTCCAACTTAATTTATTATAGAAAGTATATGCCAGGTGAGCAAGTGTCTATTTAATCACAGTTGCTCATAGACCTCAAATCAAGAATTGCTTGAAGTGAAAGTCCATCCTCAACCCAAGCACAAGAGTCATTCTTCACCACAATGGTAACCCCCAAAACTCCAGCATAACAGACTCTCTTTTTAAATACCCATATAAAAGAACATTAAACATTAACAAATCTCCTAATATTCTCATCTTGCTCAAAAATGCATAAAATAACTTCATTTGAACACTTGTTCTCCCTATCCAGTCCGCATGCAAAGCATTCTGTGAAATGGAAATCCCCTGCCCAGTTTCATCAATACTAAATTAACACCACAAAATGTATTCATGTAGTCTCAACTCAAATTGATTAAGTAAACTTCAGTTTTACACATTTAAATTGATAGAAGGCAATGAAATCCAACTGTGTTGCCTTAGTTTTAATTAAGTAAACTGAACAAGCAGCAAAAATCCTTTTTTATTTAACAAAACTTACTGTCTTCAGAGGGTAAGATTTTGGAGAGAGCATGTGTTGTTGAATTAAGGGGTTATTTCAGTGACAGTTCAGTGATGTTTGCTTATTTTTGCTGCCTATCCATTTTAGCAATTTGGACCTCAACTTTGTGCTGCTTTGAATGTTGGTTTAGAAATCACCTGTCCTGATAACCACAGGCACTGTGTTTCCGCTGTCACAGTTTTGTCCTCCAGAGTAGACAGAGTTGACAGTAAAGCTGTAATTTTTTCCACAGGCTGTGTTGATGAAGTAACATGAGGTGTCCACAGTGAGGCATTCCCTCGTTTCGCCATCCGAGTCCACAGCCATAGCGATGTAGTAAGCCGTGTTGTTGGTGGAAGCCCATGAGAACAAAATCACGTTACTGGAACACTCACGGTATAAATGCGTGTCTTTGGGTGGGCAGGGTGCTGTGTTTGAGAAAAGGGGGGATTAGAGACATATGGAGAGAAATTAATTTTGTCATGTGCTAATAAACTATCTTCTCTTACAATTGAGATATGCATTTTTATTTATTTTTTTTACTCTCAGAGAGTCTCAGAGACCCAGCGTCCCACAGATAACAGTTTTTGTTGGGAATAAATTGCATACAGTCACACAATAGTCACCTCAAAGCAAAATGTGCTTAAAAATCAAGATTTTCCCATAGAGAGTTATTGTTTTCTGTCATCCCACAAAATTCGCCCTAAAACAAAATATACTGAAAAATCAGGACGTTTGTAATCAATGGCTTCCGAAAAACACAATCAAGAAGGGAAAAAATCAATATATCTTTAATCTCAACGCTTGGGTCTCTGTATTTACTCAATCTCTTGTCATTCCAAACCTTTATAATGTTGTGTGGAACACAAAAGGAGAGATTTTGAAGAATGTACATGCTCCTCTCATACAAACAATTACAGTTCATAGAGATGGTTGTCAAGCTTTAAAAAACACCGTAAAAGTACAATTAAAAGTAGTCCATATGACTTTTCCAAGTCTTCTGAAGCCATATGATCGAAGTTGTCATACACTGAAAATCCCACCCTCTGATTAGACTTTGCTCGCCAGTATGCACAAACACAAGAGATTTGGGAGCTTTTGCGTAGGGCAAGATTTTCAGAGTGAACAATGACTGAAATTTTGATCTGTTCCTCCCACAAAGTTATTGTATCGCTTCAGAAAACTTGGAATACAGCACACAAGCCACATGAACCACTTTTATCGTGTTTTTTGTCATTTTTGGAACTCAAGAGTATCCCCAATCGGTTTCACTGTATGGAATAGCAGCATGTACATTCTGCCTTATATCTCCTTTTGTGTTTCATGCAAGAAAGAAACTAATTTGGGTTTGGAACAACATGAGGAACTGTTGAACTGTTCCTTTGTAAGAAAGAGGGAGCTATTAAGAGAGAGTGAGAATATATATACATTAAATAGTCCAAGATAAAGGCAACTTTATAGAAGGCAGGTAGATTTACTAACTTAAACAATTCACTCAGCTACCTGACACCAAAGAAACTTCCAGAAAATCTCAGTCTCAATAGAATATGGAGATCATGTATTCTAAATGGCAGTAATTTATGGGCGTGTTCCCTCCTTAGACCTGGGAAGAGCACAGTCTACACTGTGAGAGGATTTCCTGTTCATCTCCCAGAGGACTAGATCAGGTATGAGCATGACCTTTGAGTAGGGTTGGGAAAATTCCTGAAAAAAATACTGAAATATGGAATGATTGTCATGGCCTTCAGTTCCGTTTATGGTTCCCGAAGATTTGTTTTCTTCAGCCGATGTGGACAGAACATTATACTAATTTATTATGATAGTTTGTTGCCTCTGAATCTACAGCATCATGGCAATATAATAGTTTAAGCCAAACTGAGAGCTTGCCTGTCTGATTTGAATGCAATGAAAGAGAAACGCTGGATGTGCAAAATAATACAAAGACAAATAAATAACTTTCTATGAAGTTTTTGTTTTTATTAGCATTTTTCATACTGTCCCAACTTTTCTGGAATTGGGGTTGTACTTGTAGCGTGACCAGTGTAGTCTTATTCACAAACAAATGACTCTTATGAGTCTGTTCTCTGTATTGGCAGTTACAAAGAACAAACTATTGCAATGGAACACAAAACTAAATTTTGCATCCCTTGGAATAGTTTTATCCATCCATTATGAAAGTTAACCATGGTTTTATTACAGGAACCAAATTGTAACCATGATATTTGTTGTAAAACTATAGAAATAATTCAGGTAAACCAAAACTATGGTATGAAAAATCAAAATTTTAATCTGCCAAAAAAAAAAAAGGTACTACAGTTTTACTAACACAATGGTTATTTTTGGTACAAGTACCATGGATTTTAAAACCATGGTTTCCACCAAAAAACATGCCCTTACAAAATTAACCATGGTAGTAAAACTGCAGTAACTATTTTTATACCAAGAACCAGTTTTAAAAACCATGGTACATGTACCACAAATTAACCATGATGTTACTATAGTAAAACTAATCATGTTTTTGGCAGAATGATATTGACTTTTATTTCAATTTTTGGTTTTCCTACGATGGTTTTACTATGAGTATCATGGTTTAAAAATGGCTACTGTAGTTAAACAATGGTACATTTTGTGATTACTACAGTTTTACTACAAATACCGTGTTCACAGTTCAATTATGGTTACTGTTGTAAAACCATGAATAAAACTATTGCAAAGGAACCCAAAATAATTGTGATGGATCACAAAACCATTGCGGGGGAATGCAAAACTTTTTGTGCGAAAACACAAAACTATTGCAAAAGAACGGCAAAAAAAAGAAAATCTGTAGCTAACTATTCGTTTATTTCCCTTGATTTAACACTGTTTGTTTATATACAGTAATAAAGTGTTGTTAAAAGTTTTGTTGCGATAAATGGTACTTTGTTTGAATGGTACTTGTTTAGTATGGACAGAGTTTTGGGATCCCAAATTCTTTAAGGTGCCTAGAAGAATCATTAATAGAATCATTAAGGAACCAGTGTCTTGCTTATTTTTCACTCCCTAGTATTCTTATGTTTGGGGTGGGCTTAAGGGATAGGGAACAATGACTCCCTACTATGGAAAGAGTTAGAGATGGGTGTAGGGTTGGGCTTTAAGGGATAAGGACCAATCAGGTAGCAGGAAGTAAGAATCTGGCAGGGAGTCAGATTTTGGCACAACACAGGCATTGTTACAGTAAGTGGAATCAGAGTCAGATCAAGAATAAATGATTTCCTTATTATTCCCATCCCTACCTTTGAGAGAGTAACCATCCTTACCTGTCTCAAAGATGTAGTTAGTGTCGGAAGTACTTTCACAGTCAGAAATGGCTGTAATCCGTACAGTGTATCGCTCTCCACAGGACAGGCTGGAGATCTGGCAGGTGGTGCCAGTGGATGTGCAGTTAAGCGACGTACCTTTGCCATCCACAGCTACAGCGTGGTACAAAGTTGCACCAAATATCGCTTCCCAGCTTACTGATGCCGTAGAACCAATGCAGCTGTACTCCACAGAGATTGAAGAAACTTTTGGAATGGCTAAATGAAACAAGAATTTACATATTAGATTTCTGAATATCCAGACAAATTAGGCAAGCCTTCTGAAAATGCCATTTTAGACCACCTTATTAATTCAGCCTATGGTGGTTTGTTGGTCTCAGCTGGTTTAAGCTGGCCTAAATGGTCTCCCAGTCTGACCAAGCTGGTGTTAGCTGTTCGGTCAGCTGGTCTCCCAGCCTCACTATCTAAAAACTGCTCAACTCATCAAAACAGACCAGCCTGACCAGCTAGACCAGGCTGGAGACCAGCTAACCACATTTGGCTGTTTTAAGCAGGGTTGCTTGAATCTAACAAAAATCAATCTATCTTTTTGATTTCATTGAAAGGTTTTCTCTAAAATGGCCTGCTTCATTCATAGGTGTGACTCACTGGAGGTTGTGTATGTGACGTTTGATGCCTCTCCTGGTTCCAGGAACATGCTGATGGATGAAACCCCTACTGTGTATGTTGAACATGGCTCCAGGTTTGTGATATCCAAAACATTACTGGAGGTATTCCTATTAACAGGGGCAACTCCGGGCTTGTTTTTGGTTACTGTCACTTGGTAGAGCAGGACCCCTTGGACCCTCAGCCATGTTACGCGAGCTGTGCTCTGGCTTAACTCTGTCACATTCATGCCACCTGGTGGCTGCACCACTGTAGAATAAAAACGTTAGACGTTATGCTAATGATCGCTTTCAATTCAAAGGGTAACAAACATAGTAAAAAATAGCACATAATCATAAAACCTAATTGTAAAGAACCAGATAGACTTACAAGTTCTAATGGTTTTAACAAGGCTCTTGGCACCAAGTCCTGCAGCATTAGAGGAATAAACGAAACAATTGTATGCCGTGGACGGCTGGAGGTTGTCCATTTGTCCGTTTAGTGTGGTGAATGTGAGGTTTTGAAGCTCAGTGTGGAATGTTCCATTCACAACCAAAATGTAATTATCGGCTCCAGATGCACTGGACCACTCAAACTTGATAGAGGTGCTTGATATTGCTTTAGAAAATGTTATTTGCGAGGTGGCAGGAACTGCATGAAAAATGAAGTAGGAAAACACAGAACAATTATTGAATGATGCTATGTCCAAAAATCAGATGTTATTATGTTTAGTACATGCAAAAGGGCAAATATATATATATATATATATATATATATATATATACATATTCTATCATTTACTCGTTTTAAATGTAAAAATTCCTTATTTTGTTTCAAACCTGTTTGACTTTCTGACTGCCATGGAACATAGAAAGAGACATTTTTAAAGGAATTTTACAGATTTAATACAAGTTAAGCTCAATTGACAGCATTTGTGGCGTAATGTTGATTATGACAAAAATATTTTCGACTTTTCCCTTGTTATTTAAAAAAATAAAAGCAAAAAAATCATGGTTACGGGAAAGAACTGACAATGGAAGTAAATGGGGCCAGTTCATAAACGTTAAAATACACACTCTTTCAAAAGTAGAGCCACAAGACGTAAACATTATAAGCGTTAACATGATTATAATATGATAAAATCTCTTAGTGACCTTATTGTTTTAAAGTTATATCCAATATTACAACTTCATTGCCATGATAAAACTTGACAGATAAAACCTGTAAGCGATTTTATCACACTAACATTGTGTAGGAAAGAGATTTAATCACACTAAAATCATGTTAACATGTATAATGTTTGCATCTTGTGGCTATACTTTTGAAATGTTGTATATTAGGCAGAGGCTATTTGCACTAAGTGCACTAATAAATGCAATAGATGCTATTTACATGGTGTAAATAGCAACCAAAAGCATCTTCTTTGCACTAAGTGCAAATGGTGTTAGATGCTATTTGCACCCCTAATTAAATACTAACATACAGTATAGGGAATCACTGCAGCAAGTTTATTGTGTTTATTTAGAGTCCCACAGACACCCTACCCCAACCCCTACCCCAAAACCTAACCTTAACCACGGTTTAACTGCAGTAACCAGAGTTTCACCGTGCTATTTATTAATAAAATCATAGTAACTACAAAATTAAAGATGATTTCTATATTAACACATTATTACTGTAGTAACACCATGGTTAATTGCATTAAAACTATGGCTTCTACCAAAAAACATAGTTACTACAATATTACTATAATAAAACCATGTTTAATTTTACATGTTTAAGTCTTTCTCTCAACTCCCCGACCTTCAATGTGAGGAAATAAACTTTTAGATAAATTTGTATTTATTACTGTAAGTAGTATTAAAAAAAAAATATTAATAGTGGAGACAGGAAACAGGATGGGAAAAGGTGGGACAAAAGGTGGAATCAAACCCGGGTCGTCTGCATGACAAAAACACATCCAAGCTGTAGTTACACCTCACACCACTGCAGCAACACTACAGGTGCAGTTTGTCTTCAGTTCCTCTGTTTCCACCAGACTATTGGAGTGCAGATAGCCACACTGTGTGGCAGGTGCTATTTACACCTAGCGCAAATAGTCACTCTGTTCTGTTTATAGATTGGCCCCATTCACTTCCATTGTAATTGCGTTACTGTAACCATGATGTTTGCCTTTTTTCTTTTTAGTAAAAATCCTTTAAGAATTTACTGGATGCTTTTTTCATGCAGTAACTGTATGGAGAATGAATGGGGACTAGAGTCTTCTTTTTTCATGGTGCTTTTGCATCCTTTTTTAATCTTGAACACTCCAGTCCTCATTCATTGCAATGGCATTGAGAAGACACTAACTTGTACAGTTCTCCTTTTATGTTCCACAGAAGAAAAAAGTCATACGATTGACATGAGGGTTAACTATTCCATTCAAGAGTCTAAAAATGTGTCAAGATATGTGTGATTCAGTAACTTACCTGTCTGTGCTATCTGTGAACTAATACATGTCACATAATAGAAATTAAACACTTTGAAAGTCACTAGATAAATTTGTCCTGGTCTTAAGCCTTGGACTAGTTTCTCCGTACTGGACGAAGAGATGGTAGTCAAAACTGGTGCAATGCTGGTTGAATTCACCGCCCTGACATCCAGAACATAGCTTGTTGCTCCTGGAAAACTGGTCCATTTTACAAGGAGAGATGATGCACCGGGTGATGATATTGATGTGATGTCACAGTCTGGAGGACACAAAAAAAAATTCCCGTAAATTGTTATATTTTATGAGTTACTTTAATATATTTTTTGTAAAAAAAAAAAACAAAAAAAACAAAACACTTTTTGTTCTGTTTTAATCTCTATAAATTACAGTAGATTCATTGAACTACAGTAAGTACTGTACTTCATGGCAAATACTTCTAATATACTTAATACTACAACACTACAGTGTTATGTAATGTATTCAGAACTGCTATTTAATATTAAAATAAATAAATACTCACTTGCAGTAGCTTTCTTCACCTTAAACCAAAGTAAATATATGACACAGATAATACAAGGTCAATGACTGAAAACATAAAGTAAACATAAATCATTATAAAATCACCTTGCTTCTTTTGATAGATTAATGCATACCTGTGTCAGTGAAAATAGTGTTACAAAAAACCACAGTGTCCCTTGTAGACCCATCTTTGATTTAACCAGTAAGGTGCAAATAAGTTAGGTATATACACTTGCCAATACTGTAAGTGAAATCTGAAATCTTTTGTGCTGCTGTACAAGTATATCTGGCCTGCGAGAACCAATCAGTGCATCCAAACTGAGGACAGGTGGATGCCTCTGGGCAGAAGACATCATATTTGTGTTTGTGTGTGTATACTTATGAGTAAGGGATGGGGTGGGGGGTCTCAGGGTCATTCCTAGACTCATTAAGACTATTAACTTTAAAACTAACCATGTTCTCTATAACACAATCAGTCTTATATTTTACTAATTCCTCAAATGAAAAATACTGTGCATTAAAATTCGTTACATATTGGTGTGTTGGATTATTTCTGAGTGGGAAAAGATATAGGATATTGTGCTGAAGTCATTGGGTTTCAGGAAAACAGGATTAGGATAATTGAGAGAGTGACCCAACAATGACCTGCCTGAAGCATTTTGGTGTACTGTTAAAGACAGATTGGATTACTTATAATATCAAATACATATTTCACCTTAATTCTGTGTTTAAATAACCCCAGTTTGTAAACCAATTCGAAGCATTATCTAAAGCATTATCTTTAAAAATGTTTTTATCTTCCATATAAGCGAAAATCTACCCTGTCATCTGTCCAACTGAGCCTGATCACAGTAAAAGTATGTAACATTTTTGCAAAATGATATCATGTGACTCCTTACATATATCGAGGCAGTTCTATCAGAAAAGACTCTGAATGATTGGAATTATTATAAATATAGAGAAACTTTGGTGTAAGCCACAACCTACGGTCCAGCGCTCAGATACTTGCTTGAACCGTCAGATCCTGCTGGAGGCGATGGCGGCAGGGGAGTGGAGATTACCTCTGCCCAGGAAGGGACCTAAACTGGTGGAGATGGGGTGGAGGGGGGTGAAAACAATGGAAGTATGCAAATAATAGAGACAGGTGTGTAGGCTTATAAAGTGGAGGCTGTATTGTGATTGGATGAGATGCCTGGTGGAATGAAAACGTAAGGATCCAGAGTCTTCTTGCTAGAACTATCACTTACGCTTTTATTTCCAAGGTGAAATGTCCACTTTGTGTTGCTAAAATTTAGTTAAGGGTTTAGTTAAGTTAATGCTATTGAGTTTTTAATCAATGAAACCTCCCTACTCTAAATCTTAAACCTAAACCTAACCGATAGTGTCATTAAAAGCAAATGAGAGACGAAAAACACAAATACTGAACCAACCATGTCTTTTTATGGTGCTTCAATAACATTCTCGGCTCACGTGTCAACTCACTTGCTCTTCAGGACTCATACTCGTATCCCTTTCCTTTGCATTGCAAAGGAAATGCTCTTATCAGTTGAGCTACCGCACAATTTGATCATGCTCGTACAAGCTTGTAAGTGTAGTTGGTTTTGTAATGCAATCGTTTAAATGTCATGCCCGTAAGTAAACATTTTGAGATGTCATAAGATAGCATTGTGTGAGGAACAGTGTGAAAAAAAGTGTTTGTGAACGGATAATCTGTTCTTTTACTCGTGATTTGTGTGAAAGGGAATAAAATTATTGTGGTGCCTCTAGTGTTCATTTCAGCAGGAAACTGCCGCGATACGAACAACGAGTCACGTAAAAATAATTTTGCAAAAATGAAAGTATAGTAACGGTATTCTATGAGACCAGGTTTGTCCAACTGCTAGTTTTATCATCTTGTTTAAGAAACAATTCTGTTTGTGACTCCAGCCAGGACTCCTAAGCAACCAAATTGCCCCGGTTGCTAGGAAGGGTACAGTCACATGGAGTAACCTCCTCATGGTCGCTATAATATGTGGTTCTCGCTCTCGGTGGGGCACGTGGTGAGTTGTGCGTGGATGCCGCAGAGAATAGCGTGGGCCTCCACACGCGCTACGTCTCTGCAGTAAAGCGCTCAACAAGCCACGTGATAAGATGTGTGGATTGATGGTCTCAGGCGCAGAGGCAACTGAGATTCGTCATCCGGCAACCAGATTGAGGCGAGTCACTTCGCCACCACGAGGACTTAGAGCGCATTGGGAACTGGGCATTCCAAATTGGGGAGAAAATTTAAAAAAAGAAACAATTCTGTTTGTTCTTTGGACATCCTTTCATCATAATTTAATTTGCTCTATGGTAGTGGGTAATGCCTGGCTAGCACATCAGTGAGTTCTAAAGTATTCACTTCCTCTGTCTCTTTGTTATAAACTTTTTGTCTAGAACCAGAGCACAGATTTTTTAGCTCAGAATGTGATCTTCCAAGCCTTTCCCACTGAGAATGACGAATGCAACAGAATGTTTTCCCTCTCAGAAAACATGATTGCATCTAATACAGTATGTGGCTTTTATATGGAATGATAATGTAGGATTAGAGTGTCTTTGTCTGGGTCTCGCTGATCTCAGAAGGAAAAAGCTTTGATGGAAAGTGAATCGCTCCCTCCATTCAAAGCCTGAAACACACACCACCTTCTGCATCCAGCCAGCTTACATTTTGTATGGTGATTATGGCCAGGACTTATCCGGTTAGCTTTACCTGTTATATCCAGGAGCATTGTCTTTCTTTCTCTCAGCTCTTCGAAATTCCCGGATTCCAACCACTGAAGCATATCAGAGAAGTAACTTAATTTAGACTGATACAGGAAGTACACTTCCATGATTAAAATGCAAGGCTGAGCTAAATTTTATCAATGTAATGTTGAAAATACATTTTTGATGCATATAAACAAAACATTTAACTTTGGACAAACCACATCCCTGTGGTTTGAAAGGTTTTCTCAAAAATGCCCCAATGTCACGAGGGCACTGCGTGAACAGTTGCTCTCATGCCCTATTATGAACACGCATAGGAGATCAACGGTCGGTCCACAGTTTCACTAAATAATACATTAGATTTTGGTTTGTTTCTCACCATACCTTATTGTATGCTTTCAAACAACACAGGGGTGAGTAAACAATGACTGAATTTAAATTTTTGGGTGAACTATTCCTTTAAGATTGTGCAAACTTTTGAGTCCAATATAGCGTCCGTGTCTTGATCAAAATTTATTTCAACTTGTGCATTGTCATTTTGTGTAAAAACATACATGAAAATATGTAAATATGCTTCTTGTGTTATTTTTCGGTTGGGTTTAAATCCCAGGTAACATCTCAAATCAGATACTTCAGTTTTCAAAATGAATTGCGAGGACATGCCACCCAGCATCACATGATTATAAATGGCAAAATTACTTCCTCTAATTGACCATCCCATGTACCCTTTGCCAATGGCCTTTTTGGAAGTACCCTTCGTGAAGGAATTCAATTGTTAATTCTCAATCTAATAGCTTCCTCTTTCTGCATCACCTTTCTAGGGAACGCTCTACTAAAAAGCTGATGATTTCAGGTGTGTTAAACCAATGAGACATCCACAATCTGAAGTATTGGGGTATTCCAGGACCAGGACTGTTTAACACTGGTTAAACAAACCCTGCATGGGTTGTGCTACAGACACGAATGATAACTCAAATCGTGCGGCTCTTTTGCTTCAATAATTGTTATATTTAAGGGAATAATTTTGACTTGTTTCATAACATTTCCTTTAAAAATCATTGCCATATGACACATGAAAAAAAAAATTCAAATGTACATTTCTTTTTTTTTTTTTTACATTCAAGAAAGTGTTATGTAAGAGAAAATGATATCCTCTTGTGTGCAGGTTTTTTTTTTTATTTGGTTCCGAACTCTGCGTTCATAACACACCTCACCTTCTGGTCTCTCTCTTCCCACACGGGCCTGTCTCGTCTCTTTCTTCACTCCTCCCACACCTCTCTCTCTCTTTTTTTTGTGGCTATTTTTCTCTCTCTATTTCCATACGACTGTTTGTCTCTGAGTTAAATGAGGTGTGGCTGTGTTTCTTTTGTGTTTGATTCAGTGTCTTCGAGGTGTGGTGTCAGGTGGAGGATCTGCACCAACTGTATTTTTCTCTGTTTGACCTCCCTCCTTGTTTAATGAAAATGACTTTTGTTAAAAAGTCCCATCCTGATTGAATTGTCTAAATTCATATTAATACATACATTTGTCATTGAGGTCTTTCTCTGATAAAGTTTCTTTCTCCATTGTTTCCTGGCCTGTATCTACTGCAAAATATTGTAAAGAAATTAATTTAGAATTGCAAAGAGAATGCAAGGAGAAATCAGTGGGTTGGTAATTGCTTTAGGTGCACTATATTTCATTTTATGTACTGGACAATTAACTATGTACTGTCTGGAACATGCAAATATCATTGGAGACATAGCCCCCTCCATCCCCCTTTGGATGGGCCCTTGAATTTTGACCTTTACCTCTGGTAACTCAATATCAAATGATGTGAAAATATCAGAAAATGGGCTCCATGCCATATTTAGAACAATTCAGTCTATTTAAAACATCTATGAGATAATGAAGGATTACTGTATCTTTGTCTAGCTCTCTTACTGAGCTCACGATGAAAACATGGGAGAGAGAAAATAGACCTTCCTATTCAATTCATAGCATGTAATGCAAAGCACCTTTAAAAGAAAACAAGTATTCTAAGATACAAAGTTAGTTAATTCTGAGTAAAATTAGGCACCACTTTCTTAGTATGTTACAAACATTTATATATAATAGAAATAAAAATAGTTTTACTCTGGTTTCTCATAATGTAAACAGGACCAAACATTAACATGAGCATTTGCAAGACATTTTTATTTGTTTATTTATTTATTATTTAAAATAACATTTAAAGAATGATCAAAAAAGTCTCAATACTTAATGCTTCATATTGTTTATTCAGAGTGCTAAAGGCTGCTATT
Organism: Myxocyprinus asiaticus; assembly: GCF_019703515.2. Lineage (NCBI taxonomy): Eukaryota > Metazoa > Chordata > Actinopteri > Cypriniformes > Catostomidae > Myxocyprinus > Myxocyprinus asiaticus. The sequence continues at coordinate 45,990,500 of NC_059349.1, read as the reverse complement.
ATATTTACATGTAGTTGCAGTAGAGGTACTTAGGCTTTAGGCCATCAATAAACAAACACATAAAGCAAATTCAATGTAGAGTATCATCCAAAGGACATGACCTGGGGTGATTCCTGAAACCTGTGCTGTTCAAATTTCTCTCTAACCCACTTTAGAAGAGGTCAACCCTGTACATGACACTGGTTCAGTCCTTTTGATGCTTTCTACAAGTGTTGTCGGAATCATTTTATCATTTAGCACAGAACTTGTAACCTTGGGATTTACTGTACATTTTTTCAGAATATGTCATGTAACTTGTGCTTCATTGAACAAACAAAACGTATTGTCTTTTTGGACATATAAAACTTTGCCTTTAACGACATGCATTGATTAATAGAAATTATAGTATAAAATTAAAAAATCCCAATAAAAAGAAAGTGTATATGTAAATATAAAATCCATGACACTTTTAAAAGTGGTAACAATGTAATTAAAATATATCCTGTATGTATATATTGGTATCACTTTTTTATACAATTTTAACTGAGCCAATAATCATCTCTATTTCTGGCAAACAGCATATAAATGGGGCAAGATGAAAGGTCTTCGTGGTGAGAAGTGACTGTCCTCTTGTGTATGATGATGACATCAGAGCACCATATTGTTTCAGCTGTGTCCTTTAACAGAACACAAAAGACATTAGACTGGGACATTTGGGGCAGTTCAACATTGATCCAGTACTCAGTGAAATGGGCCATAATACTGCATGACTTAAGTGCTCTAGTTTAGTGTTGTTCGCTTTAAGTAATGGATCCCACAACATTGTCATTTTGTCTCACACTATTTTAACTCCCTGTTAGACTATGCAAGTCTTCTTTCAAGATCTTAATCAAGACTTTCAAATGTAGAAATTATAACAACATATCAAGATTACCGCCATATTCAATTCAGAATATATGAAATGAGTCATATCATGAAAAAAAATATTTTTCTTGATCTTTTAAAATAAAAGAGTTTGCAACTCCCCATTCACGGCAGTCTCACGTTGAAGGCGTCACCAGAGCGACTTTTTGCCTGCATCATGAAAACATATTTGTCATTCCATTCTTACCTCAGTTCAGAAGATTCTGTCACAGGCTCTGCAATCTTTGGATTTATTGTGTGTGTTTAATTCAGTGTGTTTTATTATACTTATAAATATATTAGTTTAGTTACTTTATCCTGTCATATGGATATTTCAGATCCTTGGCCTAAACCTAACCACTTATAAACAATATAAAACATGTAACAGGCAGGTAAATTTAGTCATAATAATTTAATTTACATTACACTGCTGTATAGATATTGTTGAGCACTTAACCCTGCCCTACGCCTAAACATAACCAATTTTCAGCAATATTAAAGACACTACAAGCAGAAAAAAAAGCACTATAAGTATTCCAAATCACTCATACTGTATTCAAAGTCCTCCAATGTCAGATGAACAAGTGAAACTAAAAAATATAATTGCTGAAAATCTTCCTCTCCGAGAAGACGGTCACATCTCATTCAAAAATATTAGAGCTGTCAAAATTAATGCATTAACACATGCGATAAATTTTATGTTAAACACGTTATAGAAAAATTTACATTTTAAATTAATCGCATGCGTTGACGCATTAAATGCTTTTAAATGATTAATGCATTTACCAATTTTCACATTACATTCTGACATTTTATTCATCTCCGTGTAAGTTCTGAACTCTTGGAATAGAGTGGAGCATTACACTAACGTACACACCACAAACAACACACAACAGTGAGTCCGTTACATGCACACCAATATGCTGATTACTCTCTAAAATCAGCTTATTTAAAAAACTTGACAAGGCAAGAATCCGCATTTACGTGACATTTGAAATAAAGGCATTATTGTCTACTTTTGACGTCAAACCATGAAGAGGCATGCGCTCAACTCGTGCACACATTGGATGAGCTGGTAAGAACATGGGGTAACACGAAATATGTGTAATGGGCAAAAATCTATCCGTGTTGATATGGTTATTCATAAGCCGTTTATGGCCTTTACGGCAATAAAGGAACAGGGTTTATTGCGTTTACATGATCGCACTTGTTGTCGGCTAATGAAGCATAAACGGTGTAAGAACGTGCATGTAAACGTGCACAATGATTCAGTGTAAATGAGCAAGTTATGGAGAAAGGACCTATTAACAGTTAATTTTTTGTACAAAACAAACCCAAATGGGGTTTAAACTTTGAACCCTACCTTTCGAAGTGTCAGCTAATGATTAACAGACAATTCGGATGAAGTATCATTACGTGGGCAGCACCAGCGCTAAAAGCAGAACAAGACGTTGGCTGTGTTCGAAATGGCATACTACCATACTACTCTTACTATTTCTGCCATACGGCAGAAGCATTAAGAGTAGTATGGGTAGTATGCCATTTCAAACATGGCTGTTGTCTGCAGCCTTTTTCATGTAGAGTTTAAACTTCAAAGCGGCACTTGAAGATGATGTTGAGCGGTTTGTTGATACCCTGATGTGAATCATATGAATGCAGCTTTGCGATTGCTGTAGCAAAGTGGATAGATACAGCTGATTAATACAGTGGAGGATGGAGATATTGGGATGATGAGGGTTTAAGAGATTTAATGGGCATTGCAATTAATACGCAACCTATGGGGATTAGTTCCTTAAATTAGTTAGCTTCCCGCTTAGATTTTGGGAAATGTTAATGTTACTTGAATTGGTGCTATTTAAGTGCATTCTATCTTTATACTGAGGAAGGCTTTGTTTGGAAAATGTTAATTAAACATTCTTGTTACCTTTTCTTTCCTAAGAAGGAACTAAATGCATTTTGACAGGAAAAGAAGTATATAGTATAGTCAAATATCAAGACTTTCAAAATCTGTGATTAACTCTGAAAAACCATGCAATTATCATGATTACATATTTTAATCGACCAACAGCACTAAAGAATCTTCACAGCCAAACATTAGCATGTCGCAGTCGGTCACAAGACATGTGAGAGCCAATTGCATTTGACGACACTGAACACCCACAGCTGTCATAACATTTGTTGAGGCAGCAATTTTTTAACATTTCAATGAGTGCGGGATTTGAGTGTTACGACAAATGGGGGACGCTTTTAACTGTTTTAAAGGCTTAAATTTGGATCAGCGGAAGATTGGAAATACAGCGCATGATCATTTTTATTGTGTTTTCTAATTGTTTGAGCTGCAACACGGACATTCTGAAAACTCCTGTTGTGTCCAACAGCAAACAAAATAAAAATTAAATTATAAAACTATGAGTAAATGATGACTGAATTTTCAATCCATTTCATTTTGAAATGTAGTCTCTATTGAAATCCTCTGAAATTAGTAGAATACAGCAGTGGTTCCCAAGCCTGGTACCGGAGTACCCCCAACATTGCATGTTTTGGATGTCTCCCTTATATAACACACCTGATTCAACTCATCTGCTCATTAGTAGAGGCTCCATGAGCAGAATTGGGTGTGTCAAATAAGGGAGACATCCAAAATGTGCAGTGTTGGGGGTACTCCAGGACCAGGGTTGGGAACCACTGGAATACGGCATCAGTCCCCCTCGGTTGTTTTCGCCTTCCGAGAGTGTGGGCATCCCCTCGGTCGTTTTTATCACCCGTCGGGTCCACAGTCCCTTCCAAGATTCCCTTACGGTCAGCCCCCTTTCACCCCGGGCCCAAGTACGCCTGCACATCCGGCACTGCCTGTAGTTATGCCACTGCTGTCTGTTAAAACTAATTTATCAAAATGTCTTGTTCCGAAATAGTTTCACATGATCTCAGAAAGGTGTCAGATGGTTAAGAGGTTAGCCAATCATGATGTTCCTCGAGCACAACTAGCAAAACATGGTGCTAGCAATACCAAAATCAAGGGTTTGAGTCACAGGGAACATACATACTGATAAAAATGTACATTGAATGCAGAACCAATGTAGAGAAACTTTACAGATTAGTTACTATGTTATTACTCTGTAATAAGCTACATAACCCAAACAGCTTGGTAAAAGAGTTTTTTTTTTTTCTGTTTCACTTACAGATAAAAACATTAATGTTCACTTCTATTACTAGAAAATATCTATGTCTCATGTTTTAGCTGTAGCTAACCCTGTTAAGACATTTTAGTCCACCAGGTTCTTTTGTTTCATATTTCAGAAACACCAGTTATTCTCGTAATTTTTTCTAACACTTTGGGTCACGTTTGTTCATCATAAATGTAAAGACATCTGTCACTTTTCTGTCATGTTTAAGCACATTCAGACTAAGATACGCATCTTGATTCCCAAGAGTGCACGTATCAGAATTTATTGTCTCAGACTGTACAGCAATAAGCCATTCTGAAATGTCCACATGGTCACATGATACGATACTGTTTATCTTACAGTGGATACAAAAGGCTCCAGTGTCTAATGCCCTGTTCCCGAATGCAGATAATTTACAGCGTAAACCTGTCCTATGAGACTGTGTGTGTGTGTTCGTATTTTATAGGAAAAACTCACATTAGGGTTCTAGTTCACACTCCTCCGCCCTCTATAGATCACTGCAGATATACAGAAACAAAATGTTATGTAACTATGGTGATTCACGTGGTACATGTTCCTAAAACTTTAATATAAATTAACTAATTATTAAATTAATTAAAAAAAAATAAACATTCTTGCATTAACAATATAAAGTTTCACTGACAATACATACCCATTCCCACAGTGTTTCCAGAACAGGAAACTGGAAAGACAAGGAAATGTAAGTCAGTCCAAATAATGTTAAAAAAAGAAGAAGAATGTAATTAAATAGAAATTTTAAAGTAACAACACAGTGTCTCCCCTTTATTATCTTTAATGCTAAAACGTGTAAAGGTTAGCATTACACATACTAACAAACATGTTTGTTAAAAGATGTTAAGCAGAATGACAGTCTCAGTCACCATTCACCTTCATGGAGAAGTATAGAAAAAAAGATGCAATGATGGTTTATTGGAACTGAGACTCAGATACTGCCCAACATCCCCTTTTGTGTTCCACAGAAGAAAAAGGAAGGCATACAGGTTTGAAACACCATGGAGGTGAGTAAATTATTTTTATTTTATTTTTGAAAGTATCTCTTTTTAGTCTTTTCTGATATCGGTGCATATCATTAACTATTGCCTCCAGTTCTAACTATGATATTTTGTTAAAAACAATTTCCCCTTCTTCATTTATTAATATAATTCTATACCTGAGTAGAGTCTTCTGGGGCAGAACATGACTTTCGAACCGTCCTGTGTTAAGGGAGCGACCACGACAGTGTACATTTCCCCACACAGTATCTCAGCCACATCACACGTATTGGACCCTTGTGCTGCGTTGCAGGTATAGTTGGACCTGGTACCGTACAGGTCAGCAGTGTAGTTATACAGGCTGCGGGAAGAACGCCAGTACACCCGCAGTGTGCTATTAACCATCCGGTACAATTTCACACTGGATGGACAACACGCACCTGAGAGAAGTTAAAGATAAAGAGAAGAAGTTCAGAAAATGGAAGGTGAAGAAATTAAGTTGTTAGGCTTTTGTTAACCACTAACTATCACCATAAAATTCTCTGAACATTTGACGTAAAAAATAAAAATAAAATAATAATAAAAAAAAAAACATTTATTTGCCATTTTCAAGTTTTTTTTTTATATTTTTTAAAGAGAGATACAGGTATCACAGAGAAATTCCTCTCACTTTTAGGAAGAGATTAGGTTCATGCCCCTCTTTATCCCTCTCTCTATCTATATATATATATATATACACGATCAGCCACAACATTAAAACCACCTGCCTAATATCGTGTAGGCCCCCCTCGTGCTGCCAAAACAGCTCTGACCTGTCAAGGCATGGACTCCACAAGACCTCTGAATGTGTCCTGTGGGATCTGGCACCAAGACATTAGCAGCAGATCCTTTAAGTCCTGTAAGTTGCGAGGCGGTGCCTCCATGGATCGGACTTGTTGGTCCAGCACATCCCATAGATGCTCAATCATATTGAGATCTGGGGAATTTGGAGGCCAAGTCAACATCTTGAACTCTTTGTCATGTTCCTCAAACCATTCCTGAACAATTTTTGCAGTGTGGCAGGGCGCATTATCCTGCTGAAAGAGGCCACTGCCATCAGGGTATACCATTGCCATGAAGGGGTGTACGTGGTCCGCAACAATCTTTAGGTAGGTGGTATGTGTCAAAATTAACAACCACATGAATGCCAGGACCCAAGGTCATCACACTGCCTCCGCCGGCCTGCCTTCTTCCCATGGTGCATCCTGCTGACATCTCTTCCCCAAGTAAATGACGCACACGCACCCGGCCATCCACATGATCTAAAAGAAAATGTGATTTATCAGACCAGGCCACCATCTTCCATTGCTCCATGGTCCAGTTCTGACGTTTACGTGCCCATTGTCGGCACTTTGGCGGTGAACAGGGGTCAGCATGGGCACTCTGACCGGTCTGTAGCTACACAGCCCCATACGCAGCAAGCTGCGATGCACTGTGTGTTCTGACACCTTTCTATCATGGCCAGCATTAAGTTTTCAGCAATTTGTGCTACAGTAGCTCTTCTGTGGGATCGGACCAGACGGGCTAGCCTTCGCTCCCCACGTGAATCAGTGAGCCTTGGGCACACATGACCCTGTCGCCGATTCACCAGTTGTCCTTCCTTGGACCACTTTTAGTAGGTACTAACCAATGCATACTGGGAACACCCCACAAGACCTGCCGTTTTGGAGATGCTCTGACCCAGTCTTCTAGCCATCACAATTTGGCCCTTGTCAAAGTCGCTCAGATCCTTACGCTTAACCATTTTTCCTGCTTCCACCACATGAAATTCAAGAACTGACTGTTTACTTGCTGCCTAATATACCCCACCCCTTGACAGGTGCCATTGTAATGAGATAATAAATGTTATACAGTATGTATATATATATATATATATATATATATATATATATATATATATATATATATATATATATCTTAGTGGGAAATGCATTATCACAGTCTGTGAAAAGGGGCAGTTTCAAATGCTGTCAGAGGCATAATGGTGCAAACCCATAATGTGTACTGTATAAGGGCTGCAGTTCTCTCTGGATGCATTAGTTTATCTCATGTATTCTCATTAGTGTATTACAGTAATGAGAATTTAATGAAAATCCCCAAATGACAAACAAGCTCAAAAGTAAAATCTTTAGTAAAAGTCAAATCAGTTGGACATGTTTAATAATGATAAACTGAGGAGGACAAACATCTTTAATTGTCCTGAAAATAATGTCCATTCAAAAATCTTAATGGTCCCTTTTTTTCTTCTTTTGATTTTGTGATGAAATATGACATGTTTCTGAGAGATTGGCCCTTTAAATACTGAGAAATACTGTATCTTTATCCTCACAAAATGAAAACAAAAGAACTCTAGCTAGTGTGGCCTACAGTGGACAAGATTCTGATTCTCAAAAGGGAAAAAGAAAGGACTGGGCTCTGCTTAGTCACATGATTTTCATTTTACAGTATCAGTACTCAGGATCAGATGGCTTATATTGTTGATGGCTTATATGTTAATAAAAGCTTATTAAAAGGAGAAGGTCAGCAGAACATTGTGAAGAATTGTAGGTGTAGGAGGGGTCTAAACACTCCCACTAAGATATAATATCAAACAATATTCTTTAACAGAACAACTTCTGAACGAAACGTACATCATTGTCCTCGTTGTTGAAAATATAAAAGCTGCTGCAATACTGGAAGCAGAAAGTGTATCACTACACCTCAGGTTATCTGGCAAAGAGTGGTACAGGAGATATTGGCTAAGATGGGAACCATGGTTAATGTCATTTAAATATGATCAAACTTCACAATTGTATGTGTCACACAGCGGTGATAAAGCAACAAGCAATAAAAGCTATTTCTTATCCCATGTAAAAAATTAAAAAAAATCTAAATTTTTCTCATGCTGGGTAGCCCTGCCCACAGGGAAATCTTATTAGTACAAAATTCCGCTCCACATAACTGTACAATAACATCGGTTGGCTATGTTCTGTTAGGCTGTGTTGCGCAGAGCACCATTTTCATTTTCATTATGAAAACCTGAACTTGTCACATCGTGTCCTGTTAAGACACATGTCAGTCTTCAGTTCTGAATCCGACTTGAGAACCCTAAGAAAACAGTGCCGTAGCACTGAACATAAACACTATAAATTATCCTAATGCCAATGGGGTGGTGGTAGTTAAAGGGGTCATAATTAATTGGTGCATACGTTAAATTTGTAGTGATGACATGAGAATGCTTTTTTACTCACTTGAGGAGAAACCACTGTAAATGCACTGTGTTTTATGGCCAGTGATGCTGATGGCCTCTAGGGACACACTGTAGTTGGTGCCACATGTGATACATCCCATCAGGCAGTGGGTGTCCATGGCGTGGCATTTAGCGTGACCTCTGGGTGATGTCAAGGAGGTGACATAGGACCGCGCCCCCATAGCGGACGACCAAGTCACATTAGTCATGGCTTGGGTCACCTGTTCCACAGTCAGAGTATCAGGACAACAGGGTCCTAAAGAGACCAAAAGAATAAATGTTATTATACATTTCCAATTTTCAACTATAAACATGTCTTTAAAGGAATAGTCCACCCAAAAATGAAAATTCTGTCATGACCTGAATTACGGTTGCTCTTTTCCATACAATTACAATGAATGTGGACTGGAGCTTTCAAGCTTCAAAAAGGTTGAAAAGCATGAAGAAAGTATCATAAAAGTAGTCCATATGACTTGTGCGCTATATTAAAGGCTTCTGAAGTCATACGATAGCTTTGTGTGAGGAGAAGACCCAAATTTAGGTCATTACATATCTTCCTTAGCTCTCCTTGGCAATGTAAGTTTTGAATAGTTCTTTTGAGTCACAACCGGTCTGAAAGGATTCAATAGCAGCTGTTAACTTCTCACTAGAGGGGAAGCTAAGCTATCATATGGCATCAGAAAATGTTGTATTTAGAGCGAGAATCATATGGACTACTTTTATGCTACTTTTGTGATTCTTTTGCATAATTTTTGAAGTTTAAATGCTTATTACAATTGCATAGAAAAAGGGCAACCACAAAATGTCTCCTTTTGTGTTCCACAGAAGAAAAAAAAGCCATACAGGTTTACAACATCATCAGGATGAGCAAATGAAGACCCAATTATCATTTTTGGGTGAATTGTTCCTTCAGCATCTCCAGGTTTTTATCACATTTAATACTGTACTTGTTTCCAGAGGAATGGTATAGCTGGGCAGGCTCTGTCCTGCTGCACTGATGGCATAGGCACTGATCTCATATGTTGCTCCACAGGGCACATTGCTGATGTAACAGGAAGTGCCACTGGACGAGCAAGAGAGCGAATCGGTGTGACCCATGGCGGTCACGCTATAGTTAGCCTGAGTGTTTACAGCTGTCCAAAACACCTGCACTATCGAAGAGTTCACCTGAGTCACGTTCAGTATTTCAGGGGTACAGGGAGCTGAGAGAGAGAGAGATATATAGAGAAATGGTCTATTAACAAGCAAACCTTCATAAAAGGGATGAGAGGCGGTAAAAAGGTGTGCAGGTCTAAATACATTCAGTGGTAACAGTAGTAATACTTTTGATATATAGCATGGTACAGAAGGATTATCATATACATATACCAAGGTATTTACATAGTGCTCCATGGAAAACTGTGCTATTACCATGATACATGTCCAAAAAAGCATGGTGCATATTATTTAGTGCAAAAAGCCAATTTGTGCTCTAAGCAAAAGCAGTCCCTTTACAAGAAAATATTGTGGTTGTACCATGGTACAGTGATTGTATCAGATGTTAAGGTGTTAATAGCATGGTACTTTTAAATAAAGCATGCTACTTAACGATTACCATATTCATATACTATATACATGGTAATCCAAGGTACTTCAAAAAAATCGCTAAACTTTCATGAAAAGGGAATACTATTCTGTATTGGGAATACTGTATTGCCATAGTGTTATGTCCAAAAAACACAATAATAACTTTTTGGTAAGTGCTATATTGCACACTAGTGATATCTTGTGGGGTTATGTTGGTGTTTGTGTGTGTACCTGTCCGGCGTGTGTGTGGCCTGCAGGTGTTATTGCATCCTTGTATCTCGATGCATGGCCGCACCACTACACTGTACAGGCTGTCACAGGTGAGATCAGAGAGCGCACACACAGAGGCCGTGTCATTGCAGTGGATCAATTCAGTCCCATCAGCAGCAATCGTCTCATATAACTCAGCTCCTCGAACCGCTGACCACAAGATCTCTAACGTCTCTGTGGATATCAGGGACACGGACACATCCTCTGGACAGCACGGGACTGAGAACAGAGAGAGAGAGAGATAGGGAAAAAAAAGATATAGCAAGTGGGAAAGAGAAAGAGAGAGAGGTACAATTATGTCTCTTATTGAATTTTAGTTTACATTAATTCAGGGTTGTACAGTGGACCCAAAAAGCATAAGGATATTTTTGGACACATACTGTAAGTAAAAATGCATAAATGTCATTGCATTACATAACAAAATATCAAACCAAGTGGCTGGTGTAGTTCATTGCATTAACAATGTTCCACAGTTTGACGACCAGAAAGTGTCCAAATGTTATTATTTTTTTTTTTTTGTGCCTTTGATTAATACATCTGTTGCTTTATAATTTGATGTAACAAACATCTTTTAGTAATTTTGTTTTTGTAAAAATGTGTTTGTGCTATATTTTAAAATACTGCTAATAATGCCACTTTGATATTTTGTGATATTATGCAAAGACATTCATACATTTTTAATTGTGAATAGAAAGTTCACCCAAAAATGAAAATCTTTCATCATTTACTCACCCTCATGTTGTTCCAAACCCATATAAATTTCATTCTTCTGTGGAACACAAGTGGTGGTATTAGGCAGAACGACAGCCTTGGTCACCGGTGACTATAGCCCTAATTGGACGGCAATTATTTTACTAGGAGACGTGAAGCAATTCCAGCATTTACAGGGGGTAGTTGGTGATTTTATTTATTTCTTGGTGACAGAAGCTTACAGTGCACAAACAATACAGCAACAAGCCAGTAGAAAATATAAGTATATATAGAAATACACAATAAGACAAAATAAATCTATCTATCTATCTATCTATCATATATATATATATATATATATATATATATATATATATATATATATATATATATATATATATATATAAATCTGTTATATACAGTGCAAGGGAATGTAATGCAGAAGAGGTAGGATATGTTAAATAAATATAATTGACTAAGCTGTGTATTGAACGTAATTATTGCATAATGGGTCAGTTTTAACTGTTCATGAGATGGTTAGCCTGAGGGAAAAAACGTGTATTCTTGTGCCTGACAGTTGAGACAGAAGTCAACAGTTCAAAAAGGTAGTTGGCAGGATGAGTTGTGTCCAGAGTGATTTTTCCAGCCCTTTTCCTCACTCTGGAAGTGTACAGTTCTTGAAGAGCAGGCAGGGGGCACCCAATAGTCTGCTCAGCAGTCTGAACTGTTCTTTGTAGTCTTCTGATGTCTGATTTTGTAGCTGAACCAAACCAGACAGTTATTGAAGTGCAGAGGACAGACTTAATACACTGCTGAGTAGAACTGGATTAGCAGCGCCTGTGGCAGGTTGAACTTCCTCAACTGATGAAGGAAGTACAACCTCTGCTGGGCCGTTTTCACAATGGAGTCAATGTGGGTCTCCCACTTCAGGTCCAGTGAGATGGTAGTGCCTAGGAACCTGAATGACTCTTCTGCTGCCACAGTGCTGTTTAGAATGGTGAGCGGGGTCAATGTTGGGGTGTTGAAAAGTCCACAATCATCTCCACTGTTTTGAGCGTGTTGAGCTCCAGGTTGTTATGACAGCACCTCTTGGATGAGGCCGATGACATTAGTGTCATCTGCAAACTTCAGGAGCTTGAAAGAGGGGTACATGTGCTGGAAGTGAATTTCCTCAGTCTCACTAACTGCTGCCTATCTGTCAGAAAGCTAGTGATCCACTGACAGATAGAGGTGGGAACAGAGAGTTGGTTTAATTTAGTCCAGAGAATAGCAGGGATGATAGTGTTGAAAGCCAAACTGAAGTCCACAAAAAGGATCCTTGCATATGTCCCTGATCTGTCCAGATGTTGCAGGATATGATGCAATCCCATGTTGACTGCATCATCCACAGATCTGTTTGTTCTATAAGCAAATTGAAGGGGATCCAGAAAGGGTCCAGTGATGTCCTTCAGGTGGGCCAACACCAGTCTCTCAAATGACATCATGACCACAGACTTCAGAGCGACAGTCTGTTGTCATTAAGTCCTTTGATCTTGGGTTTCTTTGGGAAAGGGATGATAGTGGAGCATTTGAAGCAGCAGGGAACTTCATACTGCTCCAGTGATCTGTTGAAGATCTGTGTGAAGATGCTGCCCAGCTGGTCAGCACAGGATTTTAGACAAGTGGGTGAAACACCATCTGGGCCCTGTGCTTTCCTTGTCTTTTGTTTCCGGAAGAAGCAGGTTGAGTAGCGGGGGGTGGGGGAGTGGGGGGGGCTTGGGGGTGGTTGCAGGAGGTGTTGGTGTTTGTGTGAAGTGAAGGTCAGAGCAGGTGTGGGGTGTGAGACTGGGCTTTTCAAATCTATAGTAAAACACATTCAGGTCACCAGCCAACTGTTTTTTTCCTCCCCTTTTTCTCCCCAATTTGGAATGCCTAATACCTAATGTGCTCAAAGTCCTCATGGTGGCGTAGTGACTCGCCTCAATCCGGGTGGCGGAGGACAAATCTCAGTTGCCTCCGCGTCTGAGATGTCAGTCCATGCATCTTAGCATGTGGCTTGTTGAGCGCATTACCGCGGAGACATAGCGCATGTGGAGGTTTCACGCTATTCTCCGCGGCGTCCATGCACAACTCACCACACACCCCCAACGAGAGCGAACCACATTTTAGCGACCATGAGGAGGTTACCCCATGTGACTCTACCCTCCCTAGCAACCGGGCCAATTTGGTTGCTTAGGAGTCACTCAGCATGCCCTGGATTCGAACTCACGACTCCAGGGGTGGTAGTCAGCATCTTTACTCACTGAGCTACCCAGGCCCCGTGGGGCTGATGTCTTGAAGTTAGTAATGAATTTCAGGCCTCTCCACACTGATGCAGGGTCGTTAGCTGAAAACTTGTTTTTCAACTTCTCAGAGTAGCTTCTTTTAGCCACTTTAATTTGCATAGTCAGTGTGCTTTTGGCTTGATTATACAAGATTTTATCCCCGCTTCTGTAAGCATCCTCTTTTGCATGACGGAGCTGTCTGATTTTTGCTGTAAACCATGGTTTGTCACTGTTGGATGTTAAATAAGTCCTAGTAGGAATGCACATATCCTCACAGAAAATGATATAACTTTCATTGATGTAAATGCATGTTCTACCTCCTGTCGTTTTCCCCGTTAACTCCACAATGCTATCCACTCTGAACAGCTGGAAGCCCGGCAGATGTAACACGCAGTCCGGAATGGCTTCACTCAGCCATGTTTCTGTGAAGCGCAAGGCAGCAGAGTTTGAAAAGTCCTTGTTTGTACAGGTGAGGAAATGTAGTTTGTCCGTTTTGTTGGGGAGAGAGTGGAGAGCTAGATGAATACTCAGCAGCGCTGTTCGTAAGCCTTGCTGTCGGAGCTTGACCTGCACGCCAGCTTGCTTCCCTCGCTTGCGTCTCATAGCGCGCTTTAACAACACAGCTGCGCCTCCAAGTAAAATGTCCAGCAAAATGTCAGAACAGTCCAAAACTGGGAAAAGATTGTCTAGTATGTGCTGCCGAATGTTCAGCAGTTCGTCCCTGGTAAAACTGATTGGAAAAAAAAATTACTAATCACAAGACAAACAAAAACTACAAAAGAACTGGAGAGCTCCACACCATGGCGGTCATCTGCAGTGGCATAATGAGGCCATATAGAAATGTGTATTATATACATTTATACATAGGGCTTGCACGACTACTCGTTTATATGGGTCGACTAGTCCCATAAAAGTGGCTGGGTCAATGTCTACCTTATTTAAAAGCTTTCATTTCCCCTGCCACTTTTTAAAAAACACTGATGGATAATTCCACATGATGTCCATCATTTTGATAGATAAAAAATAAGAAAACCATTTTAACCATAGCGCCTCAAATTTCATTTTAACTATCTTTACTGTCCATGATATGTGAGGCCTCTCTCTCTCTCCATACGAACGCTTGAGAGAGAGAGAGAGAAAGTGCAACTGAGGTGACGCGGTGAGAAACGAAGCATGCGTACCCCCACTGACATTTATTTGGCCCTCTTTATTTGGTCTTGTCCCTATTGTATTTTGACTTGGGCCGTATGTGAAAATGTATACCGTAAATGTCCACATCGCTTTGCAGTGCGGTTTCTTCATACATGCTTTGAAAATTTTATTTTCTTTTAGATTAATTCCAAACATATTTGAATGCGATACAGAGGACACAGGTTGTGGATTGAGGAATTTTCCATATAATGAGAGAAGTGAATTCCCTGGTTAGCAGGATGACAAAACTCGCTCGTCCCCTGTGATTTACTTGTCATCCGAACCCATGAGTTTTTTCATAGAGGGGCCATGCAAATTTACTTCTACAGATTCATCCTGAGAAAAACTGCCGTCTGAATAGGGCCAAAGGTGAACATTCTGCATAACATCTCCTTTTGGGCTCCCCAGAACAAAGAATGTCATACGGGTTTAAAACAACGCAAGGGTGAATAAATGATGACACTTTAAATGTCCAAATACTTTTTGGGGCCACAGTAGTTTGGTAAGTGTCTCGGTAGACGTAGATTTTTTGTGATTGTTTAAGAGTGTGTGTATAGTACATACTTGTTGTATAGTTGACTATTACACCCGGTGGACTTGATCCAACCTGGTTGTAAGCGAATACAGTCGTGAGGTATGTGTATCCACAATTGCATTCGTAAATGCAGGTGGTGCCAGTGGTGTTGCAGTGTTCCTCTAAACCATCGTCTCTCTTCACGTAGGCAATGTAGTAATCTACCCACAAAACCTCAGACCAGATAACGGAACAGTTCCCTGCGCTTGGCTCCTTAACCCACACCAGCTCAGGAGGACATGGGACTGAAGACAATACACAGAACACAAAAACAAACTGCACAAAATATAATTATTGTGAGTATGTATGCATTCATGTATGTGTAATATATACAGGTAAGAAGGTCCTAACTGTGTCTGGCTGAGTAGCCAACAAATTATGCTGCCCTGTTAGGCACATTGTTTTGGCCAAAATATAAGGCAGCATTGTACGTTTCCTTCATGGATTAGGCAATCTCAAAATGCATGTGTGTGTAATATATACAGGTAAGAAGGTCTTCTGGGGCTGACGGGTCACTGGGTCCAGCTTGGTTTGATGCGGTGACGGTGATGGTGTGGTTTTGGCTGCAGTTGAGGGGACTGATGATGCAGAAGGCATCCGAGGAGCTGCAGTTCTCACCCGCTGAGCTAACAGCAAAGTACGAATCGGCACCATGGACCAACTGCCAATAAACCTCCAGACCAATAGAGCGACCTGGTGTCAACTGTACCTGCACATCCCCAGGGACAGGGGGACCTGAAGTGAGAGGAACAGAGAAAGAGAGAAAGAGAAAAGGGATAGATTCATAATATCAATTCTACAGACATTCTATAGTATGAAACACATGATGCCAGTAGGAAAGAAAGTTCCTGGTTTTTACGACAGGTCTTACTCTGGAATGACGCACATAGACTGTATCTTTAAATCAAACTAGAAATATGTACAATCTAGCTAATGGAAAAATATATTTTTCTAGCATCATCGGAGTTAAAGCTAAATTTATTATTTAATTTTTGTCAGATTTTGTTGGTGATTTCACACCAAATGTTTAGACAGACTTGAAGACTTTTTCATGACCTTACAAACCTTTTGAAGCTAAAGGTTTACTGTATGCTTAAATTATATGGAGGCACAATTTATATTTTTCAACAAAACTAACTTTAATAAACTTATTTACAAAGCCAAAATTTTTATAAAATATAAATGAATAAGTGTACAGCATATATGGGAACTCCTTCAATACTGTTTAAACAGCATCACAGTGTGTACAGATTTGTGATCTAGGCAAAGGGTGAGTAAACCTTACGTGTGATTTGGTAGATGGTGATGTCATCTCCTTGGTTACCATCAGAATCCCAGGCATTGCCCTTGATGCAGTAGGTGGTTCCAGGCTCAAGGGCATCAAAGGTTATATTGGTCTGAGATGTGTTGAGTTTGACCCGAGTATCTGATCCCTCCATGATCACACACAGAGTGTACAACACTGCATTGTCCACTGGATTCCATGTTACCACGATGGTGTCACTACTGGGAGAGATGGAACTCAGCTCTGGGGCCACCACCACTGCAGAGAGAGAGAGAGTGAGTGAGTGAGTGATAAAGATTTTGTTATTGAAAAGAGATCAAAGCAGTAAAAGCAAAAACCTCTTTAATAATTTACTTGTGTTATATGTATCTGCAAGTATAGTTGTTAATTCTTGTTTTCATTTAGCATGCAAGGGGACCCGGGATCATGGGGAACCTGATCTATAATCTAGTATATTAAAACAAATGCCAATTGAAATCCAATTGATCACCATGCATTTTTGTTAAATGAAAAAGAGTAGTGGTGCATCCCAAATCGCACACTTCTGCACTATTCTGTGCCATTTTGTAGCGTAAATAGTGCGAGTAGTATGTTAACACTTCAATGCAACAAAAAGAATTGTACCAAGAGTACCCGAATGATGTCAAAACAGAGTGTGGAATGATGGACACTTCATGCACTCAGCGCTCGTGGCTTGCTTTATGTAGCAGAAGGGGTGGAGTTACCTGGCTGATGCTGTTTTGACAAAACAGTTGTAAATAATGGAGAATGTGGCAACTACTAAAACTTCTGTAAAGACAGCACCTTTCAAATGTGAGTTGAATGCTTTACCATCACACCACGCTGTGTGAATATGTTCAATATTTGAGATACTGAGTTTGGCTAATGCGCTAACACTTTTTTTAAACCTACGATAATTGTGTAGCTTAAAGCTACACTACGCATTATTTTTTAGTTAAAATGTTACAAATTGCCATTATTGATTGAGTACATAAACAACAGCGTTCAAAACAATGTTCTTACCTTACCCTGATTCACCACGGTAAGCCTGTAAAAATTACTTGTATTTTGAGCTGTCAGGTCGGTTTTGGCGCAAAATCACTGGCTTATGACGTACATCCTTACGTCGTTATGTCATGTCCGTTAACATAGGAAAGAAAAACCGTCTGTCTCGTTCCCATGTTAACAGTGGATGGCGGTAATGCACTGTTTTAGTTTGCGAGTCGCTATTAAAAAGAAGAAAGAAACTACAGTTCAGTCAGTCACACTCACACAGTTCAGGACAGCATTGCAACAATCTGGATGGATGTTTATCTGTTATCCATTTGGCGAAGTTGTTTACCTGCTGTAATGCTTGGATATGTTTTCTGGTAGAGTTGTTGAAGCTTATATTGCTTGTCATGCTTGTTTGAGTCAAACAATACTCATGTGTTAACAGACTGCGATGTATCTACATTGTCGGGGGAAGTTACTGTTACATGTTTACTAATATTTATGACTTCTGAAATTGACTTTTAATTGTTATGTTGCATATTTAAGCATATTATTTTCATGTTAAATAAAGTATATTTTATCCCCATCATTACTGAGTCCTTGTTTTATGTTTTTAGTTTACTGTGTTATTGTGAGCACTGCATAGACATACTACTTACTGTAGTATTACTGTTCACGTGCATTATGAACTGAGGCTGTACAATATAATATAACAATAATAAAGTCTTCCATTGAACTTGTATCAGCCATATCATGAGTATCACCTCTTAAATTGATAAGTGTAGTTCAATACAAACATTAATATTAGATAAAACACTTGAAAATAATGTTTGTAGTGTCAGAAATGTGAATTATAAGTGTAAAATTAATTAAATCAAAATATGTGAATATGAGTGTTGTTTATCTTCATCAAAGCAAGCAATATTTCAGTTTTAAATGTTTAATCGTATAACATTATATCAGCATGAAAATAGCACATTATGACTCCGGCTCTGAATATCTCCAGTCATGATCACACACAGATAAAGCTCAAATCATGAGATTCATCCACCAGAAGAGCAGTGCCGAAACACGACTCACGTAAATTGTTCTTCCGCAAATTGCTTGCCATTTTAAGTTTCAACCACAGATCTCGCTAGAGAGCACAATGTAACATAGTGCATCTTTAATGATCAAAGACATAAATATTATAGACAAAGGCTGCATTCAAAATCAATGGGAATGTCACTACTGGTCAGAACAATATAATAGCATCAGCAGGGTGAATGATAAGAATGTAAACAATTACTGCCCCTAGTGGCGAGTTTTGAACATTACAGCTCCATCCTGCTCAGCCTTTCTCATTCAAACACTTAGGAACAAAGAGACTATTGTCTAATTAGTTAATTTGAGCTCTATCAGTGTTTATCTTTGGGTAGAAAACAATTAGATACAAAATTATTACATGTAAAAATGTCTGATAGAAACAAAGGACACAGATGTAACCTGCAGCATGCCTACAGGGTGAAACAAGATAGAATGAGAGTTCTGTTGTTATATATGAAACTTAATAAAATCTGTCCCTTTTATGTTACAGTACGTCAAGCCATTCCTTGGGGAGAGGTGACAGCCTAGTTCACATGATCTATCTTTTCATTCAGTTTTGGGCTAAGTCCAGCAAAAGATGCAGTTACCGTCAATAGTCGACAGAGCCTGAGGTAACCACATGCACAATAGCTGGACTAAACAATACTGCATTATTGCTACAGGTTTTAAATCCCAATTTATTGTCACCTAGACAGAAAGTAGGGCTCAGTTTTCTTTCTATTTTATAGTGTTCGATCTTCTTTAGCTAATAAGCTTAAAATAAAATGTCTAAAGTTTTGCGTGGAAAGTTATAAGGCATACTTTATTTTTGTTATGTAAGCCTTATAGTGTTAAGTCATGGATTGAGGATGACATGAGGATTTAACATAATCCATATTAAATCAGGAAATGATGGCTGTAAATAGCTGTATGGAGGTTGCCTGAAACTTTAGACTGTAATGTATGCCAGTTTTCAACATTTGCTCTAACATGAGCCATTCGGATAAAGAAGCTAGACATATCTGATATAACACCTCAAACTCTTTCTTTTTCTTTTAATTTTCCCTGCTGAGAGCAAATACATATTAAACCAGCCTGATTTGCTGGTCTTAGTTGGCCACCAAGTTGGTTTCCACTGGTAAAGTGGATTTAGAGGGGTTTAAGGAATTGTCAGTTTTTCAGGCTGGGAGACCATTTGTTTGACCAACTAAACCAGCTGAAAACTAGCTTAGTCAGGATGGGAGACCAGATAAACCAGCTAAGTTTGATAAACCACCAAACCAGTTTTTTATTTTTTTTTTCAGCTGGGATTTAGCTCTTTTTTTTAAAATAAAATACAGTATAGCCTATGTACAGTGTTGGGTAAGTTCCATTACATATTACTGATTATTTATCTACAAATTGTAATCAGATTACTTAACTAATTGCTTCATTGGAAAACTAATCACATTACAAATTACTTTACTTTTAAGTTACTTTTTTAAACTCTTTTCAAAATAATGTCTATATTTCTTTCTTGTTCATTGTTACACAAAAGTCATACACTCAGCACCTCACATTTCTCCAACACTATAACTCGTTACGGGGGTCATAATTCATGTATTCTACATGGATAATATATTAGAAATAAGCATAACCCTACTTAAAAGTAATTAAATTAATTAAAAGTCAGTAACTGTAATCTGATTACAATAATTTAAAATGTAATGCATGACACTTTTTTTTACTAAAAAAGTAATTAGATTACAGTAACTAATTACTTTTTATTTGAATTATACCGATCACTGGCTATGTATACATTTCTAAAAGGCATGTTACTGTCAGGTTGAATCATCTAGCAGGTCAGGTGTTTTTTTGGATTTTTCCCCTTTTTCTCCCCAGTTTGGAATGTTCAATTCCCAATGCACTTTTTAAATCCTCGTGGTTGTGTAGTGATTTGCCTCAATCCGGGTGGTGGAGGCATCTGAGACTGTCAATCCACACATCTTATCACGTGGCTTGTTGAGTGTGTTGCCATGGAGACATAGTGCGTGTGAAGGCTTCACGCCATCCACCGTGGCATCCACGCTCAACTCACCACATGCCCCACTGAGAACGAACCACATTATAGCGACCACGAGGAGGTTACCCCATGTGACTCTACCCTCCCTAGCAACCAGGCCAATTTGGTTGCTTAGGAGACCTGGCTGGAGTCACTCAGCACGCCCTGGGATTTGAACTAGCGAACTCCAGGTGTGGTAGCCAGTGTCTTTTACCACTGAGCTACCCAGGTCCCCCAGCAGGTCGTGTGTTTTAATTAGACTCTGGACTTACCTGTCTTAGCACTCACTGGGAAGGAGGGTTGACTCCTGCCCCCACTGTTGACGGACATCACACTGAGGGTGTATTGGGTGTAGGGCTGCAGGTTGACCACTGTACCGGGGGAAGATTCCACCACAGATTCAGAAAAGAATCCATCCTCGTTCTCCGCCCGGAGGATGTAGCCGGTGGCACCAGACACCTGACCGAACTCTACTGTGATGCTGTCACTGTGTTTCGAATAAGCCTGGTGTATGGAGGGAACCTCTGGTGCTGATAGGACATAATACAAAAACATACTATAAATCAAATAAATAAATATATTTTATATTATTATTATTATTATACATATTATATAAAAAAAATACAAATCATATTTATATAAATAAAGATAATTTATTAATTTATAATAATTTATTTGCATAGCAAAAAAGCAGCTCAAAGTGCTTTATATATATCAGAAAATAAAAACTATATTGAATTTTATATCAATATATTAATAATAAAAATAATAGACCTTTTAAACAAGATTGAAGCTCAAAGAGATTTATGAAAAAGTGGGAAATTAATTAGGAGGTAAATAAATAGCCTACATAAAATATGATTATTAATAATATTAATCATGATTAAAATAACATATTATATTTATTAACAAAGTTATATTAATTATTAGTAGATTATTTAAACAGGCATGTTTTTAATGACACCTTCTTTAAAGGGATAGTCCACCCAAAAATGAAAATTCTGTCAATTACTCACCCTCATGTTGTTCCAAACCCGTGTGACTTTCCTTCTGTGGAGCACAAAAGAAGATGACAGCCTCAGTCACCATTCACTTTCATTGTATAGAAAAAAAGATGCAATGAAAGTGAATGGTGACTGAGACTGTATTACATCTTTTGTTTTCTACCGAAGAATGAAAGTCATACGTGTATGGAACAACATTAGTGTGAGTAAATGATGACAGAATTTTCATTTTTGTGTGAACTGTCCCTTTAAATATCAGAAAAGCGTCCTGGTTTCGTTTTGCCAACTTGTGCTTTGAAGGTGATGGCACCTGTTATCTCCTCTGTTTCGGCGCTGCTGAGCACGTTCACCGCATTGTCCATGGCCTCAACCCGCATCCTGTACACGGTGTTCGGTGACAGAGAGTTCACGGAACCCATCACCGTGCTGCCACTGAACTGCGCAAACACAGACGGCTCGGGCGACTTTTTCGGCGTCGCTGTGATTTTGTACGAGCTCGCTCCTGCATGTCCACTCCAGCGCACCGTTATACTTTTAGAGGTGACGGTAAACACTGATAAAGTGATGTCTGCCAAGAGAAGGTGAGCGATTAGCTTATAAACACCAATACTGTTATTATTTATTAGTATTCAGAGATGTATTACGCATAATACGATAAATATGTCACATTTCGTACCGTTTTGTGCTGCGCATATCTGTAAAATGAAGTATAGAAAGACAAATCATGTTTAAAGAAAGATAAAGGAGGTCAAAAAGTATCCATTCGTTCTTTCTTTCTTATTTCAGGGGCCCCTATTACTCTGTCATATGGTATTATGTGCCATTAGTGGCAAAGGAAGCTTATTTGAGCATCACTCAGCACAGGTTTTATATCCAGAGCTCTTTCTCTTTCTGTCCGGAATGACACTGTGTACAAAGTAGGTTACAACTGCAGCACATGGCAGTCATATAACTAAAAAGAACTATTGTTCTATGCTATATAATATATTTTTTTTTCTTGAATGCCAATGCACTTTTGAATGATCTTCCACAAAGTATACAGCTGATTACTAACTTATTGTTAATTGCATGCACAAAGAGAGTAGAATATTTGTTCTTACCTCTGCAAAAGGGATAATCAATAAGAAAATTTTGGATAGATGTAAATATTTTGACCCCATGCCTTGAATTTGTTGATGTTCGGCTGCCTTGAGGGCAGACTCTATCCTGTGGATTTGACTTTCTATAACCGCAGGGTAGTGACTGAGGCTTAAGTTCTGTTTTCTTTTTTTTTTCTTCTTCTTCTTATTGCCATCCGACAGATATTTAATTGTTCTGGGAGTACTGAGCGTTCACGTGTGCCCCCTCCCTCTGACTGGAAAAGTGGACCTATCAGCGCTGAAGAACTGCATCAATACACTTTAGGACAGACACAAAGACTGAGCTGTTCACTATTGTTCTACTTATTGTTGTCAATTATACGAAGAATCAAGCATTCTCTCTACTCACACAATTTTAAATAGCCTATTAAGTAACTTATATTAGCCTCATTCAAGTTGATACTTCTGAATAGAATTGTATTCTTTGTTTCATTTTACTAAGACCTTTTATGAACATGTAAGATGTGGCACAAATCTGAAAAGAGGCGTTTATATCATATTACGTACTTGTATGACAATTCAAAAGAATTACTGAGAGGTTTTGTTTTCTTAGCTCAGGAGATTTTCAGTTGTGTTTCATTGAATTTGCAACACTGTTTTTGATGTTTCACCTATATTTGTTAGGATAAATTAAAATAGTCACAAATGAGACAATTGTTAACATAAAGTGAGACTATAGAGCTGTAACATTATTAAACATAGCATAACTTGGATAATTTGGTGTTGGAATAATTTAAAGAATAGTTCACCATAAAAATATCAAGCTCCTGAAGTTTGCAGATGACGCTACTGTCATCGGCCTCATCCAAGATGACGATGAGTCTGTATACAGAACGGCTGGCTCACTGGTGCAGTCAAAACAACCTGGAGCTGAACACACTCAAAACAGTGGAGATGTTTGTGGACTTTAGGAGGAACACCCCAACACTGACCACGCTCACCATTCTAAACAGCACTGTGGCAGCAGTGGAGTCATTCAGGTTCCTGGGTTCTACCATCTCACTGGACCTGAAGTGGGATACCCACATTGACTCAATTTTGAAAAAGACCCAGCAGAGGTTGTACTGCCACAGGCGCTGCTGATACAGTTTTACGCAGAAGTCATTGAGTCTGTCCTCTGCACTTCAATAACTGTCTGGTTTGGTGCAGCTATGAAATCGGACATCAGAAGACTGCAAAGGACAGTTCGGACTGCTTAGAGGACTATAGGTTGCCCCTTGCCCTCCCTTCAAGAACTGTACACTTCCAGAGTGAGGAAAAGGGTTGGAATAATCACTTTAGACCCCACTCACCCAGCCCACTACCTTTTTGAACTGTTGCCTTCTGGCCGACGCTTCAGAGCTCTGAGCACCAGAACCGTCAGGCACAGGAACAGTTTTTTCCCTCAGGCTATCCATCTCATGAACAGTTAAAACTGCCCCACTGAGCAATAATTAATGTGCAATACACAGCTTAGTCTATTTATATTTATCCAACATACCCTACCTCTTCTGCCATACATTCCCTTGCATCTGTATATAACAGATTTGTATATTGTGTGTGTGTGTATATATATACAGGTGCATCTCAATAAATTAGAATGTCGTGGAAAAGTTCATTTATTTCAGTAATTCAACTCAAATTGTGAAACTCGTGTATTAAATAAATTCAGTGCACACAGACTGAAGTAGTTTAAGTCTTTGGTTCTTTTAATTGTGATGATTTTGGCTCACATTTAACAAAAACCCACCAATTCACTATCTCAAAAAATTAGAATACATCACAAGACCAATAAAAAAAAATTTTTTAGTGAATTGTTGGCCTTCTGGAAAGTATGTTCATTTACTGTATATGTACTCAATACTTGGTAGGGGCTCCTTTTGCTTTAATTACTGCCTCAATTCGGCGTGGCATGGAGGTGATCAGTTTGTGGCACTGCTGAGGTGGTATGGAAGCCCAGGTTTCTTTGACAGTGGCCTTCAGCTCATCTGCATTTTTTGGTCTCTTGTTTCTCATTTTCCTCTTGACAATACCCCATAGATTCTCTATGGGGTTCAGGTCTGGTGAGTTTGCTGGCCAGTCAAGCACACCAACACCATGGTCATTTAACCAACTTTTGGTGCTTTTGGCAGTGTGGGCAAGTGCCAAATCCTGCTGGAAAATGAAATCAGCATCTTTAAAAAGCTGGTCAGCAGAAGGAAGCATGAAGTGCTCCAAAATTTCTTGGTAAACGGATGCAGTGACTTTGGTTTTCAAAAAACACAATGGACCAACACCAGCAGATGACATTGCACCCCAAATCATCACAGACTGTGGAAACTTAACACTGGACTTCAAGCAACTTGGGCTATGAGCTTCTCCACCCTTACTCCAGACTCTAGGACCTTGGTTTCCAAATGAAATACAAAACCTGCTCTCATCTGAAAAGAGGACTTTGGAACACTGGGCAACAGTCCAGTTCTTCTTCTCCTTAGCCCAGGTAAGACGCCTCTGACGTTGTCTGTGGTTCAGGAGTGGCTTAACAAGAGGAATACAACAACTGTAGCCAAATTCCTTGACACGTCTGTGTGTGGTGGCTCTTGATGCCTTGACCCCAGCCTCAGTCCATTCCTTGTGAAGTTCACCCAAATTCTTGAATCGATTTTGCTTGACAATCCTCATAAGGCTGCGGTTCTCTCGGTTGGTAGTGCATCTTTTTCTTCCACACTTTTTCCTTCCACTCAACTTTCTGTTAACATGCTTGGATACAGCACTCTGTGAACAGCCAGCTTCTTTGGCAATGAATGTTTGTGGCTTACCCTCCTTGTGAAGGGTGTCAATGATTGTCTTCTGAACAACTGTCAGATCAGCAGTCTTCCCCATGATTGTGTAGCCTAGTGAACCAAACTGAGAGACCATTTTGAAGGCTCAGGAAATTTTGCAGGTGTTTTGAGTTGATTAGCTGATTGGCATGTCACCATATTCTAATTTTATGAGATAGTGAATTGGTAGGTTTTTGTTAAATGTGAGCCAAAATCATCACAATTAAAAGAACCAAAGACTTAAACTACTTCAGTCTGTGTGCATTGAATTTATTTAATACACGAGTTTCACAATTTGAGTTGAATTACTGAAATAAATGAACTTTTCCACGACATTCTAATTTATTGAGATGCACCTGTATATATATATATATATATATATATATATATATATATATATATATATATATATATATATATATATAGAAAGTGAATGTATATATATATATATATATATATATATATTGTCTTATTGTGTATTTCTATATATACTTATATTTTCTATTCATTTTTTTTATTCTATTTTTTATTTATTTTATTTTTTTTAATCTCTGTCTTGTTGCTGTATTGTTTGTGCAGTGGAAGCTTCTGTCACCAAGACAAATTCCTTGTATGTGTAAGCATACTTGGCAATAAAGCTCATTCTGATTCTGATTCTGAAAATTCTCTCATCATTTACTCACCCTCATGCCATCACAGATGTGTATGACTTTCTTTCTTCTGCAGAACACAAACAAAGATTTTTAAAAGAATATCTCAGCTCTGTAGGTCCATACAATGCAAGTGAATGGTGACCAGAATTTTGAAGCTCCAAAAAGCACATAAAGGCAGCAAAAAAGTAATCCATATGAATCCAATGGCTAAATCCATACCTTCAGAAGTGATTTGATAGGTGTGGGTGTTTAATATTTAAGTCCTTTTTTTACTATAAATCTCCACTTTCACTTTCACATTCTTCTTTTGTTTTTGGTGATTCGCATTATTTGTGTATATTGCCACCTACTGGGCAGGGAGGGGAATTTATAGTAAAAAGGACTTAAATATTGATCGGTTTCTTACCTACACCTATCATATATAGATATAGATTTAACCACTGGAGTCTTATGGATTACTTTTATACTGCCTTTATTTGCTTTTTGGAGCTTTATAATTTTGGTACCCATTCACTTGCATTGAGATATTCTTCTAAAAGTTTGTGTCCAGCAGAAGAAAGAAATTCATACACATCTGGGATGGCATGATAGTGAGTAAATGATGAGATAATTTACATTTTTGGGTGAACTATCCCTTTAACTTGAGTCCTGAGTCAACCTGTGGGCCTCATAATTGACTCTGCATATTAAGCTGGTAAATGAGAAATAATTTTTAACATAGAAAAAATTACATACATCAGCTGTAAGTGAAAGTATCCATTTACTTTCCTTAAATCTTGTTGCAATCTAGGAGGAACAGTTTAGATATTGAAGATATTTTTTTGTAATTTTTGTTCCTATGGGAACAAATATTGTAGCACATTCGCAAAAATGCTGTGTAATATACAAATTCCATCTGTAGCCAAATGATCAGAGGAAATTCAGAACCTGTAACAGTCAGTGTAAGAACTGTATATCTTACAGGGCTTAATTTCCTTGCTAGGGGACATGCAGGAATTTTACCACTCTTATGTTCTCATTTGATCACAGCAGTTTGACCAAAGTGTCAATTCAAGTTGTTTAGCACAACAAATAACTGCTGGATTAGGTTGCTTCAGCTCAGGGCTGTTATGCTATACAGCCATCAACATACCTTATTTGTCATAAATAATATCAAAACTGACTTTGCAGTTTTGCTAAAGACAGTGCTTGTGTAATTCCATATAAATGGAACAGCCTGAAAATCCTTTAGGTCATTAAAGAAAACAACAGAAATGTATACGTTTTGTCATCTTATATCCACTGGTTGTGATGCACTGTCCATTAAATTACAGCTAAATGTAACCTAGACTATAGTCCTTACATGTCTGTATTGGCACATACAATATTTATATGCGCCTATAAAGGACAATAGGTGTCCTGTATGGAACATCTTCCTTTAGACCAAAATATGGGACTGTTGGAACCCAATACCTATTATGAATATAATAGATTGAAATCACTGAGATCACATTTTATCTCCATTCTGCTGGTTGATGTGAACATTAACTGAAGCTCCTGACCTGTATCTGCATGATTTTTAGATTGCACTGCTGCCACACGATTAGCTGATTAGATAATCGCATGAATAAGTGGGTATACAGGTGTTCCTAATAAAGTGCTCAGTGAGTATAATTTAATATTGAAATTTATTTTAGTTTTGAGAATATAATTCACTATAATTTAGACCATTCTGAACTAGATGTTTGAAACCACCAGGGGTGTCTGCAGCTGTACACACTGAGCACTCTGACTGACCTGAGAAACATTTTCCTTGACAATATTTACACAATTATAACGTGTATCCCCTATTTCTGTTGGCTGTTTAGAATCAGAACTAGCGATGCCTGATTTGCTAATGATTCATTCTTTCAGGTTCTTAAAACAAAACCAAAAAAAAAACCCAAAAAAAAGATCACTATCGATTCAGTCTGAAAATCATTTGGAGCACTTTCTCACTCAGTAAAACAGTATCAGGACACTTTAAAACACATAGAACAAACAGAGCACTGGATGAAGTGGATATGTACCTGCAATCAATTGAAACAAAAGGCTGCAGAGGTAACTTTGAGAAACTTCAACAATAGTGTGAGATTAAATGTAGGCACCCCTGAAACCAACACACAGTACAAAGCCATTGCTAGATAAAACGAGTATTTGTGCAATTAGACTTTTGATTCAAAACCTTATAGTTACTGAGGTATGCAGAATGTAGTCCTAGTGACAACTTTGGGAAAGGACAGAAGCTAGAAGACACACACCTCATTGAAAAACTGGGCTGGCACAGGCTGGTACTCATATATGCCAGATCTGATTATGAGATTTAGGCAGGGCAGCCACAGTGTCAGGATGCTGTGAACATTGTGTGCTCAGACTGGATACCCTGAATGCACTCAAAAAATGATTTTTTTGCTCCTTGTTGAATTTAGTTCCTTAAAATTTGCTAATTTAACACAATTCTTGAACTTAATATCATTGTGTGCTATCAATTTACAGTAAATCTGTAAAAGGGAAGGTCACTTAATCAATTTGAATTGCGACAACTTAAATAATTTTCATTGGCCATAACAAGATGTACATGATGTTAGGTTCCAAGAATGCCACACGGCACTTTTTACTGCAGTATTTACACTGGTGGTGTTGTGTTTGTTTTCCCTTTGGGTTTTGTGTCAAGTGAGTGCATAATTTTTTCAAAAAATATGATTGTTAGGGGGCCTGGGTAGCTCAGTGGCAAAAGACGCTGGCTACCACCCCCGGAGTTCGTTAGTTCAAATCCCAGGGCATGCTGAGTGACTCCAGCCAGGTCTCCTAAGCAACCAAATTGGCCCAGTTGCTAGGGAGGGTAGAGTCACATGGGGTAACCTCCTCGTGGTCACTATAATGTGGTTCGTTCTCAGTGGGGCGTGTGGTGAGTTGGGCGTGGATGCCGCAGTGGATGGCGTGAAGCCTCCACACACGCTATGTGTCCGTGGCAACGCGCTCAACAAGCCACGTGATAAGATGCACAGGTTGGTGGTCTCAGACGCGGAGGCAGCTGGGATTTGCCCTCCGCCACCCGGATTGAAGCAAATCACTACGCGACCACGAGGACTTAAAAGCGCATTGGAAATTCCAAATTGGGCAAAACAAATATGGTTGTTGAGTGTCACAGTCATTGTTTTTATGTTGGATGTTAAGGATCCCACATGCCTGGTTGGAAAGCTTACAAGCTTACAGCTTTTTACATATATAACAACAAATGTTTACCCATATGTTTATGTTTGAGTGTGCTCTTTGAGAACCAAATTAAACTGTTCAGAGCAAATAGAATAAAATGTCATGGTGTGTTTTAGTTCAAAGATTAAATAAGTACTGGATAGTGTATGGTTAGGAGGTCACTATCACAAAAAAAAAAAAAATCAGTAAAACAAAGGTGAAGCGGGCTGAATTACATGGCAACTTACCAAATAATTACTGGTAAATACATTAAATATATAAAATAAATAAATGAATTCCAGAGAGCCGTGCAAAAAAATATTTTTAATACCTGCAATTTCTCCTACATTCATTACAATGGAAAAGGAGGGCGAAACAGAAGTAAAAAAAACAAAACAAATGCATTACATCAAAAGTGGCCAAAAGGTCAAGAAAGAAGTAAAGGGTATAGTATATCTATTTCATATTTGTGGACAGGGGCTTTGTTTACTCACAATCCCACAGAATAAATCACATGAATCTGGGTCATTGATAGTTTGCATTTGTCTCAGCTTTGTCTGATTTTGAATAGAGTGTCAAGCAGAGTGGGAGCACAATTCATGAAAGTCATGAAAAAGTACACCTGATATGTCCATATTTCCCTTTCATTTTAAGTGTCTCTAAAGTTACTGTATTTTACACTGAGATTGCTCAAGGAGTAGGCTTGCAGTAACTCCCCCAGTGAGAAGTTGAAAAAGGTTACATTATACAAGACAAAATCCACCTGTGCTGTTGTCTCCATTCATTCATTGTCTCCAGATGTCATGCATTGGAGTGTTAAATGTTTATTCAAATCTTTCTTCCAAAGACTCCTAAACCTCCAAATATCAGGTTTGCTGAGGTCCAGGAAAGCAGTAAAAAGTCATGAGAACTTTTCCAAGTTGAGATAGTATGTAACTAATGACTGACCTTGGTCACTGACCTTGCTACACTGTCCTATTTTTAATCAGTATCTTTGTCCCTGATTTTTAGTAAAACTATGTAAACCAGGGGTTTTCAAACTGGGGGCCACAAGGGGGTGCTAGGGGGTTTGCAGAAAATTTCAGAGAAGTTGTCATTATTATAGAATAGTTTGTACTTGTTTTGTATCTTTCTAGGCAGTTTCTTGTCTCTGAACCATATGGTCAGTAATATTTGTTTGATGTCAATTCCTTACATTACATTTTCCTTACATGTAAATGAAAGTATTTTTTTTTTTAATAAAGGCACATTCATTTTTCTGTTAAAACTTTTGTATTATTTGAGCTGTAAACTTTAAATTTTCATTTTAACAGTCATTTTAGGGTTTACAGCTTACTGTCATCATAGCAACAAAGTTGTAAAACTGGGTATAGCATTGCACAGAAAATTTAGCAATTTTATTACACTACAATCAAGTTAACACATATTGTTTACATCTTGTGGCTATCCTTTTGAAATAGTGAATATTTAAACCTGTTTGGATTGGGTCCCATTCACTTCCATTGTAAGTACCTCACTGTAACCCAGATTTTTGCTTTTTTAAAGAAAAGGAAGAAAAAGTCTAAAATCAAAAATTTGTATGCCACAAATGCTGTCGATTGAGCTTAACTTGTATTGAACCTGGAATATTCCTTTAATTCTGTTGTTTCCAGGTTGCTCTTCTATCCACATTCTGTAGTTTTTCATTAACCAGTCTCTTTAATGTTCATTATTAAGGTTTCTGGATTTAATCCATTTTTGTCTGGAATTGCATCCTCAATTGTTGTGACCATTTGTAACATGAAATAAATTGATGTGAACATTAACTGAAGCTCCTGACCCATATCTGCCTGATTTTATGCATTGCACTGCTGTCACACGATTGGCTGATTAGATAATTGCATGAATAAGTAAGTGAACAGGTGTTCCTAATAAATTGCTCACCATATGTAGACTAAAGCAGCCTTTTCTTTAAGACAAATATGACTAGATTCTTCATTTTATATCTCATTTAAAAACATAACAATACTATTCTATTACTACTATTTGTCCCCTCTGGCTAAACAGTATGAATATAATGCCATTATTAGTTATTTATGTGCAGTCATGTTTTCAAATTATTAAACTAAGTAAGTGTTAAGGGCCTGTGTTTAAACAAAGATATTTTATTAACTTTAAGATTGACTAATGTCTTTGAAATCCATCCTGGATTAACTGCAGAAGTTGCATTGTCCTTTGTTAGTTGGCTGATGAAGGCTTTTAAATGATAGTCTATGTATTCCACTTCAAGTGTGTTGTCCATCAATAGACAAAGGTGATGCAGGCAGAGATCAATGAGGTGCATCGCAGTTCAACCGGCAGGTCATTTCGGTGGGGTCCAATGTCCATGTCTTACAATTGGAGTTGGCATCCGTTCATCCTCTGAAGTCAAAAGACTGAAGTAATGTCTGGCTACAACCGGCTGTAGTTTGTCGTCATCTTTCAGTGACATGTAGCAGTGGAGTCCGACACCAAGCAGGAACGGAGCTGGATCTGGCCGGCTCTGGTAACCGACATGGAAACAAATAGAATAATATTAGCGTAGATGCCATTCAATTTTATGCAGAGTTATAGATCATGATAGATGTTTCTGGTTCCAGCAGACCTAACTAAAGCAGCCTAATTGTGAGTTGATGAACAAATTAGGTGTATGCATGGCTAAATAGATGAGTCTTTAGTCTAGACTTAAACTGAGTGAGTGTGTCTGCATCCTGAACAGTGTTAGGGAGACTATTCCATAGTTTAGGAACCATGTATGAAAATGATCTACCTCCTTTTGTGGATTTTGATATTCTTGGAATTATTAACAAGCCATAATTTTGTGATCATAATGAACGTGACGGAATATAGCGTGTCAGAAGATCACAAGTACTGTGGAGCTAGACCATTCAAAGCTTTGTATGTAGTTAACAGAATTTTAAAATTAATACGAAATTTAACAGGTTGCCAATGTAACGACGATAAAATGGGGCTAGTATGATCATATTTCTTGGTTGTAGTCAGCACTCTGACAGCTGCATTTTGAACCAATTGAAGTTTATTTATTGATCTTGCTGGACATCCTCCCAGTAATGCATTACAATAATCTAGTCTTGAGGTCATGAACGCATGAATTAGTTTTTCGGCATTAGCAACAGAGAGCATGTGTCGTAACTTAGCAATATTTCTGAGGTGGAAGAACGCTGATCTACAAACATTGGAAATTAGATTTTCAAAGGACAGATTGGTAACAAATATAACACCTAAATTCTTTGCTGTAGAGGATGACGTAACAGTACATCCATCGAGAGGGAAATTATATTTTAGCAGCTTATTTTTAGAGGTTTTTGGTCCAATAATTAGTACCTCTGTTGTTATGAGAGTTTGGAGTAACAAAAAATATGCCGTCACATCAAAAACTTCCATGAAATAATATATATAATCTGTAGATCAGGATGTGTCAGGCAGTAGTGATGTTTTCAAGCCCAGTGAAATGCTTACCTGTCAGGGTCAAACTCTCCTGTATTTCTGGCTAGACCCATGTAGTTCTGCATCTCCAAAGTCCGATGCTCCTCCCTCTTTGTGAGGTAATTTCTCTACAGCTGATCCTGAGCTTCCATCATGCTTTTCAGCACCTGCAGAAAAGTTCAACATGCAAGACGAAACTACACTGACAAAAAGTTTTATCAAGAGAAATTCATGATAAATCCATAATACAAAGAGCTACCATTTGTTGCTCTTCCACATTCATTGACATGGTGCTCACACGTGTTTTGAATTCATCCACCTGCACAAAAGAGGAAGAACAGATGCATCTAAATGGTTCTGCATCAACTAAAACTGCTTAAACATAACTAAGCGGATGTTAAAGCAAGCTACAAAACTATCAGGTTAAACACAGATGTAAGCAATCAGTAGTGACAGGTCTTGACTCTGCCAACTTTCTGTGTACCAACTTTGTCTATACCTCCTGCATAAATGAGCTGATGGTGTGTCTAAGCTCAGAGGTCAGTCTCTCACTGTCTGTTGGGATCTGTGGTTCAGTCTGCTCAGGTAAACAGTTCTGCATCTGACTGAACTGCTCCTCACCTGGACTTACTGAACAAACAGGGAGGCATGAAGACACAGGGAACAGTGCAGTTGTCTTAACACAATTTATAATCACTTCTTCCAAAGCTTTGGGCTCAGTGCTTATGACAATGAGTGCATTACATGAACACCAATACACTAAAAATCAGCACAAGAAAACCGTATTAAGATGACATTTGAAATCATTGAATTATGTCAAAATGTAAACAGGCATGCACACAACACTTGTGCACATTGAACTGCAATTCAGGCCTTTCAATTAAAAACATTATGGATTTTAAATATAATCTTAAATAGTCATAATTTTATATTTTATCCTCAGAAACCAAAAATAAATAAATACATTTGATAGAGGTACTGGTATTGGCCTTGATACTACTTGGTATCAGATCAAAAACTAAATTAGTGGTGTTTTTTGTCAGATAAACTCATTTTAAAAAGTTGATTGAACAATCTAATGTAGAGAAAGCTGAGATTACTTACAGTAAATCAATCAATAAAGTAAAGTTTATGTAATTTAAGTCTGATTAACTTAAACATTTAACCAATGAGCACATACAATGTCAAGTTTGGTGGTGAAGTTAGCACTTACAGGCTTTTAGGCAAGCTTAGTAATATTTTCATCAGGATGTTGGGTAGTACTGTATGTTACTATATACTGACCTTCCCTAAATTGACCTTACTAGTTGACAACATAAATGTTTTTGCTACATAGGATTGTCCATTTATTGGATTTTCCTGTGGAAACATTGTGAACCTCTGTGAAATGTAACCAGCAGTTTTTCTTTTGTAAGTCTGTAAAGCCAGGCCTCCCACAGACATGGAAAATCAGGAAATGTCAGGTCCAACTTTATTTTTTTAAGCTGGTACAACTAATTTTCCTGAAGTTGAGTAAACTCAAAAATGCTTTGCAGCTGGTTGCTTTACTTTTTTACGTTTACTTTACTGAATATTAAGCCACCTAAACACTAATTAAAACACCAGGAAATGTAAATATTTGTGTTTTCTGTTACCACACTGTTTCAAAGCCCTGTCTTTGAGTTTGTCTCTATTATGGGCTCTTAATCATATGTAAAACCACCTCACATTGACAACCCAGAAACCAGCTCAGGTTTCCTTGCCAGTGTTTTCCTGCTGCCAGGGTTACACTGTAGTACAGTATTTCAACCGGACAGAGAAACACAATGGCTTCTTGCCTGCGGCAATGCATTTTATGAATGCCTGAAGATTTTCACAGTTAACATAGCCTATTTGTCTTGATGGGTGAATCTCATGAAAATTATCAAGAAAGGTCTGGGTTACAGTTCACCCCCAAATCCACTGAAAAACAAACAAAACAATACAAGAAATTAAACTTTGCCAAAATACATTTTGAAGACCATTAGTATTTTTCAGTATTTCCATTACAATTAAGCCCCTCCCCCCTTTGTTTGTAGCCTACTGTAATGCAAATTAAGGTACTTAATGCAAGTAAAGTTGTAATTAATTATAATTTTATTTCTCTCCAACAGCAGATTCATACTTCCAGTGAGCCTTCTGTGTCCATCGACTAGAATGATAACACTAAACTGACAGGAAAGATCCCACAAGCTATTCCATACTTCAACATCTAGACAGACCAGGGACTTATGCAAGGATACAATTTGATGACTTCAGTTCGGCTTTTACAGTTTTTCTCAATCGCTTCGTCTCAATTCTCGAATGAGAATAATTTTCAAAACAATAAGTTCAAATCTCTGAACAATTAGTTTCTTGTTCACACCAGATTTGAATTGCTTATTCATTTAAGCAAATTGCACGTGTTCTGGCACATGTGTGCAAAAGAGTAAGTACAACTGTCTACAATTTGCACAATAACTAAATGCACATGGCTTGCTGATCAAAACTGATGAGTTGATTCTCAGTGAAATTGTCATACTCTTCACAGCTTCTAAACATTTGTTCATCGTGTGAGCCATCACATGCAAAATGATCCATTCAATTATCAAAATCATTCAGACATACATGTATATTTCATAAATATCTATGACATGGAATGTTTGTGATGCCTGCTAAATCTCTTTCCAGACCAACAAGAGCGACAGGATGTCCACCAAGAAGATGGAAACTTGTAGTGTTATGTACTATGAGGAGGTACAATTTATTGTTTTTTTTTTATAGAACTACTGTAGGTTTTTTCATTGTTGCTGTTTTTTTTTTTTTTTTTTTTTTTTTTTTTGCATGGATGTCATTTTGTGGCAATTTTCTGTTCACTATATATGACTTTACATCTAAGAATTGTGTAAAAATGGACATGAAAATGTGAATGTTCTGTTTACATGTAACACATTGCTATAAAAATAAATTTACTGTATACATACAAATGTGCATATCCTTTTTCTGTGTACTACAGTATTGTACAGTATTGACTTTTTCCAGTAAACTTTTACCTACTTTTGAAATTGGTATCTAAAAAGCTCAGTGTGATACACAATAGCGTTCAGCTAGACAAAACTGGCATTCTTGTATAGTACAATAAGCAGTCAGTGTCAACAAAAAAGTCGAACAAAAATTAAATTTGTACATAACAAACATTTCCAGGGGTCAACCATGGTGAAAAAGCATCTAAACATTTTGACCAGTATGGCTCACACGATGACAAAAACGATGGTAGCATTGGCCAATTTACTGACACAATAACTATGAATTAAATGTTTTGAGTGAGTTACTACATTTTGCAGACATGCAACAGAGTTGTGATGTCCCATAAAACAGTTGTGACAATTGCACTTACAGTTTAGAGACTGTTCCAAAAAATGAGCCAAAACGTTTAAGAAAAACTGTAACACCATCAACCCCGCTCTCCTATGGACTAAATTGAACCAGCTCTCTGTTCTCGGCTTTATCTGTCAGTGGATCACCAGCTTTCTGACAGACAGGCAGCAGCTAGTGAGGATGGGGAAATTCACCTCCAGCACATGTACAATCTGCACTGGTGCCCCCCAGGGATGTGTGCTCTCCCCACTACTCTTCTCCCTCTACACAAATGACTGCACTGCCAAGGTCTGTCAAGCTCCTGAAGTTCGCAGACAACACTATAGTCATCAGCTTCATTCAAGATGATGATGAGTCTGCATACAGAAGGGAGGTTGAACAGCTGGCCGTTTGGTGCAGTCAAAACAACCTTGAGCTGAACATGCTTAAAACAGCAGAGATGGTAGTGAACACCCCAACATTAACCCAGCTCACCATTCTAAAGAGCACTGTAGCAGCAGTGGAGTCATTCAGGTTCCTGGGCACTACCATCTCACAGGACCTGAAGTGGGAGACCCAAATAGACTCAATTTTGAAAAAGACCCAGCAGAGGTTGTACTTCATTCACCATTTAAGGAAGTTCAACCTGCCACAGGCGCTGCTGATACAGTTCTATTCAGAAGTCATTGAGTTTGTCCTCTTCACTTCTATAACTGTCTGGTTTAGTTCAGCTACCAAGTCAGAAGACTTCAAAGGATAGTTCGGACTGCTGAGAGGATTATTGGCGCTTCCCTACCCACCCTGCTAGAACTG
This sequence comes from Myxocyprinus asiaticus, assembly GCF_019703515.2. Taxonomy (NCBI): domain Eukaryota; kingdom Metazoa; phylum Chordata; class Actinopteri; order Cypriniformes; family Catostomidae; genus Myxocyprinus; species Myxocyprinus asiaticus. Next base: position 45,953,774 of record NC_059349.1, on the reverse strand, counting down.
TACACATCCAGAATGACGAAAAGGGCTGGTAAAATCACTCTTCACCCCATTCACCCAGCACACTTCCTCTTCTATCTGTTGCCCTCTGGTGGGCGCTACAGAGCACTGAGCACCAGAACAGCCAGGCACAGGAACAGTTTTTTCCCTCAGGCCATCCACCTCATGAACAGTTAAAACTGCCCCCAAATTCTTTGGGTCAATACAACCATGTGCAATATTCAATCCATCCATTCTTACTTACACTACTGGTCATAAGTTTTGAAATACTTGACTGAAATTTTTCTCATGATCTTAAAAATCTTTTGATCTGAAGGCGTATGCTTAAATGTTTGAAATTAGTTTTGTAGACAAAAATATAATTGTGCCACCATATTAATTTATTTCATTTTAAAAATAAAATTTAATTAAAAAAAAAAAAAAAATTTATAATTTTTTTTTAAATTGATGACTTGGACCAAATAATAAAGAAAAGCAGCCACTAAGTGCCCAACATAGATGGGAACTTAATACTGTTTAAAAAGCATCCCAGGGTGATACCTCAAGAAGTTGGTTGAGAAAATGTCAAGAGTACATGTCTACAAATTATAGGCAAAGGGTGACTACTTTGAAGATGCTAAAATATAACATAGTTTTGATTTATTTTGGATTTTGTTTAGTCACAACATAATTCCCATATTTCCATTTATGTTATTCCATAGTTTTGATGACTTTACTATTATTCTAAAATGTGAAACAAATTATAATAAAGAATGAGTGTTTCAAAACTTTTGACCAGTAGTGTATATCTATATTTCATTTATATTCTTTAACATATCCTACCTCTTCTTCAATACATTACATCACCTGCACATAACTGTATATAAAATATTTTAACAACATTATTGTGCTATTGTATATTTCTCTTTTTTTTTTTTTTTATCTGTCATATCTTTTTTTTATGTCACTATATGTATATATGTTTAAAGGTATATGTTTGTATGTACCGTTGAAGTCAGAAGTTTACATACACTTAGGCTGAAGTCATTAAAACTCATTTTTGAACCACTCCACACATTTCATATTAGCAAACTATAGTTTTGGCAAGTCATTTAGGACATCTGCTTTGTGCATGACAGGAGTAATTTTTCCAACAATTGTTTAAAGACATTGTATCACTTTTAATTGACTATATCGCAATTCTAGTGGGTCAGAACTTTACATATATTAAGTTAACTGTGCCTTTAAGCAGCATGGAAAATTCCAGAAAATGATGTCAAGCCTTTAGGCAATTAGCCAATTAGCTTCTGATAGGCTAACTGGAGTCAATTGGAGGTGTACCTGTGGATGTATTTTAAGGCCTACCTTCAAACTCAGTGCCTCTTTGCTTGACATCATGGGAAAATCCAAATAAATCAGCCAATACCTCAGAAAAAAATAAATAAAATTGTGGACCTCCACAAATCTGGATCATCCTTGGGAGCAATTTCCAAATGCCTGAAGATGCCACGTTCATCTGTACAAACAATAGTATGCAAGTATAAACACCACGGGAACACCATGGGACGCATTCCGTCTCCTAGACATGAATGTAGTTTGGTGCAAATCAATCCCAGAACAACAACAAAGGACCTTGTGAAGATGCTGGAGGAAACAGGTAGACGAATCAAATCAAATCAAATCACTTTTATTGTCACACAACCATATACACAAGTGCAATAGTGTGTGAAATTCTTGGGTGCAGTTCCGAGCAACATGGCAGTCATGACAGTGATGAGACATATACCAATTTACAATAAATTTCAGATTTACACAACACAATTTAAAATCTAATATACACATAATTACACACAACACAATATACAAATAATAACATACAGTGTACATTATACAATACACACAATATAGAATATACATTATACAATAAAAAATAGTATATATATTATATATAAAATGTACAGTAGGTTGAATTGTACTGTATTGACATTCAGGCTGTTGGCTGATAGTCAGTTGCCAGTGTTTTGTTAAGAGAGATATAATTATGACAGTCCAATGTGAGATATATAAGATTAATAAAGTGCAGTGCTGATGTATATTGATCGTGAGAGATCAAGAGTTCAAAAGTCTGATTGCTTGGGGGAAGAAGCTGTCATGAAGTCGGCTGGTGCGGGTCCTGATGCTGCGATACCGCCTGCCTGATGGTAGCAGTAAGAGCAGCCCATGGCTCAGGTGGCTGGAGTCTCTGTTGATCCTCTGAGGTTTTTTCACACACCGCCTGGTATATATGTCCTGGAGGGAGAGAAGCTTACCTCCGATGATGTGTCTGGCAGTTCGCACCACCCTTTGCAGGGCTTTGCGGATGTGGGTGGTGCTATTGCCGTACCAAGCGGCGATGCAGCCAGTCAGGATGCTCTCTACAGTGCTGGTGTAGAACCGTGTGGTGGTTCATTCCAAACTTCCTCAGCCGTCTCAGGAAGAAGAGGCACTGATGAGCCTTCTTCACAATGGCCTCTGTGGACAGACCATGTGAGTTCCTCAGTGATGTGGACACTGAGGAACTTGAAGCTGCTGACTCTCTCCACTGGTGCTCCATTGATGGTGATGGGACTGTGTTCTCTATCTCTTCTCCTGAAGTCCACCACAAGCTCCTTTGACTTACTGACATTGAGGGAGAGGTTGTGCTCCTGACACCAGCGTGTCAGATTGTGCACCTCCTCTCTGTAGGCTGTTTCATCATTGTCAGTGATCAGACCTACCAACGTCATATCATCAGCAAACTTAATGATGGCATTGGCGCTGTGTGTTGCCACACAGTCATGTGTGTACAGGGAGTACTGGAGTGGGCTGAAAACACAAGCTGTTTAAGCCCAGAGCCTGGAGTTTCTCATCAAGCTTGGAGGTCACTATGGTGTTGAATGCTGAGTTGTAGTCTACAAACAGCATTCTCACATAAGTGTTCCTTTTTTCCAGGTGGGAGAGAGCAGTGTGTATTGTAGATGCTATGGCATCATCAGTGGAGCGGTTGTTGCAGTAAGCAAACTGCAATGGGTCCAGTGATGGAGGCAGCACAGAGCAGATGTCATCTCTGATTAGTCTCTCAAAGCATTTGCTGATGATGGGGGTCAGAGCAACAGGACGGCAGTCATTTAAGCAAGTGATTTTGGATTACTTTGGTACAGGCACGATGGTGGATGTTTTAAAGCATGTGGGGACCACAGACAAGGAGAGGGAAAGGTTGAAAATGTCCGTAAAAACACCAGCCAGTTTGTTCGCGCACGCTCTGATGTGGCCCGGAATGCCGTCTGGACCCGCGGCTTCACGGATATTCACCCGTCGGAAGGATCGGGTTACATCCACTACAGAGACGGAGAGTGAACTAACCTCTATAGCTTCGGCCGTGAGAGCTCTCTCCACGAGAGCGGTGTTATTTCCCTCGAAACATGCATAAAAAGTATTTAGTTCCGTATCTATATCCACAGTAAAACGAGTCCTATATCAACATAACCTGAAAGGCTGCTCAGCAAGGAAGAAGCCGCTGCTCCAAAACCGCCATAAAGACAGACTACAGTTTGCAAGTGCACATGGGGACAAAGATCTAACTTTTTGGAGAAATGTCCTCTGGTCTGATGAAACAAAAATTGAACTCTTTGGCCATAATGACCATCATTATGTTTGGAGGAAAAAGGGTGAAGCTTGCAAGCCGAAGAACACCATCCCAAACGTGAAGCATGGAGGTGGCAGCATCATGTTGCGGGGGTGCTTTGCTGCAGGAGGGACTGGTGCACTTCACAAAATAGATGGCATCATGAGGAAGGAAAATTATGTGGATACATTGAAGCAATATCTCAAGACATCAGCCAGGAAGTTAAAGCTCGGTCACAAACGTATCTTCCAAATGGACAATGACCCCAAGCATACCTCAAGTTGTGGCAAAATGGCTTAAGGACAACAAAGTCAAGGTACTGGAGTGGCCATCACAAAGCCATGACCTCAATCTGGCAGAACATTTGTGGGCAGAACTGAAAAAGCATGTGTGAGCAAGGAGGCCTACAAACCTGTCTCAGTTACACCAGTTCTGTCTGGAGGAATGGGCTAAAATTCCAGCCACTTATTGTGAGAAGCTTGTGGAAGGGTACCAAAAACATTTGACCAAAGTTAAACAATTTAAAGGCAATGCTACCAAATACTAACAAAGTGTATGTAAACTTCTGACCCACTGGGAGTGTGATGAAAGAAATATAAGCTGAAATAAATCATTCTCTCTAGAATTATTCTGACATTTCACATTCTTAAAATAAAGTAGTGGTCCTAACTGACCTAAGACAGGGAATGTTTTCTACAATTAATTGCCAGGAATAGTAAAAAAAGTTTAAATGTATTTGGCATTGACTTCAATGCATTTTTGTATAAGATGTATGTAAACTTCTGACTTCAACTGTATATCTCCTTATCCTTATTTCCATAGTAAAGCTCTGACATTCTACACACATCTTAGATCAGCTGCCCTTATGACAATGAAAGGACAAACAAAAACACAAACTTAAGTTGTCAGCACACCAACATATAAATCAAATCACCTTTTATGAACACTTTTACCAGCAATGAAGCTGTTGTTGTCAGTTCTACAAACTGAAAACAAAAGCTGTGCTACTTCTACATTTTCACCTCCATGATCACCTCTCAGTCTACAAACAAAGCATCAAACATTACAGTGCATTACATTTACACACAATAGATTATGGACTAGCAGGTTAAGTTGAGATAACAGCAGTATTGTGTGACAACAGTAAAGGTTGGAAAATATATAAGTTTCTATTTTAATACATACTGTTACCTCAGTGGAAAGCGATTGATGTTTGCTACCTTTTGGTACATTATCTGTAGAATAAATATTAACAGGTGTGGATGTAAATTCATGAAACAGAATACATCTTTAAAGACATATAATGCAAATACCTTTCACGAATATCTATTCCCCCAAAGATTATAATGTTGTACCTAATAAAATATGGCATCCCTTGAAACACTGAAAGTGCCAAGAAATAAATTACTCACAAACATGACACACATTTGCCCTGAGAACACACTGTTGAGTTCATAGCATCTCAGGGTGTTGAGTCCGAAAGCCAGTGTAAATAGCAGTAGTGTGTATTTGTTGTACCTGAAAATGAGAGATTTTTATTTTTACCATCTACACTCTGAAAGTACTTTGCAATCATTCCCCCAATGTGAATACACATTACAGTTGTGATATAAAGAATGGCATGCAGACATACCTGATTAGTTGGTGTCTATACGCACCATGTACTTGGATGCACACACTCTGTCCCACTGCACACAGTGTCCTTGTGCAAGGAGAGCCCCTCAGGCCATCCGTTATCCAGCATCTGGTATAGAGTTCTTCACCTCTGTTGCCAGCTCATCATCAGTACAGGTGCTATCCAATGCTCTAACTGATATATTGTCAGCCAACCTCCTAAACAATGTTGCTCAAGAGACTCCCAGTAGTTTGGCAACACATTTCAGAGGCAGCTCAAGTTCAATAAGGGGTAAGAGTGTTTTTTGACATTTTAAATCTTGGAAAAAGCTTCTAACTTAAAAAAAATAAAATACAAATACAAATAAAATAAACAATTTACAATGTATAATTTAATTTTGAATCCACCAGAGGAATAAAATAAAATTTAAAAAAAATTACAAGAAAAGTCAAACTATATAAAATGTGAAATTGCACTTACTTTTTGATTCTTGTTTCCTCAGTTTCTATGGGTCCAAAAGGAGTTCTATACGTGCTCCTGTCCACATAAATGAATGGATGACATAACAGCCCTTTGAAAAGGTGCAATGCAGGCTCTTTTTTGTACCTATGGAGCAAGATCATCTTGAGCATTTTAAATAATAAATGCCGTATCTGATGCTGCAACTCTGGGCAGATGCTACATGCATGCGCACAGGGGAGGGGGTAGGTTGAAACAGGTGGTTGCTATGGGAACATGACCTGAGGACTTCACCTGTCAATCAACATTGCTCTCAACTGTTCATTAATGTGCAGAGTTTGAATGAAAATGAAAGAAAAAAATACTAATTTGAAGAGTTCATGTAACCAGAAATACTGAGATAGAGAATTAAAAACCACTTTTATTTCAGTGATCCTCACGGCTTTATACTTGATTCAAAGTCAAATAAAAAACAATAAGGTTTTAAAACTCGCAGAAAAAAAGTTGAACGTTTTTTCCTAAAGCCGCCTTTTCTCTGCATCCGGCAAACGACAGACTATAGACCGGAAGTCATTCAATTCCAATGGAGAGTCGCCGGGGGCTGAGTGAGTTTCCGACCGTTTCCGGATGCGACATTTTCGGATCCGATTTGAGCCTCGAAAAATATTTCAACTCGTGCGACTAGACCGTATACGACCACCCGACCGGAAGTGATGTATTCATGCAAAACTATCAGCGCGAATTGAGAAATATCAATAGATTTTTTTTCCTAAACTTTTTTCTAAACGCCTAATACTTCTGTATTTTGGACAATTTATAAAGTAGAAGTCAGAAATGATTTTTTACAATGCAAATCTCACAAAAAGCTTTTAGAATTACAGTAAACTTGTGATTAAATGTGTACATGTGTCATTTATTTCTGCACACACAAAACCTACATATTTAAAATCACATTTATGCATTTTTTTTATTCATATTTGCTGAATTAGGGTTGTTGTTGCTCTTAATTATCATAATATTAACTATAAAAAACAGTAATAATGATAAATTATTCTATTAATAATAAATACTGAGTGAATATTAATCCTGAATTGTATTGAATATATTCATCTGCTCAACAAAATCACACACAGTAACGTCATTCTGAGGGAAACCTTTGCTAGCTTCTCCTTCAATGAACAAAATCTATTGCGAGCAAAATGACAATTAATCACGTCTGCCACTAGAGGGAGAAATACGACAGTCGTATGCGAATGTTGGAGACAGTAGGCGTTTTTAATATGCGTTCTTGGTATTGAGAAACGCACAACGAAAAGGCTCACAAGGGCGACTGGACATTCAAATTTAATTGGTCTTTCCTCTGGAGGTGTGGTTATATTTGAATTATGTGTTCTTATTGGCTGGTCGAGTGACAGCTACGTTTTAGACACGCCCCTTCTGTCTAGGTTAAGTTTTCTCACCAAACAACTAGGAGGTCTACGAACATATCGTTGTAAACTTAAAAATGTATTAATTTTTCGATCTTTACCACGTGCTTGGATTTAGTTGCTATAAATTTCCCCGTTGTTTGTAAAAGACGGAGCCAAGAGGAGGATCGCTGGGAATTCTGAGGAGTTTGAGTGAGTATGATGAGTGAAGTTTGGACCGTAACGGCCGTTAAGATACAGAGAGCTGCACGCGCTAACTGGCTAACACAACAAAATAAACAATAAACAGCTAAAATATTAAATTAAACTGCAGAGAGCGTGGAATTAGCAAACATGGTTTTATAAAATCGGAAAACTCTTACGCCGTTGGTCCTGACATAAGCAGTGCTTTCATTGATAGGGGGATGTTCCGTTTCTATAGTTTGATTTTTAAATGTAAAAATAATTTAGTTTCTGTTTGTACCCTAAAAGTTATGATGAAATACAATAAGTGGTATTTGGTTTATTTTAAGATATGTTGAATTGTAATGTTTGTGTTTTTCATCTTTTTTTTTTTTTTTTCTAGGTTTGTCAAGAAGTTAGTTTTACACCTATTTCAGGTAGGTCTATTTATATTATTTATACTTTATACCACCAGGATGTGATTTATAAATGTTTTTCTTGCTTGAACATGGGCCTGATTATACTGTTTGCTTTGAGAGTGTCAATATACTGCTTTATGCATGGGGACTGACATGGTTGAGTGGCGTTGGCTGTTGCTTTCAAAGCTGTGTTTCCAGAATTCAGATTTTTACGTTGCCATACAGTATTATTTCTGTCTACCTTATTTGCTTTTGATAATCTATCTATCTGTCTTTATGTCCTTATGTTATTTTATATTTATATTGGCACAATATACTGGAAAACTCATTGCTGAATCTGGCAAATATTTGTTAGTAATTGCTTACTAGGCCACTTTGTGTATGCTTAGTGTTTGTAAGGTGGTCTATAAAAAGGGAGTACTTCAATTTCAGCTGTCAAGTGACCGTTATTTATTGTGATGACTGTGAAGTCATCATCACATCCTGTGTGTCATGGAGGATGTGCTGATGATTTTGGCTACATTCACACAAATCTTTTTTTATTTTATTTATTTATTTTGACGCTGTCACTCAAATCCATTTAGGTTTTTGTAGTCTGAACAGGACAAAAATACATTAAATCAGATTTTTACAAGCCTCATGGAATCCGATTAAAATCTGGTTTTACTTAATGTGTCTCTGTCTGAATGGTCAGATTGGATTTCATGTGTTGTTTTTTTTTTTTTTCGTCATTTACTGTGTGCAACGGTTGTTATCCACCTTTTTCCTGAGGGTCTTACTGGGGAAACGAATGTGGGTGGGACTTCTGCCGGAAGTCGTTCTATAGCATTCCCTAGCTCTGGCTAAAGGCATTTTAGACCCTGTTTACAGCTGAGATGTGTTTCGGATGATCCGATTGCAAATGGTCAGTGCTAATATAGTTGTAAATGGGGTGCAAAATATTTTAAAACACATACAGAAGTAGTCAAAAACGACATCGCATTTGAGGTTTAAAACTAGAGCCCGACCAATATGGGATTTTTGAGACCGATACCAATTTTAGAGGGGGAAAAATTCACCAATTACCGATATTGTGGCCGATATAGCTAATTTTTGAGTTGGAATGAAAATCTAAATAAAATAAAATCACTTTTATTGTCACACAACCATATACACAAGTGCAGTAGTGGGTGAAAGTCTTGGGTGCAGTTCCGAGCAACATAGCAGGCATGACAGTGATGAGACGTATACCAATTTACAATAAACAGATTTACACATCACAATTTACATATCTAATATACACATAATTACACACAATATACAAATAATAATATACAATGTACAGTATACAATACACATACAATATAGAATACACATTATACAATAAAAATAGTATATATAGTATATATAAAATATACAGTAGGTTGTATTGTACTGTATTGACATTCAGGCTGTCGGTTGATAGTCAGTTGCCAGTGTGTTGTTAAGAAAGAATATAATTTAAGACAGTCCAGTGTGAGATAATAAGATTAATAAAGTGCAGTGCTGATGTATATTGATTATGAGAGATATACATCAGCACTATACATCAGCACAGATTAAAGTGCAGTGCTGATGTATATTGATTGAAGTCTGATTGCTTGGGGGAAGAAGCTGTCATGAAGTCGGCTGGTGCGGGTCCTGATGCTGCAATACCGCCTGCCTGATGGTAGCAGTGAGAGCAGCCCATGTCTTGGGTGGCTGGGGTCTCTGATGATCCTCCGAGCTTTTTTCATACACCGCCTGGTATATATGTCCTGAAGGGAGAGAAGCTCACTTCCGATGATGTGTCTGGCAGTTCGCACCACCCTTTGCAGGGCTTTGCGGTTGTGGGCGGTGCTATTGCCGTACCAAGCAGCGAAGCATCCTGACTGGCTGCACTCTACAGTGCTGGTGTAGAACCGTGTGGCGGTTCATTCCAAACTTCCTCAGCCGTCTCAGGAAGAAGAGGCGCTGATGAGCCTTCTTCACAATGGCCTCCGTGTGGACAGACCATGTGAGTTCCTCAGTGATGTGGACACCAAGGAACTTGAAGCTGCTGACTCTCTCCACTGGTGCTCCATTGATGGTGATGGGACTGTGTTCTCTGTCTTTTCTCCTGAAGTCCACCACAAGCTTCTTTGTCTTGCTGACGTTGAGGAAGAGGTTGTACTCCTGACACCAGTGTGTCAGAGTGTGCACCTCCTCTCTGTAGGCCGTTTCATCATTGTCAGTGATCAGACCTACCACCGTCGTATCATCAGCAAACGTAATGATGGCATTGGAGCTATGTGTTGCCACACAGTCATGTGTGTACAGGGAATACAGGAGTGGGCTGAAAACACAGCCCTGCAGGGCTCCAGTGTTGAGGGTCAGTGATGAGATGTTGCTGTCCATTCTAACCACCTGGCATCTGCTTGACAGGAAGTCCAGGATCCAGCTGCACAGCGAGCTGTTTAAACCCAGAGCCTTGAGTTTCACATAAAGCTTGGAGGCACTATGGTGTTGAATGCTGAGCTGTAGTCTACAAACAGCATTCTCACATAAGTGTTCCTTTTTTCCAGGTGGGAGAGAGCAGTGTGTATTGTAGATGCATGGCATCATCAGTGGAGTGATTGTTGCGGTAAGCAAACTGCAATGGGTCTAGAGAGAGAGGCAGCACAGAGCAGATGTAATCTCTGATTAGTCTCTCAAAGCATTTGTTGATGATGGGGGCTAGAGCAACAGGATGGCAGTCATTTAAGCAAGTGATTTTGGATTACTTTGGTACAGGCACAATGGTGGACGTTTTAAAGCATGTGGAGACCACAGACAAGGAGAGGGAAAGGTTGAAAATGTCCGTAAAAACACCAGCCAGTTGGTTTGCGCATGCTCTGGTGCAGCATGGAATGCCGTCTGGACCCGCAGTTTTACGGATATTCACCCGTCAGAAGGATCATGTTACCTCCATTTCTGTAGCAGATAGTGAACTAACCTCTGTAGCTTCGGCCGCGAGGGTGGTGTTATTTCCCTCGAAATGAGCATAAAATGTATTTAGCTCATCCAGGAGAGAGGCAGCGGTGTTCATGGCGGAGTTTTTAATTCCCTTTAAAGTCTGTGATGATATTAATTCCTTGCCACATGCTTCTAGAGTTGGTGGTGTTAAACTGTCCTTCAATCTTGTCCCTGTACTGGCGTTTGGCTGCTCTGATAGTTTTGTGGAGTGCATAACTGGCTTGTTTATGCTCCTCCGCATTCCTGGAATTAAAAGCGGAGGTCCGCGCATCAAGTGCCGCGTGAACATCGCTATTTATCCATGGCTTCTGGTTGGTAGATCCCTATTGTTTTGGTAGGAACAACATCCTCTATGCACTTTCTGATTGAACACGTTACGCTATCAGCGTAAAGCTCGATGTCTTCATCAGAGGCGGACCGGAACATCTCCCAGTCCGTGTGATCAAAACAGTCTTCTAGCATGGAATCTGATTGATCCGACCAGCACTGGATCGTTCTGAGGGTGGGTGCTTCCTGTTTCAGCTTCTGCCTGTAAGCGGGCAGAAGCAGAATGGAAGAGTGGTCTGATTTACCAAATGGTGGGCGGGGGAGGGATTTGTAGCCATCCTGGAAGGGAGAGTAGCAATGGTCCAAAACCCGGTCCCCTCGTGTGTTGAAACTGATGTGTTGGTGATATTTTGGTGCAATTGATTTAAATTTGGCTTTGTTAAAGTCCCCGGTCACAATGAACGCGGCCTCAGGGTGCACGGTCTCCTGCTTGCTTATAATCCCATACAGTTCCTTGAGTGCCCGGTCTGTGTCGGCTTGTGGCGGGATGTACACAGCAGTGATAATGACCACTGTGAATTCCCGCAGTAGCCAGAATGGTCAACACAGAAGCATGAGAAATTCCAGATCAGGAGAGCAGAAAGACTTGATAGAATGTACGTTCCTCTGATCACACCAGGATTTGTTGACCATAAAACATACACCACCACCTCTGCTTTTACCTGAGAAGTCTTTCGCTCTGTCCGCTCGGTGCACGGAGAACCCAGCGGGTTTGATGGCTGAATCTGGTATCTCAGCAGACATCCAAGTTTCCGTAAGGCTAATAATGCAGCAGTCCCTCGTCTCTCGTTGGAAAGAGATCCGCGCTCTCAGCTCGCAGAGCTTGTTGTCCAGACACTGAACATTTGCCAGTAGAATACTGGGTAGCGGGGGTCGATTTGCGCAATGTCTTACTCTGATGAGAACGCTGGCTCTATTTCCCCTTCTCCTTCTGCGTTTCCGCGTACGGGCTGCCCAGACAAAGTGCTCCGCTGGCATGTTTGTAAACAGCGGGTCGGCATTGAGGAATGTAAAGTCCGGTTTTCAGTGTGCTATTGCAGAACCAATGTCCAAAAGTGTTTGTCTGCCATAGACAACAAGGCAGACAACATCCAAGACAAAAAAACATAGAATTGTGAACAAAACAAACAAAAAACAGCAGTGTTGTGTCGGAGCTCACAACGCAGCAGCCATACTCGGCGCCATCTTGAGTCCATAAAACAGACCTTTTCTATGTGAATTCTGCACCAATTTTGCACCGATTTGACTATGCAAAGGTACTCAGAATGCTGCTTTCTTAAATATTTTTATCAAAGAATATTTGACATTATTATTATAATACATTATCAAGAAATTCTAGAAATGAACACTGAGAAAATAAAGAATAAATAAAAATACAATAAATAGCTAAATAAACATCAGTACTTTGTTTAGGATCAGTCAAATGCTGACCATTAAAATAAGAATAAATAAAAATAAATAGCTAAATAAACATCAATATTACCGTTTAGTATCAGTAAAAAGCTGACCATTAAAATAAAGAATAAAAAATAATAAAAATAAATGGCTAAATAAACATCAGAAGTACTGTTTAATGTCAGTCAAATGCTGACTATATTAATACTGCCAGTCAGTTAGGGGCAGGTTGTAAAACAAGAAGCATTTACACCTGCCGGGTCAAGAGATATACAGCGGCAGTGGTGTTACACTGTATTCTGCTATACAAGTTCAGAGGAAACTTTCAACGGTGGAAACCCAGACTTTTAAATATTACATTTTGTAAATGCAACGACTGGAATTGTTCGGTTGAAGGGGGTACCAAACTGCAAATCCTGAATAAAACAGTTGAAAGTAGCTACGTGGTTGGCTATAAGCTCGTTGCCTCGGAGAGTAAAAGATGGACGTCATTTATTTAATTTCCAGCATTGCGTCTCACCAACTAGGTAACAACATAGCATGAAATCAACACTCAGCAGACGCAATCCACCACCGCACCATTGTCCGCTGAGCTGCAAAAATATGCTCTGATGTTTACCTTTCAATCTGCAACATTACTTACTGCACTTACAAATTATAGCTGGCTAACATAGCAAACAGATGTGATAAACATGAGTGACATGGTTGTCAGGGGCAGGGTTAACATTATATTAGTTATATTGAAAAGGGAAAATGATGGGGTCATTGTTTATTAACTTTCCAGTATGTATTTTACAAACTAGTTAGCAGCTTGACACCGCACCACTTAACTCCGCCCTGTCTGCAAAACCACTGTCAGCTCAGCTCTGTAAACAATGGAGTCGGAGTGCGCTCTGTTGGACAAACTACGTTATGACACCAGTTCAAGCATTGTTTTCTGCATTATATGTTCTGAAAAAAAGATTTCATACCTGCGCATATTGGTAAACATATACGCAGATACCGATATATATCAGTGAAATGCTAATATCGGCCGATAATATTGGCACTATTTAAAACGCCGTCCTGATGCATCCTGGACAGAAGCAAAGCACCACCTCTCACCAGTCAATCACCCGGCGAACAAATGTTTAAACCTACGTGCGGATTTAAAAGGAAATAACTGTCCGATTGGAAAACTTGAAAAAGCGATTACATAGCCAAAGATGAGAACTTGACAGCTCTTCCTCAGTGTGTCTTTCTGATTTGAACATGCAGAGTGACAAGTATAAGCACACACATCTGAAGCTGAACTAACACGGGTACTCCACTAAAACAACCAATACATTTTTTCAAAATGTTGCATTTGTGATTTAAATCTCAACTGCATCTGGGAGAAACAGTGAGCCGGTTTTGTTTGCACTTTCTTTGTCTTGATGACTTATTTGCAGTTTATTATCGTTCAGTAACACACCGATATAGTGATTGATGTATGTCCATACGAAATCATACACGCTTTCCTCAAAATCCCAACACCACAACAAAAGAATGAATGGACATATGCCGCAACAACAGCTTGACAACGAAAGTAACACCCATATTTCTCGCTAAGCATCACGGGATGTAGGAAAAAAGTGGATACATCAGGTTTTGTGATGAGAAAACATACTGCACTCCGAACGGCATAGTTATTGCCTTCACAGGGCACTTTGAATTTAATACAATAATGATGGCCAAGCAATAGGATCGTTACAAACAGAATTTTCAGTAAAAATGAGTTCAAAAGTGAGTTCAGCCTGTTTTATTATACATTTCATCCCTACAAAACTCTCACAGTGGAAGGTAAACAGGGCATGGAGATCACCACTTTTGAATGAAGCACACCCATATGCCATTTATATGTTACAGGCGCCAACAACTCGGCGCCATTGTCTCAAGATGGCGCCGAGTATGGCTGCTGCGTTGCGAGCTCTGACACAACATAGTAATGTTTTGTTTGTTTTGTTCACAATTCTTATGTTTTTTGTCTTGGATGTTGTCTGCCTTATTGTCTACGACAGACAAACACTTTTGGACATTGGTTCAGCAATCTCACACCGTAAACCGGACTTCACATTCCTCAATGCCGACCCGCTGTTTACAAACACGCAAGTGGAGCCCTTTGTCTGGGCAGCACGGCCGCGGAAACGCAGAAGGAAAAGGGGAAACAGAGCCGGCGTTCTCATCAGAGTAAGACGCCGCGCAAATTGACCCCCGCTACCCACTATTCTACTGGCAAATGTTCAGTCTCTGGATAACAAGCTCTGCGAGCTGAAAGCGCGGATCTCTTTCCAACGAGATACAAGGGACTGCTGCATTATCTGCCTAACAGAAACTTGGATGTCTGCGGAGATTCCAGACTCAGCCATTGAACCCGCGGGGTTCTCCGTGCACCGAGCGGACAGAGCGAAAGACCTCTCAGGTAAAAGAGGTGGTGGTGTATGTTTTATGATCAACAAATCCTGGTGTGATCAGAGGAACGTACATTCTATCAAGTCTTTCTGCTCTCCTGATCTGGAATTTCTTATGCTTCTGTGTCGAACATTCTGGCTACCGAGGGAATTCACAGCGGTCATTATCACTGCTGTGTACATCCCCCCAACAAGCCGACACAGACCGGGCACTCAAGGAACTGTATGGGATTATAAGTGAGCAGGAAACCGCGCACCCTGAGGCCGCGTTCATTGTGACCGGGTTTTGGACCATTGCTACTCTCCGTTCCGGGATGGCTACAAATCCCTCCCCCGCCCACCATTTGGCAAATCGGACCACTCTTCCATTCTGCTTCTGCCCGCTTACAGGCAGAAACTGAAACAGGAAGCACCCACCCTCAGAACGATCCAGTGCTGGTCGGACCAATCAGACTCTACGCTACAAGACTGTTTTGATCACACGGACTGGGAGATGTTGCGGTCCGCCTCCTGATGACGACATCGAGCTTTACACTGATAGCGTAATGTGTTTCATCCGAACGTGCGTAGAGGACGTCGTTCCGACCAGAACTGTACGAATCTATCCGAATCAGAAACCTTGGATAAATAGCGATGTTCGCGCGGCACTTAATGTGCGGACCTCCGCTTTTAATTCCGGGAACGTGGAGGAGCATAAACAAGCCAGTTATGCCCTCCAAAAAACTATCAGAACCGCAAAACGCCAGTACAGGAGCAAGATTGAAGGACAGTTTAACACCACCAACTCTAGAAGCATGTGGCAGGGAATTAACATCATCACGGACTTTAAAGGGAATAAAAACTTCGCCATGAACACCGCTGCCTCTCTACCGGATGAGCTAAATAATTTTTATGCTCGTTTCGAGGGAAATAACACCACCCTCGCGGAGAGAGCTCTCGTGGCTGAAGCTACAGAGGTTAGTTCACTCTCCGTCTCTGTAGCGGATGTAACCCGATCCTTCCGACGGGTGAATATCCGCAAAGCCGTGGGCCCAGACGGCATTCCGGGCCGCGTCATCAGAGCGTGCGCGAACCAGCTGGCTGGTGTTTTTACGGACATTTTCAACCTTTCCCTCTCTTTGTCTGTAGTCCCCACATGCTTTAAAACATCCACCATTGTGCCTGTTCCAAAACAATCAAAAATAACTTGCTTAAATGACTGGCGTCCTGTTGCTCTGACCCCCATCATCAGCAAATGTTTTGAGAGACTAATCAGAGATTACATCTGCTCTGTATTGCCACTCTCTCTTGACCCGCTGCAGTTTGCTTACCGCAACAACCGCTCCACTGATGATGCCATTGCATCTACAATACACACTGCTCTCTCCCACCTGGAAAAAAGGAACACTTATGTGAGAATGCTGTTTGTAGACTACAGCTCAGCATTCAACACCATAGTGCCCTCCAAGCTAGATGAGAAACTCCGGGCTCTGGGTTTAAACAGCTCGCTGTGCAGCTGGATCCTGGACTTCCTGTCAAGCAGACGCCAGGTGGTTAGAATAGGCAGCAACATCTCCTCATCACTGACCCTCAACACTGGAGCCCCGCAGGGCTGTGTTCTCAGCCCACTACTGTATTCCTTGTACACACATGACTGTGTGGCAACACATTGCTCCAATGCCATCATTAAGTTTGCTGATGACACGACGGTGGTAGGTCTGATCACTGACAATGAAGAAACAGCCTACAGAGAGGAGGTACACACTCTGACAGACTGGTGTCAGGAGCACAACCTCTCCCTCAACGTCAGTAAGACAAAGGAGCTTGTGGTGGACTTCAGGAGAAAAGACAGAGAACACAGTCCCATCACCATCAATGGAGCACCAGTGGAGAGAGTCAGCAGCTTCAAGTTCCTGGGTGTCCACATCACTGAGGAACTCACATGGTCCATCCACACTGAAGTCGTTGTGAAGAAGGCTCATCAGCGCCTCTTCTTCCTGAGACGGCTGAGGAAGTTTGGAATGAACCACCACATCCTCACACGGTTCTACACCTGCACTGTGGAGAGCATCCTCACTGGCTGTATCTCCACCTGGTATGGCAATAGCACTGCCCACAACCGCAAAGCACTGCAAAGGGTGGTGCGAAATGCCAGACACATCATCGGAGGTGAGCTTCCCTCCCTCCAGGAAATATATACAAGGCGGTGTGTGAAAAAAGCTCGGAGGATCAACAGAGACTCCAGCCACCCGAGCCATGGGCTGTTCTCACTGCTACCATCAGGTAGGCAGTATTGCAGCATCAGGACCCGCACCAGCTGACTCCATGATAGCTTCTTCCCCCAAGCAATCAGACTTTTTGAACTCTTGATCTCCCACGATCAAAATACATCAGCACTGCACTTTATTACCCTTACTCTTATATCTCACACTGGACTGTCATAAATTATATTATTATTATTATATTATATTCTCTCTTAACAACTGACTATCAACCGACAGCCTGAATGTCAATACAGTACAATACTGTACATTCTATATATATATATATATATATATATATATATATATATATATATATATATATATATATATATACTTTTTTATATTTTTTTTATTTTTTTTTATTGAATGTGTATCTATATAGTGTGTATTGTATACTGTACAGTGTATGTTATTATTTGTATACTGTTGAGTGTAATTGTGTATAACAGATGTTTAAATTGTGTTGTGTAAATCTGATGTTTATTGTAAATTGGTATATGTCTCATCACTGTCACGACTGCTATGTTGATCGGAACTGCACCCAAGAATTTCACACACCATTGCACTTGTGTATATGGCTGTGTGACAATAAAGTGATTTGATTTGATTGATTTGACCACTTTTGAATGAAGCACACCCATATGCCATTTATATGTTACAGGGCATGCAAAGCACTGAAAACCTCCTATAATACATACATACATTGGCTTAACTTACCCAAAGAGATGCACTAAGGTTCAGTAATCCGTACCTGTTGTGAGATAAAGTATTGAATGTCACGTGAATACGGGACGCTTGAGCATTTTAAGCATTTCATCACAGGACACAGGTCCTTGTCTCACCGTCCGACCTTTTTGTGCTTTAATATGGGACACAAAGCCTTCAATACGTGATGTTTCGCTCTCTGCTAAAATACAGGATCTCAAGATAAAAGGCGTCCCGTATGAGATGTCGTAATTTCGGCCAAAATACAGGACGTCCCCGCTAAAATGGGCAGCAACAACACTAGCTGCAACAAACATTGCATATGCCACCTCTCCCATTTTAACCCGTTGTCTGTGAAGAATGATCATATTTGGATACTGCCCTCATGAAAAGCATAATCAATGGTAAAACATCCATCGCTAAAATCTCATGCATGATGAATATATGCAGGTATGCTGCATTACCATGACAACTAATGTGGACAAGATAGCATAAACAACTGTAGTCTGAAAAAAAAAATCTGATCTGGCTTGATATAACATGCAGTTTTAATAGTCACTCAAAAAAAACGGATTTTTCCTGCAGTGTGAAAAAAGCCTTGTGTCTCTTCTTTTACCTCTATTCATTCTCATCTCGTCAAACTAACCTGCCACAGAGCTGCGCTGAGAACCACACAACTGTTTTTCTGTTACGATAATGACGACATACAAACCAGTTTCGTAACTGGCTCGGCTTTTGAGTTCTCTTTGTTCTTAATAATGGAGAAGACCGCACAATGTACTTCAAGTTTTTGGCACAAATGTTGGTTCATGACTTGGATAATTTTTTTGTTTATAAGCCCTGACAATTGAGAGTGTTCCTCTTTTTTTTTTTTTTTTTTTTTGCTCATCAAAAAAAATGTTATGTGGAGTAAGCGATTCCTGAGAAAGACTTGATATTTGGACTCAACAGCCAAACAAACACACCCCTCCCTTCAGTGCTCCTTCAGAAGCTCCACCCCCCAAATACATGCATGCTATCCACAATATTCCTGAGTCCCATGACGCTTTGCGGGTGATGTGGGCGGAACTTTCGGTAAAGTGTAAACAATTATGTTATGTACTAACGCGGCATTAAAATGACAGCAACTTGAGAACAAATTATCACAGAATTACAGCCAGATGATATTGTTCTTCCTCACCTATCTGTTAATGATTGTGGGTTTGAGGGTGATGGCCAAATATCGCAAATAGAAGGATTTTAGTTATTTTGTTGAGTCTTTATCCATCGATGGAAGAACCTAAGCAGACAAACCTGAAAAGCTATGTAGCCTATTAGCACCTTCACAGCTGAAAAGTTGGACATGTTTTGAGAACCGTAGATAATTATGGTTATTTTAAAGCGTATATTGAGTCTAGTCAGAACCTGAAGAATTTGTTGTACCGAGATTATGTACAGGGGAGGTCCAGACAGCAGGATGCTCGTGTATTGCAGGATTCAGGCGATGATACTGTCATGCTGCCGTTTTAATAAACATATTTATTTGGACATACATTATAAACATTTTACACAAGTTCCACGTTTTCTGTAAAACAACTATAAAACAGTATGTTTTATTAAAAGGACTGTACAAATAAATTTAATTGGTACTGAATTAATGTCCATTTGTTTTCCAAATCACCTTTCTTCCTTAAGGGAAGACATGCACATTTTGCAGACACTCAAAAGAAAGTGAACTGCAGGCAGGAAAAATGCAGTAAAGAGGAAAATCAATATGCCATTAATTTCGAACGTGATAAAACATCTCACTACTGTACATGTCTCATCTAATAATTATGGTCTTTCACTGTAGAATTGATCCATTTAGCATCACAGCATGAAAACAGTTGAAAACATTGTCACTACTCACAGACAGTTCAGGTAAAACACTGTTCCTTTTTATACTCCGTAATAATGCCATTTCAGAACACACAATGCCTATATATATTAATAACGCGTTAACTTCAACAGCACTAGTTTAAATATATATTTTAGCAATTTTATGTTTGTTATTTACTCTATTAAATTGTGTGATATATAGGCATTGGATCGGCCTATCGGCCACCCTGCTTTCTGGATATCGGCATCGGCCATTAAAAAACCCATATCGGTCAACCACTACTGTTGACTTCTTGCAAATAAAGTGAAATGAGCACACAGACAAATTATTCCAAAACAAATGTTCCTAAGTCAATCCTTCTGTAGGCAGCCGTTGGAAAAAGCAGCATCTGAGACTGGAGCGTTTTGCTTTGCGTGTGGTTTCGGATCATAAAATTGCATAAAATAGATCAAACTTTAGTTTTGCTTGATTATTAGGATAACCATTAACTGCACACATTGTCCAGGGAATTTTAAAGACATCTTGCAACATTTAAAAAGCAAGAATCTAACCGCATGACACGCAAGTAGTGACCAGCTACACCCAAAACACCAACCAGTCACACTTCCGCTAGCCAACCGGAATTTCCTCCCACCTAGTGAAATACAGTGGACTCGCTGAGAATAGTGTGGATTGGTCCGATCCACTTTATTTTCCCATTTACAGAGCCAGGGCTGTGTACAAAAACTTCTGAGAATTGTGTAGGATGTAAATGGGGGCAGTTAGGATCCAGAATGCCACAGCTCTGTGCTGTTTAATTTTATTAGGGCTGTCATGAATATGAAATTTGGCTGACGATAAATTGTCAAACAAATAATTGTGATTTATGATGTTTGTCTAGGGTTAATGAGCAGCCAGACTGCTCCTGTCTGTACCTTTAACTCAGTGGTTTTTAACTGGTTTTGCTTCATGACCCAGATTTTACATTGGAAATCAAGTGGCGACCCACCATAGTAAAAACGTAACCTGTATTTAATGTATCCTGGGTCACATTTCCTTTTATGTTGCATAGTTTTGGCCATGGTTTTCAAGTACAAGGACATGCATCAAGTGACATTATTTTTGTTGTTGACGTCAACAACAAAAGCGACAGGAAGTTTTCTCTTCCCCCCCTTTTTAAAAAATTGAAGAGCATATTTATATGAGCCCATTATTATCCCGTTTGTTTCCTAATTTCAAACATAATTCAAACAGAACATACATATTACACAGAAGGAAAGGCTCCTCATTACCATGCATAGGTTAGTGTAGCTAGTCTTAAATAATAATAATAATATAGTATTTATGAAAAAATATATACTAGCTAAAACACATCATGAAACTGCCACTGTTGATATAAAAATGAGGTCTAATAGATTCTGCCTTTTTAGATTATATCATATGAAACTATAACATTTTTTCAAAATATAACAGTTAATTTTATTCATGTAAAATCGTGAAACAATTTTGTAAAGGTGATGATGCATAATGCAAAAACAAATGTAGCCCATAGCACAGTGTTGCTCTTTTCCTCCTCTGCTGTTTGGCATGTCAGGGCTGCCTGCGCGCGCCAGAGAGAAGAGCAGATCATGATCACGAGCTGGTTCCGTTACACGCTAGCCGATTGCGAGATTATCATTAAATCTGCCTCGGCAGTCCTAAACAGTCCTAAATATCACTTGGGCAGCCGCCCAAATATCTTCAATGGGAGAACCAAGGCATTGTTCTTTCCCTGCTGTCTGTGACCCAGTCCAAATAGACCTGCGAACCACTTTTGGCTCATGACCCACCTGTTGAGAAACACTGCTTTAACTCACACACAAACACTCACTTATGTCAGACCCCCTTGCCTCGCTTCTCTCTGACATTTTCTCCGCTGCATGTGTGTGTGTATGGCGCAAGTTGACGAGTCTGACAGGCAGTCAAGGAGGAAAGGAGATCCGCACGCGCAGGTGAGATTTTCCATCCTGTTGCATTTTTTTTTCTTTTTTTTTCTTTTTTTTTTCTCAATACCATAGATAAGCAAATGTACATGGTATGAAAGCCATTAATTTTCATACCGTGAAACTGGTATACTGCTGCAACCCTAATCCTCGCTTATATTTTTGCGGGTGTTTGATGCATACCATCTCGGAGTAATCACAAGAAAAAGGCCAAAAATGAATCCATCTTTTTATATATATATTTTTCCAGTCTTATTGACCTCACTAACATACACTTAAGAAAACGGCACTCTGAAAAGTCGTGTAAACGAGAACACTGTTTAACGGATTAAGACAAAGCAGTTTAACACACCTGGGTTTCTCCCGGTCAACGCGGTTTTTGTGGACATGTTTTTTAGGAGTGTGCATGTGCATGAACAGACTGGAAAACAAACTACATAGGATGGAGCCCAACAAAAAGTCAACACAGAGGAAAGAATTCTTCATTTCTGGGAGTACAGTGGGAAATGCATATACACTAAACCCATTTATATACACAAATGTAATATATCGATGGTCCCTCACGTTCGCGTATATGCGCTCAAATACATTGGGGGAATCCCAAAGTTTTATATTAGAGGAAAACCCCACTATTGCCGTGCAATTCCACTGAAGGTCGCAATAGAAAGTTAAGGAAACAAACACAGCATCAACTCTGGAATATCTGGAAAATGAAGCAAAGCAACAGAGAATAAAATAGCCAAGTCTTCCTCAAATGCCATGTTTATTATTTACACAAGTGCTGTGGAGAAATTACGTTGCTGTGTAGAAAGCTGCTTAATGACTGAGCCGCTTGTATGCGGGAGTAAAGAGTACGCTGCTTATAAAGTGCATGTAAATGGGAACGCCACTTTCTCACAATAAGCCATGCTCTGGTATCCATGAAAACGTAGTCACTGTGAACGATTCATCAGTGCATATAAAAAAAAAAATAAAAAAATCCTAATCTTTTATCAAAATGAAAGAACCTGGTCTGCCTCTGAAACGGCTAAAATTCAGTCCCGCCCTACAAATTTATACCTTGAATATCCAGTTTGACTCAGAAATATGGCACATTATGCAAGTAAAATGGGTTGTGAATGCACAAACCACTGAGGTGAGTTAACTTTAACTTTACTAAAACATAGTAAAATATATTTAAGTAACTCCGCTTACATTTGAAAATATGTTCTTGGTAAATTTCATACCAAAACCATCTACAAAAACTGCATTACTTTCCAGAGTGATAATTACCCAATTGTCTCTAAATCCATGTTTCTGAAATATGTTTTTATTTATTTGTTTGTTTATTTAATAGGGACAATGTACGTTAATGAACATCAGTATAAAATTACAAGATGTAAACATGCCGGATTTTAGCAACATTGCTAATTTACATCCGTAGCCTTAGGCAGGTGACAAAAACAGAGACATTACAAGTGACAATAAACAGATACAAATGTACAATACATAAGTGACAACATACAGTTACAGATACACCATACTCAAGTAGAAAAGGGCAGAATGCATTATACAACATGCCAAGTTAAAAGTGATCACCGATCTGGTTTGCCTTAAGCCATTGTGATGAATCTTAAAAGTGAGATGTGTAGAGCACTCCCTTATTGCAAGTGGTAGGCTATTCCAATATTTACTTCCCTTTACTGACAGCACTGTTTGTCAGTAAATAAAAATGTGAGTGTTTCAGTCAACATGGCTCTGTAGCTCCTCAATCTGATTACCGTATTCCTGGATTAGTTCGGCAATGACAAATCAGCTTTCCAAATTTCACAGAGCTGTAACATGTTTGAAAGTGACTGACAGTCACCATTAGAGTTGTTATAGGACATTGTTGATGCTTGTTTTGGAATACGCCTGTCGAAGACTAAGAGATGAAAGTCAAATTAGTGGTCGACTGCTACTCTAGCCATACTGCTGCTTATTAGCCATAAAGGAAAATGCCAAGAACAAAAACTAAACACATTATGGGCAATGGGCTTCATTTGTCCAAGCTGGCACCAGCCATACAGATGTGAGAAGATCACTTAAAATTGTCTTGTTCTTATTGCCATGATTCTATAACTCTGTATGGCTATGTAAGAGAGGGGTGAATAGTCATGAAGTGAAGGCAGGGGCAAAAGATTTGAATAATATTTCTTTCTGCACTCAAAGACATGCTTTCTGGCCTGCACACATTGCATATTATCAGCACTCTTGCTCTCTCTCGTATATTTGGGTTCCCTTGATTTAACTTTCAAAGCTGTCACTGACACGCACTCTTAATATTAGGGTTACTGACTGGTTGTTCATATGACAATGTATAATTAAACAAGTTTTGTTGTAATAAGTGGAATTTTATAAAATAATAAATGAATTAATGAAATATGCCATCACATTTCATGTTGGTTTCGATTTCTTTATTTAAAATAGAGTAAGGATCTATTATTGGATTGTATTTATGTCTCAAAGTCTGCAAACACACCTTTTACAAGAACTGTATTAAATGTATTTCTGATTTGTTATATCTGCTCTGTACAAATCTGAAATGATCTCATTATTTGGTAACAGACAGCAGAGGGTAGCAAATGCAATAAGAATTGCATTTGTCATTTCTAAATAATTCTTTAAAAACAAAAGTACTAAAAGAATTACTGGAATCGTTACTGGAACTGTTACGGAACTGGAATCGTTAAGGGGAATTGGAACCGGAGTCATAAAATTCCTTACGATTCCCAACCCTATTTAATATCTGACTCCCTTGCATGTATCCACTGCTTAGTGGGTGTTGCCATGGTATTATGTTCAGAATGAGGCTTCACACTCGGCATCTTGTGTTCTCTTCACAGAGAGCTCCGGAAGAGTGTCCAGGACAAAACACACAATACACACAAACACAGTTCCCAAACCCACTGCTGCGGAAAGCCAGAGCCTGTGACTAAAATATCGGTGTGGAAGAGCCTAACTGTTGTTCTCACACCAGACATCATCGGAGAGACTTCATAAGTGCTAGTGAAATGTTCCCCTTTTTTGCACTCTGTCCTGGGATTCTGTTCATTTTTCTTGTTTGATGGACTACTTTCTGGATTTGGCTTGGATCGGATAATGCTCTTCGATGGCTGTGAGCAGTGCATTGGTTAGCATGCAGAATGAGGACCAAACCTTTCATGTTCACTACAGGTAGGTATTCGACCTTAATTACCTTTAAAGCATGCAACTATAATAATACTTTTTAATGCTTGGGAGCAAATGCAAGATTAATTACTAAATTTACGTTGATGCTTTCTGAAAGACGCTCCAAAACATAATTTTCTCTTCACTTTCTTGTTTGCATTTTTGTTTATTGGTGTAAATTAAGCCTAGTTTGACAGGCTGTAAAACGTGTTGCTTGTCTCATTAACTTCAATAATTGCCAATGGCTTTCAAGGAAATATGAAGACTTCTAGTCAGTGCATACAATATAAGAGACTTCAGAAGAAAATGTGCACTAAACCAACTGAAAGTGTTTTGTTTGTTTGTGTGTGTGTTATTATTATTATTATTATTATTATTATTTATCTAAAGCACTACAAATATACAAGTTTACTCTTTTGTGCTTTTATGAGAAACCGCGAGTGTGCCGCAGAGGAATAGCCAGGGGTGCTTATGTCAATTTACTCAATATTTAATAACGCTGTGAATCATTTATGATGGTTGTCTTTTGTCTGTTGGTCAGCCTGTGTGCTGGGGCTGCTTTTATCTTTTTCAATCTTTTTCCTTGGCAAACATCTTTCACTCGGACAATGTTATACAGTGATGATAAGGTCTGTTTTGATCCAGGTCAGCTCCAAGAGCATAGTCTATACACTATGGAATATATTGCTGACATTTTAATTTATCTGCATTGGTCTGATTAGGCAAACTAGGGCCTTTTTTTTTTATTATTATTTTTTATTCAAACTATATAGTCTTTTTATTTTATTTTATTTTTTTTATGTACATTAACAAAATTTGATGCCTGATTTTCCATAAAGTGTTTTCTAGATTCTAGATTGTATCACTGTTTATGTTGATTATCGGGAATATACAATCACTTAGCACTTTGTTAGGAACACCTGTACACTTACTTATTCATGCGATTTATCTAATCAGCCAATCATGTGCAAGCAGTGCAGTGCATACAATCAAGCAGACACGGGTCAGGAGCTTCAGTTAATGTTCACATCAACCATCAGTATGGGTAAAAAATTTGATCTCAGTGATTTCGACCGTGGCATGATTGTTGGTGCCATACGGGCTGGTTTGAGTATTTCTGTAACTGCTGATCTCCTGGGATTTTCACGCACAACGGTCTCTAGAGTTTACTCAGAATGGCGGCAAAAAAAAAAAAAAAAATCCAGCGAGCGGCAGTTCTGTGGATGGAAATGCTGTGTTGATGAGAGAGGTCAACGGAAAATGGCCAGACTGGTTCAAGCTGACAGAAAGGCTACGGTAACTCAGATAACCATTCATACAATTGTAGTGAGCAGAATATCATCTCAGAATGCACAACACATGGAACCTTGAAGCGAATGGGCTACTACAGCAGAAGACCACGTTGGGCACTTTATTAGGACCATAGCGTTCATAAAGAATACAATTCTCATCTCTATTCAAACGTATAGTTTTTTTGTCACAAAAAGGGAACTAAACAGCTAATTTGGATTTTCTTTTATGCAAGTTAATTCTGCTTCTAATCTATGTAAAGATGCTTAGGTCTGTATCATGCAGTCTATCAATTAGTCACATGATGAAATGAGTGCTGCTGAAATTTAAGAGCTTTATGACATCAGAACCGAACACAGCGAAGTCTATTCACTGTAGTGTCTCTCTCAATAGGCACGCTAATCACACATGACAGTGGAAAGCAGAAACATAATCAGATTATCCGTGCAAGTGCTGAGCATGGCAGGTTTTTCCAAAGCCATCATAAACCTCTGCCCTCAAAAACGTCCAATGTGACATTGTAAAATGGGAAACTGCTTTGTAGAATATTATTTTTAAAGGCATTTAACTTTGCAACTTTTCATTGTTTGCATTGTATAATTGCTGGTGAAGAATTTGGTAGATTGGCAGAGAGTTCCCTCATCGTGATGTATTTGTGTTTGGAACGGTTGGTTTTAGAGATTACAGCCCCATCACAAGACTTTTTAAGGAGACAACAGAAGCAGTTTAGATGCCTTTCAGATGTTCTGTTTGCTTTGCTTGTTTGAGGTGGAGAGGCACCAGGTAGGGCCTCTACAAACTCCTAATTGGCTAGTTATTTCATAGAGCTATTCATTTTGAAAATTTCTGGCCTGTTTCTTACCACACAGAAGTCATGCAATGCTGGATTGATTGGTCTTTGATGTTTGTAATGGATCCTTTAAGTAGTTTCACTGCTTTACTGTAGTATTTTAAATTTTACTAAAGCTGTAATTGGTTTTAAAGGGGTTTACACTGTGTTCTTTAACTAACACTGTGTTCTTTAACATGTGGATAATTCATCTCTATGACGTGTACTGAAATGCACCGGTGCGATCATGAAGTACCAGTAAACCCTGAAACATAGTCACATTAAATGGTGTCAAAAAGTATATTGACAGACTATTCTTTTAGTTACATTTTCAGGTTTGTGTTGGGAGAAAAAAAAAAAGTAACAGGCTCAATTGTTATTTGCATAATTATTAACCACAAAGGTTGACACTAAATTGTTTAGGTTGTGAATGGGTTACACTAATAAACATTTTATAGGTGCTTTGTGTACAACCTCTATTGCAGTAGAATTAGCCAAAGAAATCGATTTGATTGCCATACTATCATGTTGTTGAGTGCAGGACTACACCCCATTTTATTTCTGCTGATATTCATGTAAGCCAGCCAAAGGAATGGAAAAAACCCAATACCACTTTTTTGAGAACAAGTATGAGTACCGATACTTCCTTATTGGTTCACCAATACCTGTCTGTTTTTTTCTGAATTCTATATCAACAATTTATTACAATTTTATCATCAAAATGGTGTCTAAATAAATTAATTCATTAAAACTTTAATCAAATAAAAATAGAACAATTGAAGTGGTTGCTAACCAGCTTAAAGCTGTCTTGGATGAACACAATTTTTGGATAAGTTTCAGTCTGGTTTTTGTCGGTTGCATTCAACAGAAACTGCTCTTCTCAGAGTCTTGAATGACCTGTTAATGTAGGGTGAGGCAGGGGAATGTTCTGTATTGGTACTACTAGATCTCAGTGCCGCTCTTGATACTGTGGATCAAGGTATATTAGTTGAGAGACTCAGGCAGTTGGTGGGTATTTCTGAAAGAGCCTTGTAGTGGTTCTCCTCATATTTAACAGACGACAGGACTTTCTCGGTTACTGTTCATAATATGCTTCATCAGCTAAATCTCTGTCTTGTGGTGTTCTACAAGGTTCTGTTCTGGGCCCAGTTCTATTTGCATTATATTTACTTCCTCTAGGGCAATTGATCAATAATTTTAAAGGTATCTCTTACAGAGATGGATAAAGTAGCCAAAAACTGTACTCAAGTAAAAGTAAAAGTGTTAACATAAATAATTGCTTGAGTAAGAAAGTATCCAATTAAAATAGTACTCAAGTAGGGAGTAACTCGTTACTTTCACAAATGACATAATGGACGTTAACTCCCTACATTCCATTACATAATATTACAGAATTATTCTTTTTATTATTATTATTATTATTATTAATGGAAATGAATATGGTGAACATCCTTCACCATGTTGTTCCAAACCCATATGACTTTCTTCCATGCAACACAATAAGGAGATTTAAGACAGAATGGCCTTAAATCTCCTAATTAGTTTCAGTGAATGTTTTTTTTTTTTCTGTCCAACTTTTTCCTGCACGCGGAAGTGTTCCACGATTCAACTGTTTTCAATTTCCAGTCTGTAGTGTTTTCACTTGCATCAGCATATATTCTTAGTGGGTAATGTAATGTTTAAGGTATTAAATTTGTAAAAATTGTCAAAAAACATGCCGATACTTCACAGAATCGAGATGACCATATTTTTATAGACAGTGCCTCACCTGGGGTGTTTAGATGACATGAAGCGATGGTCCGAGGTTAGTTATGTTGATATCATTAATTATTCTAAATTGTTATGACAGCCAACAACTGCACAGGTTGAGCCTGAAATTCATTTTTACACCAAGTAACACTTCAGTGGTTGTCTCCTCTGGATTGCTCGTTTTGGCATTTTTTACTTTGCGTCTCGAGACCAAAAATACAAAACAGGCAACTACAATCATCATGGTGCCACCCAGTGGTTGCTCAGGAAAATGTGGATATTTTGAAAGTGAATGGTGACCTGTCAATCTCTAAGATTCTGTCTAACATATTTTGTATTCCACAGAATACAAAGGGTCACACGGGTTTGGAACAACATGAGGGTAGGGAAATTATGACGGAAAATTAAACTACGACTGAGCTGTCACTTTAAAGGGGTAGTTCACCCAAAAATGAAAAATCTCGCATTTACTTACCCTCATGCCATCTCAGATTGGCATGACTTCCTTTCTTCTGCAGAACACAAATTATTATTTTTAGAGGAATATTTCAGCTCTGTAGGTCAGTACAATGCAAGTGAACGGGTGCCAAAATCGTGATGCCCCAAAAAGCAAATGCAGGCACCATAAAAGTAATCCATATGGCTCCAGTAGTTAAATCCATATCTTCAGAAGTGATATGATAGGTGTGGGTGAGAAACTGATCAATATTTAAGTCATTTTTTGCTAGAAGTTTTTCTCCCAGCCCAGCAAAGGGCGATATGCCACAGGCGCTGCTGATATAGTTCTATTCAGCAGTCATTGAGTCTGTCCTCTGCACTTCAATATCTGTCTGGTTTGGTTCAGCTACGAAATTGGATATCAAAAGACTAAAAAGGACGGTTTGGACTGCTGAGAGGTTTATTGGTTGGCCCCTGCCCTCCCTTAAAGAACTATACACTTCCAGAGTGAGGAAAAAGGCTGGAAAAATCACTCTGGACCCCACTCACCCTGCCCATTACCTTTTTGACTGTTGCCTTCTGGCCGACGCTTCAGAGCTTTGAGCACCAGAACCGTCAGGCACAGGAACAGTTTTTTCCCCTCAGGCTATCCATCTCATGAACAGTTAAAACTGCCCCATTGAGCAATAATTAATGTGTAATACACAGCTTAGTCTTTTTATATTATTCTGCCATTACATTCCCTTGCACTGTATATAACAGATTTGTATTTAGATACTGTGTGTGTGTGTGTGTGTGTGTGTGTGTGATATATTAGGGATGTGCGAGACTAGTCGACTATACGGTTCTGATGCTGCTAGTCGACACTGGAATTACTAGTCGGTTAATATTTCCTTAAGGCTACACTTAAATTACTGTCATATTAATGTTACATATTTGAAATAGAATTAATAATACAAATATTATTTAAAAAGAGGATATCTGGAGCAGATACAGAGTTTAATTTCACCTCAGGCTGTACGTGCTTCTGCCCTCTCACTCGCGGCACGTGATGGAAAATGTCCTCTCACTAGACAAGCAAACTCGGCAAAGTAGTTATGAAATCACTTCGGTGGTGGTGTGGGAATTGGCTTTCCAAATGTTTGAAAGTCCTTAAGGATGTTTTCACATTTGAGTCTTCTTTACATCTGTGCATGCTTGGATGTTATTTTTCCACTGAGCAGGCTTTTTCAAGCGCAGGATAGCAGCCTCAGGTGAGTCAAGTTCCGTCTTTCACCGGACCATGTCGACGTATTACTTTTACTCATCAAAAAATTTATGCTTTTGAGTAAGTAGCCTAGAAAATAACTGTTTTAGACTAGGTATGCCATTTTTTTTAACCTGCTGATTAAGAAGGCTATTTTCAACGAGGTGCAGACTGCTTAACGTGTTAAACTATCTTTTATTCTGTGTGCATGTCATGTTTAGAATACATTAGGTTTATTGCAGGCTACATCACAGGCCTATTTTTTCTATCCTATAGCTACTTTTTTTATTTATTTTTTTATATTGTAACTGTTATTGGTTAACGTTCTTTACCTAACAGCTGTCATATTAGATCAATGGTTAATGCACGACTGCACGTTGTGAAATATGCGCAACTTTTCAGTGCATTTTTTTTTCCCTCATAGGTTTGGCTTGGTCTACCTGTTAATTATTTTCAACAATGTCCTGACTGTTTTAATATGTTAAGTAACTTTTACTTGGTGATTTCCGTTTAGAACAGGTTTTTAGGGTTGTTCCATTGATCCTGCACTATTCATTCAATTGTTTTTAATAATTATGTGTGTTAAATATTCACAAACGTTGATTTAGTGAATGCGTGTCATGTTCTATATTTAATGTACAACGATCAGCACGTTGCAGATAAATGCCCCTTTCAGTGGAATTTAGTGTTGGAATTGGAATAGATTAAGTATTTTAAATGGGTTGCATAAAGTTTTTTTTTTTTTTTTTTACTGTTTTCTGAAGGTTGGTTTCTCTTTAGACTAGTTGGTTACAAAACTTCCGTTTAAACGACAGTCAAATTAGTCGTAGCGCACATCCCTAGTGTGTGTGTGTGTGTGTGTGTGTGTGTGTGTGTGTATATATATATATATATATATGTATGTATATATATGTATGTATGTATGTCTATTGTGTATACTATATATACTTTATTTTCTTTTCAATATTTATTTTTTATTCAATTTGTAATTATTTTTTAAAAGTCTTGTTGCTGTTTTGTATTGTTGTGTACTGGAAGCTCCTGTCACCAAGACAAATTCCTTGATGTGTAAGTATACTTGGCAATAAAGTTCATTCTGATTCTTCTGATGCAGAAAAGAATGTGAATCACCAAAAACAAAAAAAGAAGAATGTGAAAATGATCTGTTTCTCATCCACACCTATCACATCGCTTTTGAAGATATTGATTTAACCACTGGAACCTTATGGATTACATTTATGCTGACTTATGTGTTTTTTTTTTTTTTTTTTTTTTTTTTTAGCTTTAAAAAGTTAGCACCCATTCACTTGCATTGTATGGACCAAAAGAGCTGAGAAATTCTTCTAAAAATCTTCATTTGAGTTCAGCAGATGAAAGAAAGTTATACACATCTAGCATGAGGATGAGTAAATGATTTTCAGTTTTGGGTGAACTATCCCTTTAAGGGCTCTTGTCAGATCTGGATGAATTTGTCAATAAGAAGAGAGGCTTTGAAAACTTTCTAGTAATTATTACAGTGAAAAAGTGAAGAATGTCTCACAGGGACATTATATATAATGCTGAAATATAAACCAAAGCAAGATCATGTTTTATTAATGCCAACTTTCACTATTTCATAGCTTTTTGTTGTTAGTTCAGTGTAGTTACAGTTTTCAGTGTCAAAAGAATTTAGATCATGAGTTCTGTAAACGCAGAGTACGCAGCCTGCATAGCCAGTTGTCAATTACAGGTTCAGCAGAGCAAAAGGCATTTACACTTAACGTGGATGTTTACATAGATTTATACTGTTAATCAGCCTGAAGTAGTTGCGATAGTTTCCACTCCAGTACACCTGCGAGGGCGAGGGGTAAATGCATAAATACTGCTTATGATATGCGGGACAAAGCGCACTGCTATATTGCTGCAGATTTAAAAATGTACACTTAAAAACTGATGTCACAAGAGCCCATATTTACAGAATCGCCCTGAAAATGACCATCACCATGTCACAGAAAAACCCACGTTATCATTAGAGCCACAACTTACCTCAGCATGCTGCCTTAAATTGGAGCTGTAATTTTAATCTTGAAATATCTGCCTGTCTTTGTGTTAAATGAAGGCATTGCGTGACGAAACTATTCTTTTTTTCACTGTGTAGAGCGAATAACCTGTTTCACTTAGAGCATGATGCTGCAGCAGTGATGGACTCGGCTCGAGTGACAGTCTATGACTGCACGCGCAGCTGTGAACAACTGCTGTCGTAAAAGTCCCATTCAATAATCTCAATTTTGCATTTATTCAAATTAAACCCAATAATGTAACGACAGGGACACTGCTCATTGTAACAAAGTAAAAGTAATTTTTTTTTTCATTAGAAATTTACTTGAGTGAGAGTAAAAAGTACCCACTTTTAAACCTACTCGAAAAGTACATTTCTTTCCAAAAAGTTACTCAAGTAAATGTAGTGCGATACTACCCACCTCTGATCTTTTACCACTGTTATACAGATTATATTCAATTGAACATTTCTTGTAAGCCTTAAAGGAATAGTTCACCCAAAAATGAAAATTTGCTGATAATTTACTCACCCTCAGGCCATCCAAGATGTATCTGAGTTTCTTTCTTCATCAAAACAGAATTTAAGACTTTTAGGATTTCATTTCAGGTCTCCTCCTCTAAACAATGCAAGTGAATGTCCTCCATTTTTTGACGGTCCCAAATGCATATTTAGGGTGCATCAAAATAATCCACACGTCTCCAGTCGACAAATAACGTTCTTCTGAACGCAAACGATTGATTATTTTTTAGAAACATAACAATACTTATATACTTCTTATCTACAAATGTTTGCTTCCGTACATCTCTGTGACGTGCGCTCATGAGAGGGATGATGATCCTAAAAGTCTTAAATTCTGTTTTGATGAAGAAAGAAACTCGGATACATCTTGGATGGCCTGGGGGTGAGTAAATTATCAGCTAATTTTCATTTTTGGGTGAACTATTCCTTTAATATTTCAAAACTGTCTGTTCTTTTGAATTACATCACCTCTATAAAAGATTGGATGGCAGATAATTTTCTACAGCTAAGTACTGACAAAACAGAAGTCCTGATTTCTGCCCCTGCTGGCGTTGTTCCGAAAGTGATGGAAAGTCTTAACTTTTTATCTTCTTCGTTTAAAACTACTCTCCGTAATCTAGATGTCTCTATGGGCCATGCTTTGAGTCTTGATTTGCATGTAGATTGTTTGGTTCACTCCTGATTTTACCAGCTGAGGAATATTGCTAAACTCCTGGGCAAGTTGTGTCCATAGGTGAGATGGAGATGATCATACATGCATTTATCTCCTCCCTTCTTGACTATTGTAATTCCCTCTTCAGCTGTCTTAGCAATACATCATTGAGCCACTTACAAGTGGTCCAAAATGCTCCTGCTAAGCTTCTGACCAAGTCATCTAGACGGTCTCGTGTAACACCAATCCTGATTTCTTTACACTGGCTTCATGTTAAATTTAGTGTTCTTGTGATTTCATTTAGAGCCTTGCATGGTCAGGCACCTGCCTATATTAAAGAGCTATTGCAGCCATACAGTAACATTAGGAAGGTCCTCTGATTAGGGTTTGCTGGTTGTTCCTCACTCTAGACTCAAGACAAAAGGAGACTGTGCTTTTGAAGTTGTAGCTCCTAAACTTTGGAACTCTCTCCCCTTGGACTTAAGGTCTGTGGACACTTTTAAAAAGCAGCTAAAGACCCACTTTTTTAGAGTTGCTTTTGTTTAAATATTGCTTTTCTTGTTTCGTGTTTTTATCTGGTTGTCTGCATTTAATGTCTGTTACTCTGTTTCTTATTTGTTTTTTAGTATTTTATTGTGAAGCACTTTATGATGTCTGTTCTTGAAAGGTGCTATATAAATATAATTTACTTACTTTTATACTGAACCTCTCAGCACAATCCAAAATACAACATTGGAGTTATTTATTTTTTTTAAATAAAGTGCTGCATATGTAAGATATTGCTTAAATATAAAGCAATTATTATTTATTATTAGTAGTAGTAGTAGCATTACAGTGAATATTACTTAACTATACAGTAGTGATCTGTTACTGCCGTACTTTTTTCTATTTAAATGTAGCTTTCTCTTTGGTGAAAGCTTTTATTTTGGACTGAAGCCCTTTCTGTTTCTATGTGTTTTTGACGGTAGCTTCTCACTTCTGGAAAAGCAGTTTGTTACATGAACATAGATGAAATTGCTTGGTTTTAAGCTGTCTTTACCTTAAAAGACTTTAATGTAAATGCTCACTATTGTGATTGCCTAACATCGTGCAGCCCTTCCAATACAGCAATATTTGAAATGCAGTCCGAAGTAAATTACCAAATTCCACAAGACCACAACATTTATAAAACTAAATTTCAGGATTAACATATAATTCACATCCAACACATTTCATCTGAATATATTAAACTGTTCACTCAAGCAGCACCATAAAATATCAAACAGTCATGACATATGAAATATTCATAAATTAAATTGTTTACCTATGGATTTGCTGTCCAATAGTGTTTTAACTGCCCCATCCTTCAATAACAGTTCCTGTGACAGGTTCACAAGCATACAATACAATCCATGCTGAAATGTTCTGAATACACAAACAACATACAATCTATGGTGATGTTTGGGTGCTTCAACAGGCCAAAGCAGAGAAGCTGGTTTTCAAATATCACATCTTCCATGTTTGTTTACACACAGGACTGCATGTTTCTCCCAGTCGGTGGCAGCAGCAGAATGAGACACGTTTTTAAAAGTTGTGGTTGTACTGCTCTTAAACGTGGCACACATTGCCGGTGTTGTGCGGAAACTAATCAATACGCTCAAAGGTGTCCATGTTTACAAAAGACCAACAATTAAAAATAGCACAGATGTGTGCAAAAATGGTCCAGGATCTTTCAAAACAGCACAACAGTAAGACAGAGCAGCTGAATGAAACACAATGGGGGTCTCCATTTTAGAGTTATAACTTGACATTGCGTCTTTAAAAAGCAGCGCAATATGTATGGTCAAAGCCGTGCATGTTTATATAGAAAAACATCTAAATCCAGATGAAGGTGTTCTGTGTAAGTCTACTTTGGATGAATCTCCCATGACAGGCCCATCTCTCTCCCCTCCACCTGTGTGACTGACTGAGCAGCAGTGCGTGGTATAGTACAATTACCTCTCATATGTCAAAAGACCTTTTTAAACCACAAAAGGGCTGCTATTTAATTAAATAAATATGAAGTCTGTATGTGCCTAACGCTACAAAGTGAATTAGCATTCTGCTCGCTGTCATCTGCTACAAACAGAGCATACAATGCTCATGATGGTGTTTTCCGTGTATGGGCCAAGAAGCTCTAAAAGAAATGAGTAGCCGGTGTCAGCACAACACTGACTCCACACATTCACAAGCACTCACATTTGAAGCACGCAGCACATGCAACTTATATATTTATCACATTAAATCGCAGCCTTTTTGGTTTATTAATCAGACTAGGACATACCGTGATTTTAATTTGTGCACTGAATGTTTACGGAAAAAACGTTCATGCTTCAGATTGTATCGTTTTTTTGTATCGGAGCATTTTTACGACCACGAGTACAAGTACGAGCGCGATATCAGACCCAATTCCAGTATCGGTTTTGGGACATCCCTAAAAAAACCTTTTCAATGAAACAGAATAGATTTGTTTATTCTGCCCCCTGCAGGATGGAGGCATCCTGTTTGGACTTAGCTCTGGAGGGGGAGCGGCTGTGTAAGGTGGGGGATTACAGCGCTGGCGTTTCTTTCTTTGAGGCCGCCATGCATGTTGGTACGGAAGACCTGCAGGTTCTGAGTGCCATCTACAGTCAACTGGGCAATGCCTACTTCCATCTGCATGACTACAGCAAAACTCTGGAGTTCCACCACCATGATCTCACTCTAACTAGGTATGCAAACCCACACACCGATTATAAATTTGACAAAAGTAGCCTTCAGAGAACTCCGAACTGAACACCTAAATCCCAAAGCTGTGTTTTTTCTGTTGTCTTAAGTATTAATGAGAATTTAATTATATTTGTATTGATTATTATTAACAGTACTGGGTGCTTAATTGTTTTCTCAGGACCACCGGGGATCGGCTTGGTGAGGCCAAAGCCAGCGGTAACCTGGGGAACACATTAAAGTTTTTGGGGCGCTTTGATGAAGCGATAGTGTGCTGCCAGAGGCATTTAGATATCACCAGGGAACTAGGCGACAAGGTGAGTGGATGTATAGTCAGATGATCAGCGGGAGAGCAAGATGATAAAGGGAAGCCAGAGATGCCAGTTCGTGTGCATGCGAGAGAGAGAGAGAGAGAGAGAGATGCACGTGGCCGATGTGTGTGTGTGTCTTATATTTTATGTTGTTTTTAGTTGAGTTTGGCATTAAAGATTCGTTGACTGTTCTGCCGGTTCCCGCTTCCTCTTTGCCCATCCTTTACTCGTTACAAATAGACATTAAAATTATGGAATATATTACATTTATTCATTTAGTAGATGCTTTTATCCTAAGCGACTTATACTACAACATAAGCATTTCATCCTAACCAGAAGTTATAACATTGTCTAGAAAAGGACAAGCTACAAGAGAGATATAGGCACAGTAAAGGACTGTTAAAGTTCTGGAAAGCAACTTGTTGTGATAGAACCATTAGGCGCCACTTACTGTCCTGTTCTGCATCTGTCGGTGGTGCCTATCTATGACTGGGGGCTGCTCAAAATTTGGCCATGCCACTTGCATGGTTTTCCATGTAAATTCTGTTTTATTTGTCCCTTTTTGACCCTTATCTAAGCTCCGCCCCCCTTGGTTACAGTCGCTTGCTCTAACAAGCACTGCAGAACTCCCCATTGGAATGAAAGGGAGATTGCCATGTACGGCGCATTTTGTTTTTGTGGAAAATACTCTCATAAATGGATTGGGTAATATTCTTAAGTGGGCTGGAATGAAGAGTGACACTGTAAGGCATATTTATCGAATGTTTTTTTGTAAAATAAATCGTTAAATTGTGAATGAGAATAAAGAAAAATTATCACAGTCACTTGAAAAGAGAAAAGCGTCAATTGATAGCGATTACATACCTGATAACATTAATGTAAGTGAACAGAACTGCTTATGTCTCATAACAGTCATTTTGATGCTGTAAACTGTTTATTTACTATAGCATTTACTATTACACGAATCAATACATAAATGAATTAACGTTCAGTTATTAGCTTTAATTTACCTCGGAGGAAATGTAGGTGTCCTCGCTGATGTTATTCATGCTCATTTGGAAATGAGGACTGACACGGTTTAATCCATAATATGCTCTTCTTGACATTTATTTAAACTAAATTTTTTAAAGAAAGAAAAACACTGCGTGTATCCTCTCTAGGTACCTCATGTCACTATTACAAGTGACCTGGCAACATCGTGTTTTACATTTGTTGGATCATTTTGAAAAAAAATCGAGCTTAAAGCTACTCAAACACACATTATTCCTGTTGGCTCTCTTTGGATAATAGCAAACGCATGTCAGAGTAATGGCGGCCCCGGCAACAGTTGCTAAGACAGGATTGGTCAGAAAGGTTCAGTTGTTATCAAGGGAAATTATTGACTGTAGGCTAGAACAGTGGTTCTCAACCAGGGGGCACACTTCCAAGGGGGCTTCAAGTTGACTTAATTTAAAATAAGAAATCTTAAAATAATTCAACTTAATTAAAATGCTTAAAAAAAAAAAAAAAAACTTTAAGATGTATGCCTACAAATTATAAACAGACTCTTTCTGAAACTTCTAGAATAAAAAATTATTCATGATTAATTATCAGACACTCTAGTTTCGGATGAGGGGGCCTTCAAATATTGTCTTGGACAGTAGGGGGTCTTGGAGTCAAAAAGGTTGAGAACCACTGGGCTAGAAGATAAATTCTGTATAGGTAAAAAAAAAAAAAAATGTAAGTCATGAATAAAGCCTATTCTACATCTAGAAAAAATTGCATTATAAACATCGCCCCCTTTCTAATTTTTTTGTTTCATAGTTTTTTGTTTTTTCCCCTCATTCACCAGTCTACAAACCCATCCGTGTCACTTGGTTTGTTCTTAAAGAAGTGCAAAAACCTTTGTTTGTAATTTTTGTTTGTACAGTGATTAGATTCACTGACTGCCACCTATTTTCTGCACTGACACGTTCTGTGTGCAACTGAATATTGTAGAAAACCTGTTCTAAATCTAAATGAAGTCTTGCTGATTATTTAGATCATTCAGTTGTGTTAGATGGGTGACATCCAGGGTTTATATGCAAAGTAGTATGCTGTTTGTTTCCTATTTCTTTAAGTTGTTTTAACTGCATTTTTTGCCTAAAGGTCGGACAGGCCCGAGCACTTTATAATTTTGGAAATGTGTACCACGCCAAGGGGAAGAGCATCTGCTGGAGCGGAGCAGAGCCTGGAGACTTCCCTGAGGAAGTTATGACAGCACTTAGAAAAGCCGCTGAATACTACGAGTGAGTTTGTCACCAACACGTGTGAGCTTGTGTGTAGATGTCTTTTGCCTACAGAGTCATTATCTCTAAGATCCCAAATAGATCATGGAGATTACAATGTATGATTCCGATTGCTCAGGGCAAGCCTGTGTATTGTGAAGGAGCTCGGAGACAGAGCAGCACAGGGGAGAACTTATGGGAACCTGGGCAACACATACTACCTTATAGGAAACTTCCAGAATGCAGTGGCTTCCCACAAACAGGTGAGTGTTCTGTGTCATGAAACAGATGTGGTAGTCAACAGTGTAAAGGCGCGATCACATTTACCTTTGCACTGTGAAATTTCGCAGGCGAAGAAGGCATGGGCGGATATAGAGCGTGTGTGAAACCAGCAAAAAATGAATTGCCAAGCACCTCTTTTTAATGCTGCACTTTATACTCTGGGAGTGAAGTTACAAAGAAACTCGCTGCTAAAATTTATTTCCTGTCTATTGTGAATATTCAGTGAAGCTATGTACTAAGCACCGCCCACACAGAGGTCACTGCCAAACCAAGCAACTTTCTATTGGTCAAAGCAGCAAATTTGCCTGTGAGTTCACAAACTTGAACTCCACACGAAATCCATGAGGGGAAATTCTTCACCACCGGAAGTCCATCATGTGAATTTCACAATCTCTTGGATTCTCATTG